>NC_091010.1:67491500-67798500 GCF_041146395.1 Eulemur rufifrons
AGAGGCTGCCTCCTCCAGGGGCCAGTTGCCAGCAAGGTCTGAGGACAGGCACTTGAAGTTTCCTAATCAGGCCTCCTTGTGCCCATGAGCAGTCATGCACAGCAGAACAGGGCGGTCCCTTGGACCCCTTGGCGTCCCCCCATTGCCCTCCCCATGCTGGCCTCCCCTCAGGCCAGAGCTTCTGCAAAGCCTTCTTCTCCTCACCCCTTAGGGCTGGGTTCCTCTTCCTACGTGATTTGCATCATCAACAATTTCACTGAGCCTCTCTGAGCCAGAGCCTCCAGGCTGCAATTTGCATTTCACCAGGGTGGCCTCCTGGGGCTTTCTGACTCACTCTCTGGATCAGAATGTGCCCGTCCAGGGACAGCAGGGAAGGAGGAGAGAACACCTGAACTGTCCCTGAATCCCTGCTCCTGGGCCCCATGCACGTTTGCCCCCAGAGGCCAGCCTTCAACCTGGCACTTGCAAACCTCCCACGGCGGTTCCGTTTCTGCAGATACTGGGCAGCACCTGGGCGCTGGGCTCCCACTGAGCAGCACAGGCAGTTCTGGAAGCCGGCCTGTCGCTGGTGGCCTGGGGCACTCATCCACCGGCAGGCCTGACCTTGCTCCCAGGCCAGGGTCCCTCTTCCTGGCCCGGGCTTGGCCGACCTCTTCTAGGGCAGACGAAGCACCCACCTGCTCTGCCGCTCGCCCACACCGCCGCAGCCCACCCGCCAGGCCCACCCGCCTGCCTGCCCTTCCTGGGGGGAGAATCTCGACTCCGCCTTTTCGGCTGAGTTAATACCTTTCTAACGACTCCTGCCTCAGAGTATTTTGTAATTGCTTGTAGTCCCCAAGGCCTAATGATCTGAGACCAAGTTGTAAGAGATATATAAGTAAAATTTACTGATGTAACAAACGGGGAAAGCGCTTAGGAGGGGAAAAGTCAAGTGCCTCCAAAAGCCAGAAAGGAGCAGGAAAAATGTGGTGAAAAGGAGAGAAAAGGAATCGCCACCCAGTAAGGACACAGGTGTGAGAAGCAGCAAAGGAAAGGAATAAAGGAAGCCCCCGGCACGTTCCTAGGCTCTCATGGACCGCCAAGGAAGGCCACGATGTCACGGGCACGCCGGGGGAGTTGTGGGAGCTGAGCAGACCATTTGTTCCGTCCTTGGCCCTGCGGAGCTGGCCCTGCGTGTTCTCGCTGGGCATCTGAACAGCTTGCAGCAGCACTCTGCCCCTTTGCACTGACATCAGGAGCCCTGCGATGCGCTGTCCACCCCGGGCTGCGCAGACAGAGTGCTGTGAGACCCTGTGTCTGCGTGGCAGGGCTGTGTAACACAGTACCGCACGCTGGGCAGCGCTGCTCGCAGAGCCGGAGGCCGCGAGTCCAAGGTCAAAGTGTCGGCAATGTTGATTTCTTCCAAGGCTGCGAGGGAGAATCTGACCCAGGCCTCTCTCCTGGCTTCTGGTGGCTGCTGGCGTCTTTGGCATCTCTTGGCTTGTAGAAGCATCACCGTCACCTCTGCCCTCATCTTCATGCGATGTTCTCCTGTGTGTGCGAGTCCAAGTTTCCCTTATTTGTAAGGACATGAGTCCTATTGGATGAGGGCCCACCCTAGTAATCTCGCCTAAGCTTGGTCATTGGCAAAGACCCTATTTACAGACAAAGTCACACTGGGAGGTTCTGGGGGTCTGGATTAAAACATATGAATTTTGAGGGAGACAAACATAGCCCATAACAGCCGTAACTGCTCTTTATGCCCCTCCCCACAGATTAGTCCCCTGCGGCCCCAGAGACCGAAGAGCCAGGTGATCAACGTCATCGGAAGTGAGAGGCGCTTCTCGGTGTCACCGTCCTCCCAGCAGACACCCCCTCCGGTCACGCCACGGGCCAAGCTCAACTTCAGCCTGCAGTCCAGTAAGTGGGGCATGCTCCACGTCTGAACTCGTGATACTGTGTCATGACTTCCCCTTAATCGAAGGCTCTAAAGTTAGAAGCACTCCTCCACTTGCAGCAGGTGGAGGGAGCTTGGGTGAGCACCTGACTTACCTGGAGTGTCCCTCGGGACAGGCGGTAGCATCTGGACCTCAGCAAATCAGTCCTCTGGTACCCGATGGCCAGAAAGTTTGGGGTCCATCCTAGGCTCACCCCCTCAGTTGGGAAGGGACTTGAGAGGCACCTGGGGCGGCCG
The DNA here is from genome assembly GCF_041146395.1 of Eulemur rufifrons. NCBI lineage: Eukaryota > Metazoa > Chordata > Mammalia > Primates > Lemuridae > Eulemur > Eulemur rufifrons. The sequence goes on from NC_091010.1 coordinate 67,493,674, forward strand.
CTGCTTCGTAGCACTGGGCACTGAGCCGTAGGCGACCTTGGGTCCACCAGCGAGGAACGTGCAGTGAAGCAGCACTTCCGGGCAGCTTGGAAGGGCTAAGGGGCGTAACTGATTTTACTGGTTTGCCCAGTTTCTCGGGCTGCTGTAACAAGTTAGCACAAATCTAGTGGCCCAAAACAACAGAAATTCATTTTCTCATGGCTCTGGAGGCCGGAAGTCTGAAATCAAGGTGTTGGCAAGTTGGTTCCTTATGGAGGCTTGAAGGAAAATCTGTAGGGCACCTCTCTCCCAGCTGTTGGTGGCTGCTAGCAGTCCCTGACATTCCTTGTGAGTGTGGCCACATCACTCCAATCTCTGCCTCCAAATTCACATGGCCTCCTCCTCTCTGTCCTCTCCTTCTTATAAGGACACCAGTCACTAGATGTAGGGCCCACTGTAAATCCAAGATTATCTCATCTGGAGATCCTTAACTATTAATAATTATACCTGCAAAGACCCTATTTCCAAATAAGGTCACATTCTGAGGTTCTGGGTGGACCTTAGAGGACCAAATTTTGGAGGGATGCCATTCAACCCACTATGAATGGTAACCAGCTTTTCACCACTAAATTCAGACACATGAGAGGGGAGAAATCTTGGCAGGAGGAAGGTGGTTGGGGGTGAGGGTTGCAGTAGAACCAGAGAGCACACTGCCCCAGCTGTGGCTGGAGAGAGAAGTCCAAGGCAGGAGGGCACTGGCCCCATGGGTGGGTCGTGGAAGGCAGTGAACGATTGTCCTGTGCACCCAATTTCCTGCCTGCTGAAAGGAAAGTGGTGGTGACTCCGGAGGACGTCAGGAAGTGGTGCATCGTGGCTGTAAGAGTGGATGAGCCTCATCATGTGAGCAAAGAGTTTTCTGGGCCCAGGAAGGGATGTGGTCTCTGGGTGGTACATTTTCACATCCTTACACTATGACTGCATGATCTTTTTCTAAAAATATTTAAAAAAAAAATTTTTTTTTTAATATTTAAAACAGGCACCATCACTACTGCTGCAGTAAACAGTTTGTTGGTTCCTCAGAAGTGAAACAAAATAACCACGTGAGCCAGCAATCCCATTCCTAGGGCTATACCCCAAAGAATTAAAAATAGGACTCAAACAGATGCTTAGTGTTCGTAGCAACGTTATTCACAAGAGCCAAAAGGTGGAAGCAACCCAAAGGTCTATCAGCTGATGGACAGATAAAGAGAAAGCACATCCTAAGAAATACCCATGCAACAGAATATTATTTAGCCATAAAAAAGAAGGAAGTTCTGACACGTGTTCCAACATGGATGAGCCTCAGAAACATTGTGCTGAGTGAAATAGACCAGTCACAGAAGGACAAATGTTATATGATCGTAGATATGTGAAATATCTAGAATAGGCAAATTCCCAGAGACAGAAAGTAGAATAGAGGTCACCAGCGGCTGGAGGGAGAGAGGGGTGGGGAGTTATCACTTAATGGGTGCAGACCTCTGATTTGGGGTGATGAAAATGTTTTGGAAATAGATGGTGACATGGCACAATGTGGCCCGTGTAATTAATGCCACCAAACTGTACGCTGAAGGACAGTTAACATGGCAGGTTTGTGTCATGCTTATTTTACCACAATAAAACAGGCTCCGACCTTGAGGACAGTCACACCATCAGCTGCCTGCCTGTCCCCTCCGTTCCCTGGCAGTGTGTCCTGAGTAACCGGCACAGCTCTCTTCCTAGGAAGCATTTTCCTAACGAAGGATTTTTTCATCGGATGGATCCTTGGGGAAAACTTCAAAAGAGACTCATCAGTAAAAATGTCAATTTTTCTTTCTTTAATATTAAAGAAAACAAATTGTTTCTAGGAGTCTCAAAAAGGGTTGAGAAAATATCCCGCCTTAATGATTATTCCCCCGTTTCAAAGCGCCTACTTTTGCAGTTTACTTTAAAAATCCATCGCACTTCCCCTTGGCTTATTTAAAGCAACAGTGACAGTGACCGCCACTGCTCATAACTTCATTCCATTCGACTGTGGCTTTTCCTGTGGAGAGAGATTTGAAGCTGGGTGGCTGGTCGGATGCCACCGTGAGAGACTTTGCTCAGTGATGCTCTCCAGGTGACAACCACGGGGGCTGACTACAGAGCCCCGGCTGGGCTTTGAAAGCGAAAGCGGCAGCCCTGGACAGTCCTTGTGGCACCCAGCTGTTTAGACGCCACTGAGGCACGGGGGCAGGGATCAGCAGGGCTGCAGCTGACACTGCTGTTTTCACAGTGCGTTGATGCCTCGCCTCCCGTGCTGGTTTTAGTTGTCATTCGATGCTTTCTGTTCTCTTTCCAGAACGTTGCCACTGGGTTGGGGTCCCCCTCTCCGTGTTCTCTGCCACTGCGTCCTCTTGTCTGCTCTGTTCACAAACGTTCCCTCCTTCCCCGCCTCTCCCAGAGGGGACGTGGAGCAGCCTGTGAGCTGTCAGGCTCAGCGGGGATGTCGCTCTGATTTTAAATAGACCCAATTTTCCAGGCTTGGAGCTGAACGGCGTGACCGGAGTGGACGTGGCTGATGTCCCACCCCCTCTGCCCCTCAAGGGCAGCACGGCAGACTACGGAAACCTGATGGAAAACCAGGACCTGATGGGCTCCCCCACGCCCCCACCGCCTCCTCCACACCAGAGGGTAAGTCGGGAATCTGAGTCACGGGTTTTCAGGGACTTCCCTCCACGGCGTGGGAATCCCTCATCCCGGATATTGGCGGGTTTACTTTGGGCTCGTGGGCACATGAGAAAAGTTGTACGGTGGGCCCAGATTTGATTTTGAGGAAAGATTTCAAAGCGGTAAGGTCTCTGGTGTGTGAGGTCTGTGGTTCTATGTCATTGCAATAACTGTATGGAAAAGCACAGCTCAATATCTGCTTCAAACAAGGAAGACAAGAGAGACGTCCCAAACGGTTGTCATCACCGTGGAGATCCTGCCACCGGGGGTGCAGCTCTAGTGACAGTTTGATTTGGAGAAGTAGCTTTTCCATCAGGAGGGTCGTGTGACTCTTTCCAGCAGTTGGCCAATGTCGCCCTGTCTGGGAGGCGTGCGCCTGGCTCACCCCAGCTTGGCCCTGGGAGCCCGTCTCCAAGCAGGTCCTCTCAGAGACTCTGCAGAGGGGAGCCAGGTTCAGCGCCCACAGTGAGCCCCCAGCCCTGAAAGCTCTCCCTGTTTTGGTCCGGGCCCCACTGTGGTTTGGGGGTGCAGGCCTGGCTTCCTCCAGCAGTCCCAGCCTCCGTGAGCGTGAGCACAGCTCCAGCCTCTTCAGCTCTGGTCCCCTACGCTAGTCCCCCGTGGAAGCTGTTTGAGTCATTAACCCTGCCCAGTGTGCTCCCTGCCTACCAATGCAAATATGAGCCAAAAATCTTAAAAAGCCACTTAAACCAGTGCCTCTATTGCAGTTGACAGTTCTAGAAACATTCTCCCTAGGTCCACCACATTCCTTTCTTGATCCTCAAGGCTGCTGTCAGGCTCTGCTCACCCCTGTGGGTGTCTGTCCTTTAGGGCCAGGGCGTGCACAGGTTGGGGGCAGGAGGCTCACAGGTGACTTACCCAGCAGTGGCAGGAACATCTGCTTCCAGGTTCAACCCTCCCCAGGCCATATTATCCACAGCCTTAGAAAATTAAACGAGTGCAGTCTGGAGAGTAAAATATCTCTGTGCATATCTGTGTGGCGGGTCTGTTTTTGCCGTCCCGCCTCAGGACAGCAACTGTGTGGCCACAGAACTCCTGCAAAGCTTGCAGACACGGAGCTGTCAGTGGCTGTGGTTTTTTGTAACGGCGAGGTGTATTTTCTCCCCTTAATAAACAATATAAATTCTACATGCCTTTTCTTCTTTATTCTTTTTTGTATGGAGACTTTTTCATTGAGTGCTCTGCAAAGAAATTATCGTCTTGTGAGAGAAGTGCGAGAGAGGGTCTTATGTACAGTATGTGTATTTGAGTATTCCTTTTGTATAAGAAAACTAAAGCAGTGGGACTTCATAGTTGATATTGAGGGGACAGATTGCTCTTCTGAGCCCCCAGTGCCATCTAAGTAGGCGAGCTCTCCCTAGAGATGCCACAAAGGGACCGGGTTACCCTATGAAGGAGCTTCCAGGGAGGCTGGAAGGGTCCATCGCACGATAGACATGCCAGCCTCACCTCGCCCGAGCACTTTTAACTACATGTTAGAACAAAAGGAGATTCACAGGGCCCAGCAAGAACACTGGGTTGGTTTGAAGTATTGTTTTCCTAATGGCTTAATCAATCACGTCTTTATTTTCATCTCTTTATTCTACTGCAAAAGCAGGAATGTATCCCTGGTCTCCCCACACTAGTCGACTGAAAATTCTGAACTTGGACTTACAACCAATTCTGTCTCTGTTACAAATCAACTCCAGGGTAACATTCTATTGTCTCCATTTCTTGGCCACATCATTCTAAGTTACTGATGCCACATGCTGTTGATTAAGGAAGGTACTAACATGCGCTAGCTTTGGCTCAATTTGTAAAGGGGGTGTGAATTCAATCAGATTAATTACCCAAGTCTCTTTTGTATTTGTTTCTTGTTAAATTTACTTGCAGTATGAGAGCGTGTTCAGGTGACACGCTTGTACTTAGTATGTCGTAATTAGGCAGAAGCGGCCACGTTTCCTGGGGTGCCTCTCTTTGCGCAGGCCCCAAGAGCTGTTTTAGGGTACTGATCATGCCACGGGGTGATCGATATCCTTCTGTCACTCTCATTGATTGGCCTCAGGCTTATAGGCGATTCTGTCTCTTTGTCGTTGCCACGTTAAGCTGTCATTTCTTTCAAAATGGCTCTTCCCACCCGTCATCTGAGCTGTCGCTGTGCTTGATGGTGATAAACCTGGCGCTGGCGTTCTCACGGCTGACACAGGGCGTCTGCGGCAGCAGCAGGTCGTGTCAGACGGTGTGTCTGGCTCTCACCTGGAAACAAACAAGCAATTTGACCAGACCTCAAAACAGGTGCCTCTTCTAACTGTTCTCACCAACCTTAAGGACTTACAAGTCTATTGATTTACTTCCCCTTTTGTGTCATGTGCTCGTATAATATCATTGTATCAGTTGTATTTTTCCACATTTATTCTCCTCTCCACGCTAAGCACTAGGTCGCTTTAGTATTTAGCTGCCTGTGATTCAGGAGGCAGTTTGGGCAGTGAGCAAGAGACTGCTCGTCACTGCTCTGCCCTTGAAAACTTCTTTTCTCACGCTCAGCTAAATTCGAACCTTCCCTGAGAGGCTGCCAAAAATCCACTCCTACCCTTGCGTTAGATGATAATGTTCTGTGATTTCATTCTGGTTCCTTCTACCTATGGTTGTGCTCCCACCTGCCCTGATCTGCTCATCTGTCCATTCATTTCTTCACTCCATTTATTCACTCTCTCACTCACTCATTGCCCTGTGTGGTCGACCCTTATTCACAGCACCTCCCGCACATCGGGTGTCTGCGACGGCCTTAGGCCACCAAGAGCAACAGGGCAGCAGTTCCCTGAGTCACTCACACTCGGGCTGGTCCACTGAGCAGGGGTTTTCCATCATCTTTACTTTGGAAATTCGTGTTCCTTTTTGTGACTGTAAGGCGATCTCTGGCCTCTCGGCCAAATGCAGCCACTCACCTGTGTGTGTAGATAAAGTTTTCTTGGAACACGGTCACACCCGTTGCTTCCCACGCTGTCTATGGGAGCTTTCCAGCTGCTACAGCAGAGCTGGGTCCCTGCCACAGAGGCCGTGTGGCCCTCGAGGCTGAAAATGTTTGCTATCTGGCTCGTTCCAGGAAAAGTTTGCTGACCCTTGCTCCCAGTTCTGAAAGCAAGGGACGGTTTCTCATCTCACCCTTGGAGAGCCTCTCCAGGGACTTGTGTGATCAGTAGCTAGATCAGAAGCACCTGGGTTTGAAACAGCCCTGCAGAGAGCAGTGGTGCTTCTCAGGGCTCTGCAGCCTTCGTGAAAAGTGCTCAGAGACGTCAGAAAGGCCCGTGGCTGCCCGCAGCCCAGGCGCGGGCACAGCAGACCTGCCAGCCCGAGTCAGACAGGGTGGAGCCCGAGTCCCGTGGAGAGGCAGTTCCGGCCCAGCGGGGGTGCCAGGTCACATCCCACCTAGAGACAGTGTCTTTCCTGTCAAAACATCAAAAACGTGACGTGTTCCTCATGCTCATGTTTTCTAGCATCTGCCACCTCCACTGCCCAGCAAAACTCCACCTCCTCCCCCTCCAAAGACCACCCGCAAGCAGACGTCGGTGGACTCCGGGATCGTGCAGTGAAACAACAAGACTCTGCGAAGAGCGAGCTGCTGTGGCTCCTGCCCCTCCGTCTCCTCTGTGTCCGGCGCTTACCTCATTGGGCCTGCGATGTCTAACATTTAGTGCAATTGCTCTCCCGTCAAAGGAGGCCACTTCCAGCCATGGAGTGAGCGGCCTTTAGCATCATGGAGCAAGGTGGGCTATGGGTCCAGGGTGTGCCTTTGCGTTTATCAAAGCTGGGGCCTCTGAGTGTGTCAGTCTTGGAGAGAGCCTAAGTCTTGCCCAAACTCCCTTTCTTTTTGTGCCAAATGACTTGTATTAGCAAAGAGCTCGACTGATCTGAGTGTAGCCGAGTAGGAGAAGTTGGAACGTCACCCTTGAGAAGCTCTGGAGTGACGATATGTAAAAAAACTCATATTGTCTCCTAGGCCAAAACCCCAGCTCACTCTCACGGGATGTTGTGTCCCCTTCTGCAGCCGGTGGTGACTCCGTGTCGGCTGAGTGTATCTTCATCCTGCATCAAACAATTAAGTTCAGCCCTTTCAGGGAAGTTCCTGATTTCCCCAGGTATAATTTAAAGTAGGACATTTCTCAGCTACTGAACAGTTACTAATTTATGGAATGGAAACACCATTAAGAATACTGAATCAAATGGAAAAATAAATGAGTATAGGAAAATAAATTTTCATTCTTTTTTGAAAAAGGATATGTATACCACAAGAGATGGTTTTAGTTGGGTAAATTCTTTTTGTCCTCATTCTGTACAGAAATTTGTATATATGACGGTTCTTAGAACTTGTTTTAATTTTCTTGGTCTTTCTGTTTATTACAATAGGCATCTGCAAATGATTCTCAATATGTGTTCTTAATTTTTAACTGCTGAAAATGTAAAACACACGTACACAAATTAATATTTTTTTCAGAGCTACAAAGTCCTGAAAATGTTGGTGGACAATGATTTTTTTTTTAAACTAACTTTGTATAACCTAATATTTTAATTCTATCATCTATATTTTTTTATTCGCTATAATCATACTCTTTTAGTAGGCTCAGAAGTTAATCCTTGACAATGAGAAATAAAATGTTATTTAAAAAGACACCGTTTTTGACATGTTATGTTTTTATCCTTTATTGTAAAATACAAATGCTGCTGTTTCTGTTCTGCTTTCTTAAAGAGCTTGGTGACACACAAATTGTCTCTGATTTGGAGCCCAGGCAGGAAGCATCCATGTCCCCGTGCATGGCTGACTGTCCTCACAGAGCAGAGCAGAGTAGAGCGCTGGATGACACTGTCTTCCCTCGCTGGCCCGGGCTCTCTGACATCACTAATGCCTCTGTTCAGCTGCCAGTTTGAGAGAGGCCTTTGTGTAGTGGGCTGACTGAGTCAGCGTGAGAGGCAGGAAGATCTCAGAGCTTTCTCCAGGACCCACCAGGCTGGAACTTAGGTGGCAAGAAGCAAAGAAGGCCACGGGGTCCTCTTCCCAACATAAAGGGCTCTCGCCTCTGTTCTTGCCAGACACATTTAAACCACAGAACGTGCCCTCCGCCCCGTCCATCCAGGCCCAGGAGGAGGCTGCTGCGGAGCCCACGAAGCTCAGAGAGTCTTTCTCTTGCTCGACAGCTGTCCCCAGTGTATGCACACTAGTAATGTCCAGTCCTCCCCCAAGAAACCGTAGACCGTGTGAATATGGAATTGCGTGTGTGTGTGTGTGTGTGTGTGAGAATCCTTACTCTTTCAATAAGATAAATATTCATCCTCTGTCACGTATGTTAGAAGCTGGATATTATCCACAACCCTAAAAATACTTGAATCGGCACCTGGGAAAGACAGGAGAGCCCAGCCCCCGGCAGTGATAATTTGGGGTAGTCAGCATTTCATGTTGCGTAAGGGCCCACCCTGAACTGAAAGATAGTTCCTGGCCCTACGGAAAATGATAGTTTTATTGTGAAATGGTACCTGGGTTCTTGTTCCTCCCCCATCCCCCAGGCTAATCCTCACACTGCATGACCCTGGCTGGAATGTCCCCCCACGACCCCCGTGGCCAGGCCTCCCACAGGGGCTCCGGGGCTGGGAAGTACACGGGGAACACAGAACAGTGTGAGGGAGGAAAATGAAGACAACGAAATGTTGCAGGAATTTCCTGATATAAATTACAAATATGCTGATATAGTTACATACGGGTACATTTTTCAGACTCATTATGCAGACACAAAATTTCCACACCTTTTAAATCAGGGGCTGGACTGCAGTAATCACAGGGAAACTGCCCTCAGCAGGCGTCTCCTGGATATGGTCCTACTGGAATGAGTTTCCGGGGGAAAGATTTGCCGCTCTAGATGCAATGATACATTTCTTTTACTCCGAAGCAGTCTTATTTTCAAACTTTTCTTCCCACGGTTTCCTTTCAAGGATCCTTCTTAGATATCTTTTCTCCCTAATCATTCTCATGATGAAATTTCAATGTATTCTATGTATCTGCTTACATGTACTACTATATACTTTTTACTACATATCTATTCATGTATCTTATGTATATCTATGCTTTTTATGTTAAAATATAAGACTTTTTTTGTCTCCTAAGACCAATTTTCACTCTTCTTGGGGAGATATTGCCTTTTTGAGAATGCATGCTCTAAAATAGGAATGGTGAGATTCTGCTATTCTATTTTTGCGTTGGTTGCCAGGAAGCTCAAAGCCAAATTTAGCTCTTACACATTCAGTTAAATTTTGGTGTTACTATTCTACCTTCCAAAATGCTTTCTAGCCTATTCAAAATCCATCTTTACCCAGTTTAATATGTGCTTTCCTCAAATCTTTATTCAAAGTAGTTAATATATAAGCTATATTTGATAAATGGAATTGTCTTTTTCTTATTTGAAAACCACTCTTGGTGCTTGAAGATTGCTTCCTAGTATTTAAAGAAATTATTTTTTAATCAATTTTAAGATTATTCTTTCATGTAAAGATTTGATCTTTTAAATTCCTTACAGATTTCCTTATCTTCTGCTCTGGATTCTTTTATGATATTGGACTTTGTTTCATGTTCACGGAAGTCTTTGTGGGTTTAACGGATTTTAGTTTTTGCTTTTTAATTCTCTCTCTAATTACTTTTTAATATTTTACTTACTTTTAAAAGTCTGTTTGAGGACTTTTACTACTTTTTTTGGCAGCGTGCCTTTTCAGAATTATTTAAACATCTACTGTTTTGTTGACGATGGCTCAGAAAAACAGGCAACCTCTAGGGCTCCCAACCCTTTGCACCCCAATAAGCTAAAACTGGCTGTTTATCTGCCACCACACGGAGAAGCCACGGCTCCTCCCAAGTCGTGTCTTGGCCTCAATGCAATGTCCCAAGCTCGAACAGGAAGTGGGGACTCCCTAGATGTTTGCTGCATGGCAAAGCTCATTTTGATAATTCCAGTGAGTGAGTTTCAGCCCTGGGCAGAACAGTCGTGATGTAGTCTTATGTGCCAACTTGGCTGGTCTATAGTAGCCAGTTAATCAGCACTGATGTAGGTGTTGCTGTCAGGGTGTTCGTAGATGTGATTAACATCTAGAGTCAGTTGACTTAAGTAAAGGAGATTATCCTCGATAATGTGGATGGGTCTCATCCAATCAGGTGAAGGCCTTAAGAGCAAAAATTAGTTCCTGGAGAAGAAGGAATTTTGCCTCAAGATTGCAGCATCAATTCCTGCCTGACTTTCTAGCCAGCCCTATAAATTTTGGACTTGCCGGCCCCCTATAATAGCATATGTCAATTCCTTAAAATCTCTGTACACACACACACACACACACGCACAGAGAGTAAGGGGTAGACCACAGCAAACCTCCTCTAGTAAGGTGGCATTTGGCAGAAAGAGGTAACTTTATGGATATCTTGAGTAGAATCTCAAAATATAAAGACCCCAAACTAGCCACTTAGCTTCTCCGGTCATGAATTTCTTCATGGCTCAGATGATAATAATACCAACTGCTCACATCGCCAGTGTTTCTTGGGGCTAGAACATCCTAGATGGCTTCCTTCATGGGCTGGCATGTTCCTTCATTGCAGCTGCCTGGCCGTTCTCTGCCTTCCTCCCTCTCTTCCTCTCCCCTCTCTCTCTCCCTCTTTCCTTCTCTCTCTTTCTCTCCCAATCTCTCCCCCACTTCCTCCCCTCATCCCTCCACCCGCCTTTGGTTGTCTCCCATCCTCCAGGGCTGTTTCATCTGTAGGAAGCTACTGCGCATGCTCAGGTTTTCCCCTGTTGAAAGTCTAAACGGAATTTCTTTTCTCTGCTAAACGACTGTGAGGCTGTGGCTGTGACTAGAGCAGTGCGGTGCCCCTTCCTCTAAGTCCGCCCCAGTCCCACTCTGCACTTTCCTGTGTTGCAGCCCCTGGCGCCGAGGAGCTCCAGGTTTGCCACCTGTCTTCCTTGCACCTGCCCCTCGCCTTAGTGGCTTGGGAGCTGCTGGTCCTGGGCCAGCCTCACCCAGCCGCCCAGTAGCTCTCCTGGTCTTTTCTGCTGTCACCGCCCTTGGTCTGCAACACCTATGACTTCAGGATTTGTCATGCAAATGTCTCCAGCAACAAAGCTGCCCTCCCCACCACTAGGAAGGGGGCTGTGCCTCCTTCTAACTTCAGAGCACTATTTCCTCATCTCCTTCATCTCCTGTAATTTTGTTCAATTGTTGGCACCTGGGTTTAAACTGTTGCTACTAATTAACATTTATTTTGAATTTTGGGAAGTGCTAAATGCCGTCTATGCTTTGGCTTCCAAGAATTAGTCTCCAATAAAATGAACAAGGGCTTCTTAAAGAAATGGCTGATTCTAGGGCCGGGAATACAAGATAATGTACAACATTTCGTGCCAGAACACAAGGAAGTGCTCCAGAAATAATGGGGACGTGTCAAAAAGACACTGAAGCCAATACAGATCAGCTTTTACAGGACTGGCCACACCTGGGACAATGACCATCAAAATAAATAATGATTGAAACAGATTGTTAACCCATTGAATACAGTAGGACTTTTCTATACGTCCATACTGATAAAAATCAATAATACATTGAAAGTTTGATGAGGAACAGGATATTTACATAGTTTCAAAGTATCTTCTCATAAAATGCTTATTAATTACAAAGGGAAAGCAACAAGTTCACAGAAGAAGAGGCTGACAGACACCACCTTAATCAAGAAATAAAAGAGACCGTCCATCACGGGACAAACTGAAACCGTGCACCCCGATACGGTGCTCTGAGAACACAGCGTCGTAGCCGCGATATTCCTACCAGTGATGTGTATCATTATCTGATCACAGGGAAACATCAGCTGAACTTCGATTCAGGGACATTTTATGAAACAACCGGTCATTCATGTATGCTTCCATTTACCTGAAATGTCCAGTGGCAAAGCCAGAGACAGGACGTAGGTAAGTGGCGGCCGGGGGCTGGGAGGGATGACGGCTAATGCAGACAGGCTTCCTTTTAAGATGAACAAAATGTTCTAAAATTAATGGTGATAGTTGCCCCACTATGTGACAAGACTAAACACCATTGAATTGTACTGAATTTTATGGTTGTTGAATTATAACTTAATAAAGCTATCATCCAAAAAAAAAAATAGCCTGTAATGAGATGAGCCTAGGCCATAAATGACCTACCTAGTCTTTACTAAAGGAGACTAAAGTGACATGACAAATAAACTCAACACGTGATGCGGCCGGGATCCTTTCACTACTTTGGATTTATTGGGACAATTGGCAAACTTGAATGCAGTGTGAGGATTGCCTGGTAGGGTGTTGCTTTCTCTACCTGGAGGGTGCGCTGTGGCTCTGTAGGGGACGGCCTCATTTAAAGAGAAAGCGCGTTAAACTGTCAGGGATGATGGGGAATCAGGAAGGCAACTTACTTCCAAATGACTCAAAGGGGGAAATGACGTGCCGTGCTCGTGTGGAATGCCGTGCGTTTTCCAGGCTGGAAATACCTTTTTCTCCAGGGAACAGTGATGCGATTTTCCACAACTTCCCTGAGACGTCTTCTGGCCACACCTGCACACTGGGGTTTGTGACAACAGTTTATAGGCTCAGTGTCACCTGAGGAGGTGAAAACCCCAGTCGGCAGCCACCTCTGGTGCTTCTGGAACAGTGACGTCTCCCCTAGGAGCGCAAAAGAAGCAAAAGAGAGCTCCACCCCGGGGACTCAGGAAGGCAGCGGTAGGGTGGTCTTTTCTTGTCTGTGTCAAACGGTTCCTGCCGGGCCCTGTTCAGACTCGGGTCCCGTGGTGAGCAGGACAAACAATCTCTTAAGTTCCTCCGGGAGAAGGCAGACAGTGTTCAAGCAGCCACGTAAGGCTGCTCCCTGCGGCGATGACATCCGGAAGGAATAAGCCCGGGCAGTCGTCCGGAGGGCGGGTGGCGTCTCCCCTTTCGGGAGGGCCTCCTCAGGCCGTGATGTCTGAGCAGAGACCTGCCCGCTGCGTGGGAACCCAGGGCACAGCAAGGACAAAGGTCCTGGGTTGAGAATGACCTGGCGACATTTGGGAAGCAGAAGTAGGAAGTGAGGGAGGGCCCGTGGGGGGAAGAGAGTGGCTGGAGCCACAGGAGGGAGCTTGGCCTGGCTGGGCCGCGGCCCCGAAGGCCCCATGAAGTCCACGAGCAGAGCGTGGGCTTCACGGCAAAGGCAGGAGGAGGCAGAAATGACTGGGGGCAGGTGGGAGGGAGCTTTCCCCCTGCCAAGCACCGGAGGGAAACGGAAGGTATGGCCACAGGCCTCCTGAAACGCCACCAGATGAAGCAGACGTCCACATCTCAGTGGGAGACAGAAGGCCCCAGGAGTGGCAGTTGGCTTTGAGTCCATGATGTTCCTGCTGGGAGTGAGCGGGGAGAGAGGGGCGCCCTCTGGAGGGGCCGACAGTGTCTCCCCTGGCTGCGCTGCCCCTGGGGAGATGGGCGTGCTCACGCGTCCCCGTGCTGTAAGCCCCCACAGAGCTGGCGAGGTCCCCCCATCCTCCCGACAGTCACGGCAGATCCGTGGTGTACGACCAAGCATGCAAATCTGTTGTCCCCACAGAGTCTGAGGCAAGCTGTGCCAACCCCGCCGTGGGAACCACCCGTGGAAATGACCGGGAGCCACTCGCAGAGGCTTGGTCACAGCGGCCTGACTCCCCAGCCGCTAATGGACAGGCACAGCAAGCGGAGGGGTAAAAATAATCAGTTTGAGAATGGGAATATTTGTGAATTAGCACAAATTAGACTATTTAAAAATACCTGTTAACAGTTAATTTAGCGTTATGAACGCTTGCGATGGAGAGGAGAGCACCTAATATCGGATGAGGAACTACCTGCAAACTGCAAGGTTATTTTTAAGCTCCTACATATTTTTGGTCTCTCTGCAGGGAACACAGATGACATCTGTGGGCTTTCACTGCCTCGCTGAAGCATTTGCACTGAAAAGCAAACTTTGGAAGGCAAAGCAGTTATAAGGGAAAGGCAACGTCTCATCGTCCCTCGGTTTCTCAGAAGCGTTAGTGGAAGGAGCGCTGTTGGGTGAGGAGGCCGGACTACCTTAACCTCGGAGTAAAGAGACGCTGGGTCCTTTGGTTTGGTGCTCCCAGAGGAGGCTCAGTTGGCAGCTTGGAGGCAAAGTGGGCAGAAGGGGCCTGTGGGTCACAGCTTTTTCCTTTGTGAATGTCTCTTGGATAATCCCTGCCACCAGGGAAGCTATGTCGGAATTCAATGCAAAGCGTGTTGGCTGGAACCGTGCAGAACCGCTCCTCCCGGCTGCGACCGAGCTGCGTGGAGCTGTGGCAGGTGTCAACCCTTCCAGACAGGACGTGACCCCAGAGCCCAAACGGGACCCCCAGGTCCCCTACTCATCTGCAAAGCAGCCTGGAACTTTTAAAAACCACCACACGGTGGAGACGGAAATGCATCCAGCACCGCAGTCCTTCCGGCTAACTTTGCCCCAGAAATAACAGGAAGGAAGGGGTCCGCACCTGGAAAAGTCTCATGTTTTAGAAAAGTAGAAAACGAATTCCAGAATTTGTCTCAGGAAGGACCCTTAGAACTCAATGGCTGAATGTCCTCAACTTTTGGGTCCTTCATTCCTCATGACATTTGGTGTGAGGCTGGTGGGCAGGATGCACAGAGTGGTCATGCGATTTGCCAACATCACACAGCGGTTTTCTATTTGATGACATTTTTTGAACTCACTTTGGATTAGAAATGGAAAGTTTAATAGGTGGACCTCTCAGTTGTCTTAAGGCCCCAAGCCTTCTCAAACCGGTGGGAAGCACGATTCAGTACTACACATCAACTGCAGGGAGGCGTAGGTCTAAGGGGGCTGACTAGAGGCAGCTGGCACGTGCCTCTCCTCCACGGAGAGAGGATTCGAAATTATGAATAGATGTTCACCTTCGGCTAGATCATCTATGAGACAGCCCCGGATTCCACAGAGAAGTGACAGGATGCACCGGAACAAAGCAGAGGGAAGCAAGGCAGCCGCCTGGCCAGATTGTCGGAGCCCAGAGAGGTACCTGCACGTGGGGAAAGGGTGGGTGACAGACTCCCGGGGCTCCACATTCCTGCCATGGACTTTGCAATCCTAGCTCCGTAGCTAGGACTTTTGTGTGCCCCAAGGACAAAAGCTACTGGCTCCCCTGAAGGACAGTGGGGCTAGCAGTCCCCTCCCTGAGCTGCCTGTCTCTTCTGGAAGGAGCCCAGCCTCCCTGCAGGCAGGTCCCTGGCACAACGCCACCTCCCCGAGCAGAGCATTCCAGCCACAGTCCACACCAGTCTGCTAGTCTGCACACCGTGGGTGGAGCTGCCTCACTTCTGCAGCAGCGGGGCCAGGCTGGGGGCAGGCATCCGGGTGCTTCTGTGTTCCTGAAGGACAGAGACTGCTGTCACTGCTGAGAGAGGGAGGTGTGAGTGGCTTGTGAGTCCCACAGCTGCCTGCCTCTGTTTAGGGAATGTCAGAATACAGTGGAAAGTTTTAACAACAGAGTAAACCAAGTAGAAGAAAGAATTTCAGAGCCTGAAGACAAGGCTTTAGAATTAACTGAGTCAGTCAAAAATAAAGGAAAAAAAGTCAAGAGAAATGGACAGAGTCTCTGAGAAATATGAGATTATGTAAAACACCTAAATACAAGAACCATAGGTATCCCTGAGGGAGAAGAGGAAGCAAAAAGCATGGAAAACCTATTTGAGGGAATAATGGAGGAAAACTTCCCTGATCTTGCTAGAGATTTAGATAGTCAGATACAAGAAGGTCAATGAACTCCTAGAAGATTCATTACAAATAGGATAGTAATTAGTCTGGCCAAAGTCAAAGTGATGGAGAAAATTCTACAAGTTACAAGACAAAAGCATCAAGTAACTTCCAAAGGAAAACCTGTCAGACTAACAGCAGACTTCTTAGCAGAAACCTTATAAACCAGAAGGGATTGGGGTCCCATCTTTAGTCTTCTTAACAGAATAACTATCAGCCAAAAATCTTATAACCTACAAAACTAAGTTTCATAAGTGAAGGAGAAATAAAATCATTCCCAGATAAAGAAACACTAAGAAACTTTGTCACCACAAGACCTACCCTACAAGAAATGCTCAAAAGTGCTCAAAACACTGAAAGGAACAGTTGGTACTCACCAGTGTAAAAACACTCGAAAGCAAAAACTCACAGCTCTTATAAAAGTAACTCAAGGAATATAAAGCATCTAGGTAACAATCACTATGATGACTGGAATAGTATCTCACTTATCGATATTAACATTGAATGTAAAAGGTCTAAGTGTCCCACTTAAAAGATAAAGATTGATGGAATAGATTTAAAAAACACAACCCAAATAGCTGCTATTTCCAAGAAACCCATTTAACTCATAAAGAGTCACATAGACTCAAGGTAAAGGGGTGGAAAAAATAGTCCAAGGAAATGGAAACCAAAAGTGAGCAGGAGCAGCTATTCTAATATCATATAAAACAGACTTTAAATTAATAACAGTAAAAAAAGATAAAGATGATCATTATATAATGATAAAGGAATCAATTCAACAAGAAAATACAACAATCCTAAATAAATATGCACATAACACCAGAGCTCCCAGATTCATAAAACAAATACTTCTAGACCTAAGAATTGAAATAAACAGCAACATAATAATAGCAGGGGATTTTCAACAGTCTACTGACAGCTAGACAGATCATCAAGGCAGAAAATCAACAAAGAAACACTAAACTTAGACAGGACTCTAGAACAAATGGACTTAACAGACATTTAGGGAATGCTCTACCCCAAAATTGAAGAATATACATTCTTCTCATCAACACATGGAGCATTTTCCAAGATAGACCATACCTTAGGCCACAAAACAAGTCTCAGCAAATTTTAAAAAATCACAATCATACCATGTATCTTCTCAGACCACAGTGGAATAAAACTAGAAATCAATTCCAAGAGGAACTCTCAAAATGATACAAATGTGTGGAAATTAAACAACCTGCTCTTGAATGATCTTTGATTCAATGACAAAATCAAGATGGAAATAAAAAAAAATTTTGAAATGAATGACAATGATGACACAAGCTACCAAAATCTCTGGGATACAGAAAAAGCAGTTCTAAGAGGGAAGCACTAAATTCAAAGAACTAGAAGCAGACCTACCATTTGATCCAGCAATCCCACTACTGGGTATCTACCCAAAGGAAAAGAAATCATTATATGAAAAAGACACCTGCACTCATATGCTTATTGCAGCACAACTATAGAGTCAACCTAAGTGCCATCAACTGATGAATAGATAAAGAAAATGTGGTACGTGCACACGTGCACACACACACACACACACATGCTATAGAATACTATTCAGCCATAAAAAAGAATGAAATAATGTCTTTAGCAGCAACTTGGATGGAACTGAAGACCATTATTCTAAGTGAAGTATCTCAGGAATGGAAAAACAAACACCGCATGTACTCACTCACAAGTGGGAGCTGAACGATGGGTACACATGGTCATATAGGGTGGTTTAAAGGACTTTGGACACTTGGCAGGAGGGAGGATGAGAGAGGGGTGAGGGCTCAGAAATTCTGTAATGGGTGCAATGTACCCTATTCGGGTGATGGGTACATTACAAACCCTGACTTCGCCACTATACAATTCATCCATGTATCAAAAAAAAAATTGTACCCCCTAAATCTCTTGAAATAAAAAAAAAAATCAGCAGCACATTGGATTACTAGGCTGCCACTTTATTTTTCTCTCTAGAAGTATGACAAAGTAGTCAGCCCGACTGTGGTTACTTTTCTAAAAACAGTGTTATCATGAGTGGCAGTTACCAAAGGTGCTCGCTCGTGCTACAGAACCTCACCAAATCGCGTGTGTATTAGTTGCTCAAAGTTACCATCCTGCTTATGACCGAGGCAGCAGTCCTTTCACATTACCCTTTGCAGATAACTGCACTGAGGGAGAGAGGGGACTATCGCCTGTGTGCGGGGCAAGTTCCTTCCCCGCCAGAAACGGCCCCGGACCTTTGCTGGCGGAGGGGACGCCCACCGCTGGCCTTCACACTGGGGCCACTTCGCCGGAGTCCGGGGAAAGAAAAATGGAGCTCTTAACCCAACAACTTGCTTCCAATAGTCAAAATGTAACCCAGGGCCCCAGGGGAGCCATTCTTTGAGAAAAGTGGATTCAAAGAAAAAAACATTTGGGTAGAAAAATAGAATTGAAACCAATGGTCTTACAGAAACCCGCGGAATTTAAGGGTGGCCTGAGCAGCTTCAGAGAGGCCCTGAGGCATAAAGCTGAGAGTGAAGGGGCAGTCGGGTGGGTTCCATCAGATCCTCGGCCACACTGAGGTCATAGGTCAGCCGGAGAACATGGCCCAGGGGCCTGGGGGCACCCACTGTGCTTTCAGTGAAGCAGGAGGCAGCGTGACCAGCCACCAGCACGCAGGGTGGCAGAGGGAGCTCAGCAGGGACAGTGAAGCCCCTGAGAATAAGGACAAGGATTGAGGTGGCAGGAGAGACCCCACACCAGGGGCTGCTGGCAGCCGAGCGAGAAGATCCGGAGGTCTTCAGATGACAGCAGTGTAAGGGACGACAGAGGGCAGAGCTGCTGGGCGAGGTATCTGTTCCCAGGTGTAACTCAGGGCCAGGTGGTGGAGGAGGACAGGCACTTGTCCTCTTTGCTCCTGGTCATTCCTCCTTGGGAGCAGAAGGAGAAGGGGGAGGAATCGTCAGGAAGTGGCAACAAGGAGCAAAGGGACAAGTACCTGTCCACTGCCACTGCCACCCGGCCCTGAGGTGTAGGGGGTGTGAGGGAAACGGGTCCCACTAAGGAAGTTTGCAGGGACCAGGGTGTGCAGGAGACAGCCGGCAATGCAACACGGGTTCAGGTCCAGGACGGTGTGATGGCGTCAGGAAGGCAGGCACAGGTACATGTGCCAAAGGGACACTGGGTGTCAGAAGCCACCAGTAATGTAGGGGTGATGTGTGTCTTTGAGAACTCTTGTCATCACAAACCACCCACAGGGGGAGAAAGTAGGATTGATAGAAATTTGGGAAGAGAGAAAAAGAAGGAGAAAGGGAGGTGAAGAGGGAGGGAGGAAGAAAGAAGAAGAGACGGGGGACGGAGGGGAGGGAGAGAAGACAGAAGAGGAGAGAAGAGAAGGAACAAATGAGGAAAAGAACAGCTTGGCCAGCGGCACACCTGCAGCTCTTCCTAATTTGCACACGCCAGGAACCTGTCATGGATTTCGCCGGCTCAGGACGAGAGGCCACAGAAAGACAATCCCAGCCAGCGCCAAGTGCCCGGGCCTGCCTGGCCCCAGCAGGGCTAATTCTCACCCTTCCTCGTCACTTGTTCCTTCCCTAATAGATTTCTCTGGTGGGACGGGAAATGCCACCCTTAGTCTGGGGAAATAGAAGTAGAAAAATCTTAACACTTAAATCACTGCCATTAGCTTCCTGCAGCCACTTAATCTCAGGCCAAGAAAATTACAACATTGTTGAATTATTATTGTACACAAAATATAATAACATGTATTATAGTAATCTCTCTACCTTCTAAAATACCTTCACCTATGTTATCTCATTAGATGTTCATGTTCTGTAAGTGGATGGAAGGAGTGACATAGTTCACTTCCCATTTGATGGGGGAGGATCTAAGATCTGAAAAGCCTGAGTCACTCAAGGCCAGGGCAGACCAAGCCCTGGGACTTTCCGCTTGCGGGGAGCCGGGCCAGGCAGCCGGAAACTTCCAACACGCAGCGTCTCATCTAATCCTCCCAACACCCCCACGGGGGTGGGGGCCAGAGCCGGGCTCATTCATTCACTCCGTACCTGTCTGTTTGTCCAGGTGGCAAGGACAGAGCAAGGCGCAAACACACAAAGCCTTCACCTCAGGCTTAGGGAGTGGCAAGAACACCATCGCTGGAACCTGACGACCCCGTTTGAATTCTAGCTCTGCCACTTGCTATGCAAATTATTCATCCTGAGCAAGTTAATCAACCTCAGTTTCATCAACATAATCATCACCAAAAATGCTGTAAAATAAGTCATGTGAATGACAATATGGATCTACGTACCAGAGAAAGGGGTTGCTGCTCCCCCAGAGAACTGTCCCGGCCCCTCAGCATGGGCGTCCCCTGGCCACTTTCATTGGTCCAGAGACGGCCGTGAGCCTTCATTGACACAATCCCACTGAAGGGAGGAGTTTATTTTAATCCTTAGAGAAGGTGTCTGTCACCCTTGAGAGAGGGGAGAAAGGCGTTTGCTCCCCATTCAGACCACGCACGGCCCCTGTCGTGCAGCTCTCCTGCCGTCCCAGGAAACCGGCCTCGCATGGGGCTGGCACTGCGGCTCGTCCGTCAGTCACAGGCAGTAATCAACAGCCCTAAAATCTAAGTGGCTGAAACCGCCCCGCACATCATCTCTCGCTTGCTGCCTGACACTCTATACTTAGTCCACAGCGACCTTCTAAAAGAGAAAGGAGGGGCCTGCACATTGTGGTCACTCGGGGCCAGGCACATGGAGGCCACATCCCAGCAAGGGCTTTCCCCAGTCATCACCGCGAGGGAGAAGGGACCTGTCCTGGCTCTTACCTCAGCCTCCCTCAGCCGTCCCGCTCACGCTTCGCCGGCCAGTGCCCGTGATGAGGAGGAGGGTGGTGCGATCCTACCACGGCTGGGAAGGCAGAGGGTGTGAAACAGAGAACTCGTGTCCCCGGCGCCTTGCCGAGCTGTCATCGTCTGGACTCTCGGTTACTCCCTGTGAAATAGTGGTTTTGCTCATTTGAGCTGGTGCTGTTTCCGCAAGATCAGGGTGGCAAAGCCCCTCTTCCCACCTGACTTCAGCGAGTGGGGTCCTCTCTCTCTGTATCCCAGGGCTGTCTAGCTAAAGGAGGTCAATTTTGTCCCTCTCTTCAAAGAGCCAACTTTTGGCTTTGTTGATTTTCTCTATTGATTTTCTACTTTCTATTTCATTTATTTCTGCACTCATCTTCATACTTTCCTGCTTGCTTTGGATTTAGTCTGCTTTTCTCTGAGCTGTTTGTGACTCACAGCTGTGAGCATCCTAACTGAGCACCTACCTCACGGTGACAGTTGAGAGGCCTAAGTGACAGGGTGTGCGTAGAACGCCCAGCTCTGTGCTGGGCACAATGAACGGCAGCTGTCATGACTACCATCCAACTTACCGTCCTCCCCACAACCCAGGAAGGCGGGCACTGTGCTGAACCCCCACTGCAGGGCACTGCTGTGTCTGAGAAGGCTGTTTGCCAAGGTCCTGGAGCTCCCGGGGCAAGATCTGGGATTCACACCTGGTTGGATCCCTAAGCGGGACTACCCAGGCCCACGGCTTGGCATAGTGGCCATGTCACCTGCCTCCCTTTGCCAGGGGAGGAGTGTCCCTGAGTGGGATGACAGCGTCCCCTGCAGATGGGAGCTGACGGGGGCTGGTGGGGGGGCAGCGTCTCTAACGGGCCATGCCCACTGCTGCGGGGTTTCCCACAGCGCCTGCTGACCCATCGTTCCGTGCCTTCCCTGGGAACGGTTGCTTGTTCTGCAGGGCACAGTAGCACTAAAGAAACAATTTTCCTCTTAGAGCTGCCTTGCTGCCACTGCTCTCGTTTCTGCCCGACAAAGAGCATGAGCGAAGGGGCAGCACAACTGAAAGTGACTTGTCGCCCGCTGTTGCTTGTGGGTGGGGGACTTTCCTGGGGAAGACACTTGGATTCAAGGAATGCTCCTGCTTTTGCAGGGTGTTGGGGGGTTGGCTGTGGGTCTTCTGTTGTCTGAGATGGGACAAGATTCTTACAGGGCCACTGCCACCCTGTGTTTGACCCGGGCTGGTGAACAAAGGCATTTTCTGGGGTCTGATGGAGCCCAGCCCCACTCATCCTGAAAGCTCTGAGCATGTTGGTGAATTTCCCAAATTATTAATATTTTGATAGCTCCCCCTCCACCTCACTGATATTTGCACACTGATGCAATGGTGGGGAACCACTGGGGGCTGTCCTAGCTCTCATGTAGTCATATTTTCGCTAAGGACATGGCGGCTATCCCATGGAGGCAAGGTCCCCATGGACACGCAACATGCTGCATGCACACTCTCTATGATGCCTCAGAAAGACCACAATTTGGCCAGAGTTAATGTTCCTGAGCTCCAGAGTGACGCCACCATGCTCCTCTTCCCAACGTGCCTCTGCTGCCGGCCACCCTGGGAAGCAGCCGGTGGGGGCGTGGAGTCCAGAGAGGGTTCTGGAACGAGCAGCCACCCCCTCTTCTCCCTTTGTAGACGAAGGTGACAGAGGAGATGCAGACACTTTGAGTGACAGCTGAGGACTCAGCAGACCCACAGCCCTCCTTGCTTTGCTCCTGGGACATGATGCGGTGGCTTGTCAACTGTGATCTTGGGCATGTGAGTGTGTGTCTGCGCGTGTGCAGGATGCTTTAGAAATAGCTGCTAACAAACAGCTGTTCAAACAGGCCATTTTTTGAGTGCCTGCTCTATGTTTCTCAGGGCACTCGATATTTTCTCTGCTTTATTAGGTTATATCCACTTGACAGGAGAAGCTGAGCACAGGCCTGGCCCTTCCACCCAGATGGAACTGGCTTTGAGTTCGGCCGTCCGCACCACCCGCCCTCCAGTTGTTTCCAAGAGGTGACGCAGCCGTGCGAAACCCAGCAGGGACCCAGTGGTGATGTCAGCCTCCCCCTGACCCAGGGCCTGGGCCCCACACACAGGGAAGTGGAAGGAGATCTCTTGCCATTAGTAGCTCAGAGTGTGGAGAAGACAGGGCAGAGGCTCCCTCATGGTATGTGACAGTGCCCGGGAAGGGGTTGAAGGTTATCGAACTCAGCACAGTGTGTGACCTGGCTGGCCGGCAGGTGCCTGCCTAAGAGGCTGGGCAGGTGAGGGCTGGTCCATCATCTCCTTTCACACGTGCATAGATCCTTCCAGACACAAACCATCTGTCTCAGGCTCTCCTTTACGGGGGGGACCTAGGCTAAAACAGAGGCTGTGGCCAGTGATTACAGGGTCCACATGGGGGAGCAGCCCCTGACCCCCCAGGAGGGCCAGCTGCACAGGGTGGGTGGAGTTTGGGGAGCCAAGGCCAGCCAGGCCAGTGTGGACACACTCAGGACCAGTGACCAGGACAGAGCAGCGTGCCCTTGGCGACCGGCAGCAAAGCCTTCAGAACTCCACCCAGGTGGGGACCAGCCTGCCTTGGGGACTGTATAGGATGCCTTCGACACTCCTCAGGCTTGGCTTTCAACTGCGCCAACTTTCCGGGGCTCCGCTTAGCTCCTCATTGCTGGCTCTTCACACATTGGGCACTCAACACGCAAGTGCTGCATGAGGAAACCGTCGCACTAAACTATGAGAATAAAGAAAAAGTCAACAGAAACCAGTGTCATCAGCAATAAGAATAAGGAAAAACTCCTCCAACATATATAGTCTTTAATATATGGCCCGCTCCTGAGCATACTGACTTCGGAAAGGTCCAAATGCCTACCTTGCTGAGCGCCTTTTTGTCATGCAAGTTTAAGCTCCTCCATAGTGAATTCCAGAATCTAAAATAAATCTGTACTGAGCCCAGCCCTGTCTTGACAGATAAAGTGAGTCTTGGCAAGGGACAGACATCAGACAAAGTCTTCTCTTCTGTTTCAGACCTTGCGCGAATGCACGGTGGTTCTATGAGCCCAGGGACGCACTCTGGATCGCATGGTTCAGAGCCTCTCGTCTTGCAAACTAAGTCACGGTGCAGCCACCTGTGCTGTCTCTCTGCCCATCCCGGAACTTGCTTGCCTGTGGCGGCCTTGTCTCAGGCCTGGGCCATGACAGCTCGTACCCAAGAGCAGGCTGGGTAGAGCCGTGGCCGACTCCATCCTTGGCTGTCATGAGAACAGCGATTCTAGTTCAGTGCCTGCCGGGACCCATGCACGTCACCGTCACCTGAGCTCATGTCCTGACTCCTGCTTTCCCCATGAGGGACTCCTGTGGGGCCCCTGGCAGCCCGGCTCTCTCGGGTCACATGGCGGGCTTTTGGGAGGCCTGGTCTCGGAGTCACGAGGCTCTTCAGGGGCGGTACAGAGTCCCGCAGTGAAAGCCGCCCCCATGTGGGCACAGAACAGAGAAGGAAGTCACCGCTCTGCCCAGACGCGCTGCACTGATTCGCCAGCCGCGCCGCACGCAGACGGGCTTCCCTGACACCCCCTGGCCCGATCTCAAACACAGCTCCTCCCTCACAGCCTCCTGGGAGCTGCCCGATCATTAAGTGCAGTCTGTGCCCAGCAGGAAAGCAGTGCTCTTCAGAAGACGGCAAGCTGTGTCACCAGACAGTGTTTATTAATAGACCTAATTTGCGTGGAAGCTGTACATGGCGCTACGGCCTGGGTAGCATTTGTCGGTGAGAAAACGGTTTGGCTACTCCAGAGTGTGTGTCACTCCAGTAATTAGAGGCTAGAGGGTGTGGCGTCCTTGACGTTAGCCTTGTGGGGAAGGGTCTACCTATCAGGGCGGGGTCTGGTCTGTCCCATAGCCCCTGAGCACCGGGATCTATGCCCATGCTAGGTGCTTGGTCGGAATGATGGGTGGGTGGATGGATGGACAGATGGCTTTGAAAAGCACCTTTCAAAGTGGAAAATGTTGGAAAGGGAAAAAATTCTTCCCTGGCAGACAGAAATAATGAGCAGTGTAGAAATGCAGGCTTAATTCAAAGGATTACATGGCAGGCCACTGTGAAAGGGCTTCCTGCTGCTCTCCTCTGTCCTGGGAGTTAATCCAACCAGGACTCAGACCTGTCCTCTGCAGGCAAATGACCCAGGGGACCACTCGCTTCAGGGACTCCACTCCTGGGCGCTGGCAAAGGAGCTCTCTTCCGGTCTCGTCCGTGGCAAACCTGAGCTCATCAGACCACAGAAAGTTTGATCTTGACTTTGGGGTGGTGAGTCCTTATGAACAATTGGCTTTAAGTGAAAGCACCTTTTAGGTGCAAATGTGTTCCTGGAAATCCACATGTAAAGCAAATCTGGATGAATCAAACCAAATCTTGTCATGAGAAATAATGGGAAACACAGCGTTATGGGGACGTCGCTCACGCTCACAGACATGGCTGCATACGTCTTCCTAACTCATTTCAATACGATGAATCATGCTTTGCAAAATAAACCAAGAACTAGAATCTAGAAAAGAAGAATGTAGACTAATTTCTATAAAATAGGAAAAGAAGGTGCACGTATACAATGTCGCTCATTTGTGCAAGTATGTGGTGCGGGATCAGAGGGCGGGGAGGAGACTGTAGGAGAGAGAGGTCGTGGCCAAGGATGAGGGACGATGCTGGAGCAGGTGGACAGAGGAGAGAACGACAGCACAGGGCGGGGGCGGGTAGCTGTGCAGGTGGGGCCTGTCACTCGCAGTGGACGGTGATGGCATAAACACAGGGAGAGGCTCGCTCCACGGCACTGTGGTTGATGCCTTCAAAGACTCTTCTTTAGGCTCTAGAAAGCATCCAACATGCTGCTTTCCCCATATTGATTTTAGCATAATGGTTCAGAGTGCAGCTTCAGTCTTGCTCAAGGCGAGCCCGCTGGCTGTTGAATGTCTGATGGGAAAAAAAACCTAACTTTGTCTTTCTAGAGATATTTATTTACAAAGTACCTTCTGGCGATAGCGCAAATCCCTGTCATCACTCTTTTCTTAACACCTTTTCCTTGGCTATTACCACTAACTTAGCCTTCCAAATGTGTTTTCACTCATTTATTGTTCCAAGTAAATTTTGGGGACAATTTGGTCAGTTTGTTGGAAAGAAAAAGGTGTTTGTTAATTTCCTAATATTGAACTGTCATCCCATTTCTGCAAATGACGCTCCCTCAGTCATGGGAGTAGCCTCATATGCATTTAATAATCTTACGGATTCCACTTACTCACATTATAGTTAGAATTTTTTATTTCATCTCTATAAGTGAGATTTGTGTATAGTTTTATTGTGGGTGACCTGTGTGCTGTTGGCTTCACATTTTGATACCAGACCTTTTGTGTGGCTTTTTAATATGTCAGTTTTGCAAGGCTGCACTAAGTGTCCCAAAATCTTCTACCCTGTGGTTATGAGCGAGGGTGGGCCACAAGACATTTTTGTATGATTTATACAAAATACACGCTCAGGGCAGACATCTGTGCTGTCACTCACCTGCTGGCCCGCCTCGTTGGCACAGGGTAGCGGCTAGACCTGCAGCTGATCCTTGATAGATTTACAATTTTCTCTTTGGCTTATTGAGGTTTTCAACTTAATAGCTTCTTGATAGACGTCAAAATCGTTTTGGCTTATATGAGTTTTCAGCTTCATTTAGAACTGATTTTGGTTCACTTATGCTTTCCTAAAAGATCACCCACCTCGTTCAAATTTGAAAATGTCTTTCATGAAGCTGTGTATGCCATACCTTTGAAATTATTATATTTGTGCTCATATCCTTCTGTCGTTCATAATGATGTGATTTTGTTGTAAATAATTTTTCTTGATTAGATTTTCCAGAAGGCTGTTTTATTATTTTTTATAGAAACATTGTTTGGACCCATCAATGTTTTGAGCTCTTTCATGTATTCCAGTTTTATTGTTTTCTATCTTTATCTTAATTAATTTTGTCATCATGTTCCTCAGGTTTCTCTCTTTCTTATGGCTTTTAGTTGAATGAGAAGTATATTTTTAATGTTTTTGATTTAATAATTCAAAAGCATATGAGAGTATGGCTTCATCTAAATAAGGTTTCTACATTTAGAATTCCCATTATCATTACACAAACATTCTATAATTGCAATGTATTTATTTATTTTAAATTGACAAATAAAAATTATATATATTTATCATACGCAACATGATGTTTTTAAATATGTATACATTGTGGAATGGCTAAATTGAGCTAGTTAACATCTGTATTACCTCACATTCCTTGAGGTGAGAATACAACATCTACTCTCTTAGCAATTTTCAAGAATACGATACATTGTTATTAACTATCTTATTAACTACAGTCACCATGTTGTACCATAGATCTCTTGAACATATTCCTCCTAACTTTGTACCTTTTGACCAACATCACTCAATTCTCACCCCTCTACCCTAATTCCTAGTGACTGCCATTCTATTCTGTACTTCTGTGAGTTTGCATTTTGTAGATGCCACATATAAGTGAGATCATGCAGTATTTGTCTTTCTGTGCCTGGCTTACTTCACTTAACATAATGTCCCCCAGGTTCATCCATGTTGTCACAAATGACAGGATTTCCTTCTTTTTTTAAGGCCAAATATATATATAAATGTATACACACACACATACCCCTCATCTTCTTTGTCC
Organism: Eulemur rufifrons; assembly: GCF_041146395.1. Classification (NCBI taxonomy): domain Eukaryota; kingdom Metazoa; phylum Chordata; class Mammalia; order Primates; family Lemuridae; genus Eulemur; species Eulemur rufifrons. Next base: position 67,520,768 of record NC_091010.1, read on the forward strand.
CTTCGTTTGTCGATGGACACTTAGGCTGGTTCCAGATCTTGGCTGCTGTGAATAATAATGCTGGAATGAACATGGGACTGCAGATATCTCTTCCACAAACTGATTTGACTTTCTTTGGATATAAACCCAGTAGTGGGATTGCTGGATCATATCTTGGTTCTATTTTTAACTTTTTGAAGCCCCTCCATACTGTTTTACATAATGGTGGAACTAATTTATGTTCCCACCAACAGTGTGAGGGGCTCCCTTCCCTTCATAGCTGCTGCCAGCACTTGTTATCTTTCATCTTTTTGGTAATAGACATTCTAACAGGTGTAAGGTGATGTCTTATTGTGGGATTAATTTGCATTTCTCTGATGACTAGTGATGTTGAGAATCTTTCATATACTTGGCCATTTGTATATGTTCTTTTGAGAAATGTCTATTCAGATTCTTTGCCCTTTTTTTTTTTTGGCAACACTGTTTTAAAGATATCTTTGCTCATTTTTAAAATCAAGTTGTATGTTTTCTTGTCATTGACTTGTTTGAGTTCTTTATATATTTTGGATATTAACCCCTTATCAAATGTGTGGTTTGCAAATATTTTCTCCTATCCCATGAGTTGTTCCTTCACTATTTGATTGTTTCCTTTGCTGTGCAGAAACTTTTTAGCTTAATGTAATCCTATTTGTCTACAAGAATCCCCCTTTATCTCTAGAGGATGTGTTTCAAGACCCCCAGCAGATGCCTGGAAGTGAAGATAGCACCAATCCCTATATATACGATGTTTTCTCATATACATCTGTAACTATGGTAATGTTTAATTTATAAATTAGGCACAGTAAGAGATTAACCACAATAATTATAGCAGTATATTGTGATGAAAGTGATATGACTGTGATCTCTCTCTGTCTCTCTCTCTCAAAATATCTTATTGTACTGTAGTACGGGTAACTGAAACTATGGAAACCAAAATCACAGATAAGGAGGGACTACTGTGTATTTGTTCCTGTTGCCTTTGCTTTTGGGGTTGTATCCAAAAAACCATTGCCCAGATTAATGTCGTGGAGCTTATCCCCCAAGTTTTCTTCTAGTAGTTTTATAGTTTCAAGTCTTATTTTTAATTTTTTAATCCTTTTTGAGTTGATTTTTGTTTATGGTGTGAGACAAGGGTCTAATTTCATTCTTCTGCCTATGGATATCCAGTTGTCCCAACACCATTTATTTAAAAGGCTGTCCTTTCCCCATGGTGTGTTCTTACAACTGCAATTTTGATTTCTTCTTGTCCCAATTGTTATCTGTAGGATTGAAATGTTTTACTTCCCAATGGTTGAATTTTCATTATTATACATCAGTGTTACATTGTGGTCTCAGAAGGTGACCTAAATATTCTTCACTTTTAAAAATATTTTAAATTTTTGTACATGGCCCTGGATATTTCAAAATAATGTATATCATCTACAGCAGCGGTCCCCAACCTTTTTGGTACCAGGGACCGGTTTCATGGAAGACAATTTTTGCATGGACTGGGGTGGGGGGATGGTTTTGGAATGATTCAAGTGCATTACATTTACTGTGCAGTCAAATCTCTCTGCTAATGATAATCTGCATTTGCAGCTGCTCCCCAGCGCTGGCATCACCACCTCAGCTCCACCTCGGATCATCAGGCATTAGATTCTCATAAGGAGCTGCAACCTAGAGCCCTCGCATGCGCAGTGTACAATAGGGTTCCCGCTCCTGTGAGAAATTAATGCCGCTGCTGATCTGACAGGAGGTGGAGCTTATGCAGTGATGCAAGCGATGGGGAGCGGCTGTAAATGCAGATGAAGCTCCGTCACTCACCTGCAGTGCAGCCCAGTTCCTAACAGGCCACAGACTGGTCCCCAGGGGTTGGGGACTACAGATCTAGAGAGTAAAATGTTTTACGTATTTATATGTCTACATATTGTTTTTTATGCTTAGATATACAAAAGTGTGTGAATAAATGTGAATATACAAAACTATAAACACTATATATATAACTACCCTGTCCCTTCTGCCTCAGACATCTCTCTATCCATCTCTGCCTATTGTACTCTTAGTTTTCCTTCAGAGACAAAACCAAACATTATCTCCTCTGCAAAGCTTTCCCTGACCCTCAAGCATGGGAGATAATTTTCCAGAGTCTTCTCTGGGTCCTCGCTGTACTTAGGTAAATTACAATGATGGGCGTCACCCCATCCGATCTGAGCAGCCGCTGTCTTGCTCCCTGAGGACAGGCAGCTCCCTTCTCCCTGTGTCCCAGGGGCAGCACTGCGCTTGGCATCGAGTAGTAACTTGGTAAATGTTTGTTGAATAATACATTGCCAAAGTCAATGACTCTAGTGTTTGTTGGGCACACATTGTCTTTGAGAGGTGTTACGTTTTATAGAAAAACACATAGATTAGCTGACTCTTCAAAGCACACTATTACCTTTGTGTTAAAATTCAGATCTCATAGCAGACTCAGTGTTATGAACCCTTTTTCAACTTTAGTCTTGTCAAGCTTCATTATTCCAGCCTGACAATCCACTCTGATATTTAGAGGTTAAAAAGACATCCACTGCCTTTCCCTAACTACCTGGTGTAAACAGGTAGCAGGCTGGGTCAATTGCTACTGATTTCAAAGATCCCAGGTACGTAGTTTCTTTAAAATCCTCAGAATGTTCAGTTTCCAACTATTTACCCAATGCTTACCTAATGGTATTAAATGCTTTTCCATATAGTATATGGAAGGTATTTTCTCTTTTTTCCTAATAGCTTTTATAGCAGTTTTAGGTTCACAGCAAAATTGAGCAGCAGGTACATAGGATTCCATATACCCCCTGCACTCGTAAGCAAGATACCTTTTAAAAAAGAGTATGAACATTTTCTTGAATGCTATATGAGGGCTATTCTTTTTATATTAGCATTCAAGGGCTTAGGTTGGAACTTTTTCTTCTTGATGCTACTCAGTCATTTTCAAGCATTTTTAAAATGCAGAATTTTTTGTGTGTTTGTTTTAATTTACAGAGGGTCTGTGGATCAAGACATTGCAAGGCTGTTGCCATCTTGCCAACTCCCTGAATGCTCATTGGGTCAACTCTGTCATGGATCAAAAGGCACAATCAGAGGCACTGTACACAGAAAGTGTCTAATAATTGCTTGAAAACTGGACTTGAGGGAAAAGGCTAACTCTTTGACTGAATGGTCACATTCTCATTTCCATCCCCAATGCTCACGTGAGGGACAATGGCATCTATACACGAAAGGAAATGTTGCAATTTGCCTCATTGTGCAATAAAAGTGATGGGGGTATATCAGCCTTTCTCTTGCTTTAGAGCTCTCTGATGATGATTACTGCCCAAAGAGTACAATGTAATCAGCTTGCTGGACACTCATATTTTTTCTTCTAGCAGCTTATAATGGATGTAGCTATGCCCTCTACAGAATGTCAGAGGTGAATTTTGATTAGGAAAAGTAGATCAACTAATAATAATTTTGGTGTGTTTTGACCAATCATGGAACATAAAGTGTTTAAAAAATGTTTCCATAAAAGGAACTTTATTTCCTCTCTTTTTTTTAATGTGGTTATATCATTTCCTTCACTTTCATAGGTCAGTAGGCACGAATAATCTCACGGTGCTTCATTCTGTTTATTATATTACGAAGATGACTTCTAAACGTCCTAAATATTACGCTCCCATCCACAGACATAAGCGATTGTTCTCACGAAGTTCGGTGGAGTGCGTCATTCTCCCAGGAACTCTCTAGGGAGGATGGGGAACCTGCCCCCTAAGAGTCTGCTTTGAACAATTACTCCAGACTCTTTCACCAGAAAATATTCCCAGCGCAACAGAAAGGTTAAAATGGTTCGTAAATTTGTAACAAATCTGTTGACAATAAAATAATACCTTTCAGAAGAACAGTTAAGAGATTCTGGAAAAAATAGAATGCCCTCTCAATTGTTTGCTCGTAGCTACACATTTCTTTTTTCTTAAGCAGGCTTGCTTAAATCTTTTCCTCTGATAGTTTAGGTATTGAGAGCTTGAACTAATTAAAGCAAACATCGAAACAAGGATTGAACAGCCTCACAAAAAGGTTTATTCCATACGTGTTTTAAATACCAGCTGAAATGCTTTGTTGTTAAAGCATTTTTCTCTGTTGTTGTTCTATGTCATTAAAGATTTCTGTTGTCAGACAGACTGCAGATTAAAATGTCCCTCACTTGGTTATGTTATTATCTTAGAGGAAGGTGAACTAGTCTCTACCTCGGTTATCCTATCTTGGTGCCGAAATTATTTTGGGGGGAGTTATAGCTTTTAAGTCTTCTTTGCCGATGGAAGAGGCAAGACAAGCATTTCCAGGAATGTAGATGGAGTTTGAAGAAGCAATCAGCATGTATTGTGCACCTATTATATGCCAGTCCCCTTCTGGCACTTGACAATCGTTATCCCACCTAATTGTCACCCTAACACTGTGGAAGGGGTAGTATGACCTTCAGTTAATGAATGAAGTTAGGACAAGACCCAAAGGGGTAAAGAATTTTCTCAAGGTCGTAACACTTGCGAGTGGTTATAGCATCACCTGGTTTTCTGCAGAGCTTGGAAAAGCTCGTGTGTTTCCATTTCTCCCACTTTCCCCTCGGCTGTGCCCACTACATTCTCCTTCACTTCCACTCTCTTTGGCCCCCATGAGGGGACCTCCCTTGCTACCCTCAGGTCCCCAGCATGGAAACAAGGGCGTGGACAGATGAGATGTTCAACTGTCCCTTACTTAAGGTTCCAGTGGTTTCTCTGGATCCAAACCCACAGAAACTTGGTGCTCACTGGCCCGGGGAAGTAGAGGTGTCTGCTGGCTGCACCTCTGCTTAGCTCAGCTTTCCAGGGGAGGCAGGAGCCTCATCCCCAACTCGCACCCACACTGGGACACAGCCTCCAGCACGGGGAGGGACCCTGCCACCGTCGCTCAGTGCTGCCTTTCCCTCCCCTCACGGCCACGCCACACCCGATGCCTGCGCCTCCTCACCTCCCACCCGCCCGAGTGCGGAGGGGGCTTCCCCTCCCAGGCCAGTAAAATTCCCACTGCTGAGGTCACCAACCATGTGTCTTTTGATATATGCGTGGGCAACATTCGGTCCTCCTTGGTTTCACCCCCCCACCCAGGGCCCCACTCAGTGCACCTTTCCCTTCGAGGAACATCTTCCCTATGTCGTCCCTCGGGGAGCCACACGCTCCTGATTTTCCTTGCACCTCATTGATGGCTTCTCTTGGGCACCTTCGTGGATGTCCCTGAGCCTGTCCCAAATCTAGGCTGACGCTGCCTCTCTCTCCATGGCTTTGGCTCAGACCTTTCTCCTGAACTTCAGGTGCATATTTTCAACTACCAGGTGCAGCTCCACGAGGCTGTCCCCTAGGACCTTGGTGTCACCATGTTTGTGCCGGTGTCCCGGAGGCTGAGCAGAGTGGTCTGCGCCAGGTGGCTTCCTCACCCTCTGGCTTCTACAGGAGACTGTCAGGTAACAAGAGGCTCAGGTGGGGGCTTTCTGTGGGGTTGGGGGTTGACTTCGTGTCCCCTCCGCATAGCTGCTCTCTCTGACTCAGGACACTGATGCCCGCTCACTTCAGGACTGAGGTGGAGCTGCCTCCAGCCCTCGTTTTCTGGTGGCGTCACCATCCCTTGTTGCCCCTTAATCCCTGCCCACACCTCTTTCCCGTCGGTGCCATGACTGCCCTGTCCTCAGGTCCCCCGGCCAGTGCGCCGCCTGCTCCCTGCTGACCAGTAGGGGCATCCCGCTGACCCTGGGCTTTCCTGATTTCAGTGAACGGATCGTCACCCCCCAGCCACTCCGGCCAGGGGGCTGGCACTCATCCTGATGTCCCCTCTCCCTCACCGCCCGTATCCATCTGTCCTCCAGCTCTCCACCCTCACTGCTCTGCCCTTGTCTAGACACCATCGGCTCCTGCCAGACACCCGCGGAGCCGCTGCCTGGCCTCCACCTCCCCTCCCCGCGGGGCCTTCTCATGCTCCCTCCACCTTGCGGTCAGAACGCGTCTTCCCAAACCCAAGCTGAGTGTGCCCACATGAGTTCCCCCTGGCCTCAGGGTCAGCCCACGCGGGCCCTGGCTCCCCCAGCTCCGACCGCGTTCCACAGCACCACCTCTCCTGTGCCCACACAGCCACGCAGAATTAGTTCCAAACGCACCAAGCCTTTTCTCACTTGCGCCTGTTTCTCACGCTATTTCCACGTTATTGTAGCTCCGTAGCACTGGAATTCACCTGGCTACGCCAGCTTACCCTTCAGACGATCGCCGTAGACATCACCCCTTCCCGCACGCCCCACAGCCGCTGTTCTCACGCTCCCACGGCATCCTCCCCTCCTCCTCCTCACCAACAGTGATGATTTATCAGACACACACTATGTGACAGGAGTCGTGCTAAGCACGTGAATTACCCTTTGTCATCACAGAATGCCTGAGAGGTGCTGGGGACCTGTACGCTACGTGTAGCCCGTTTTCTCGCCCAGAACCCCAGTGGCAAACTTCTCCAGCACGTAAACACTTTAGGCTCTGCAGGCCACGCGGTTTCCATTGCGACTATTCAGTGCCACCAATGCAGCCTGCAAGCAGCACACGTGGCTACGTGCCAGGAAAGTCACTTACGAAAACAGGTCGTGGGCTGGGTGGGACCTGCGGGCTGTCACTAACCTGGCTCTAGACTAGACTGTCAGACTCGTGAAGAAAGGTCCCCACCATGTCCCCGGGCACCAGCACGTAATGGTGCTTCCGTAGTTTTCCTCCCACTGCCTCCCATGTGAGACTCAGGGGAGGGACGTGAGGAGGAACCACGTGTTCTAGATTGATGAGTGAGCTGAGTTCTCTGTTCAGTGCCATCATCTACTCAAGAATGTCCCCTTTACTGAGTCCACGTCCCCTCCATGTGGCTCTTACCCCTGGCCCTTCCTCCGCTCTTGAGAGCCAAAGACAGAAGGAGCAAGTCCCTCCTGTGGGTTGTCTTCTCTGGGGTTGCAGCTCCTGCCGGCCCTGCTCAGGTTAGGTCTCTCCCGTGGGTCCCCATCCCCATGGTGGCCTGACTCTCCTCACCCCTCCACCCCCTACAGCTCTCCTTATTTGCCCACCTCCCGTTTAAACGCCAAGCCCCAGAGGGAAACAGCTCTCGGGACTCCTTGGCTGCAGTATTCTAAACACCATCAGGCTTGCATGCGGTCCAGTCCCTCTCAGAGGTCACAGCCTGGGCTCTGACGGGGCCACCTCCAGCTCTGAGATGACCAGTGTCTTGGCGGTGCCTGGCCCTTTCTCAGCAGAGCTGCTGCTCTGACACCAGGGCTCCCCCACCCCCACCATTGTACTGGGCATGATTCTCGGCTCCATCGATTTTAAGAAAACTCTACAGGTAGAGTCACGGCAGAGTTTTGATCTGAGGGTGACATGATGAAAACACTGTTTTAGGAAAATTCATTCAGCCCTGGGTTTTAGGATGGATGGTTTAGGGGAGAAAGGGAGGCAGAGAGGACATCTAAATGCAAGATCACACTTTCTTAGGGAGTGGTGTTAAAACGATTTCACGCTTGAAAATGGGGAAAACCATCTCATATTTCAGAAACTCTCACTGCAACATGAGAGAGGCTCTCCTTAAAATCACCCTCATCAGTCAAGGGCTCAGCTGAGACGCCAAGGCTTCCGGGAAGCCTCCCGTCACCGCGAGACTCCACTGTCGCTCCCTGGCATCCCTAAAACATGTTTAGCCTCTGCCACACGTCTGCCCCCACCCAGCTTGGGCTCGAGCTCATTAGATGTGTGGCTTTCGGACCTACTGTTTGGTCTGCTCTCCTCAAGGATCGGACTTGTTCTTACTTCGTCCCTGCCCAGGGTGGGAGCCCCGAGTGTGGTTGTGGCCGTGACGGGCTCCCCAGCAAGGGGCCGGTGCTGCACTGGGGACAGAGCTTATAGTCGGCACCAGTGGCAGCCTGGAGTCTGCTCTGTGTTCTCCTGGGAGCAGCTCGGTGTGGCCTCTGTCCCAGCAACTCTGCCTCTGGGGCCCCCGGCGTGGCTTGGCTCCCCCCCCCAGCCCCCGCTGCTGCCACCCTGGCTGACCTTGGTGCGGAGCCCTGCCGTGCACGTCACTCGAGTCAGTGGCCTCCCAGGGCTCTGTCATCCCCACCGCTCTTGCTCACGCTGAATCATAAGACGTGGGCCCTAAACTTCCTGGCATGAATCTCTTGGTGAAATAATTCTGCAAAGGTGACTCTTCTGTGTTCCCAGGATTCAATAACGCCATTATGGAAGCTTCCCAGTGTTCTCAGTGACTGTACTTTTCAGTCTTTTAGCTGCTTGAGTTTTCCCGGATTGCCTCCATGGGTGGTTTGGATGGACCTGGAACATGATGCTTTGACAAATTCTGCACACATGCACCAGCCTGTCACATGGTAGGGCCTCGATAATACAGGCTGAGCGAATGAATACATCGTTGATGATCGAATGAGTCCTTTCTGGTGGTGACCTTTTCTGCGATTGCCAAAACTGGACACAGAATTGAGGCACTAAGTGTGGCACATCAGTGTCACTTGAACAGTTTTGAGATTCTTCCTTTGTGACAGCTGTATTCTTTCCCTTGAAACTCATTAACTATCTTTCCCCTCTTTTCTTTTTTTTCCCTTTGAGACAGAGTCTTGCTTTGTTGCCCAGGCTGGAGTGCAGTGGCGTCAACATGGCTCACTGCAACTCCAAACCCTTGGGTTCAAGTGATCCTCCTGCCTCAGCCTCCCAAGTAGCTGGGACTACAGGCACCACCATGCCCAGGTATGTTTGGTTTTTTGGTTTTTTTTTTTTTCTGTAGAGACAGTGTCTCGCTCTTGCTCAGGCTGGTCTCCAACTCCTGACCTCAAGCAATCCTCCTGCCTCAGCCTCCCAGAGTGCTAGGATTACAGGTGTGAGCCACCATGCCCGGCCTTTCCATTTATTTTCCGTACTGGTATCTCTGCTTCTCTTAGGTCCCCAGCCCTGTCTCATGCTCCCTTCCCTCACCTGTGCAGCCAAGTGCCTCCACCTGCTCCCTGCACCTTCCCTCTGTCTCTGGGCCTCTCCCAAGCTCTCCCCCTGCCAAGCCCTCCCTGCTTCCCTGTCTGTCCTGACACCACAAACCTTCTTCCGCACGTCCTGTTCCTTCATCTCCTTCCAGAGCACACTGCAGCTCTTTGTTGACGTCAGTCTGGGGAACCAGGAGGGCAGGATTCCAGACCCAGGGGACACAAACGCTTCCTGTGGCACCTGACTGAGTCCCTTCACCTCTCTGGGTGAGGTTTCCTCATTCTGATGAGTTTGGACAGCTAACGTGTGTCTATATTCATGCCACTGTGGCTGATGTAGCATTGCTGTCATTAAGTTTGTTTTTTTAAACTGGAAATAGTTTTATGGCTATCAAAGTAACATATTCTTAGGTTAAAAATTTAGAAGGATCCAGAAATTTTTAAAGAAGAAATTCTCCTGAAATGCTCCCGCCAGAGATAATTACATAAGTTTGTTGTTTGTCTTTCAAGGTCTTTCTATGAAAACTGTCCTTGTATTTTTTTTTCTTTTTCTTTTTTTTTTTTTTTTTTGGTACAGAAAATGGACTTATGCTAGAAACTGTTACTTCCCTTAAAACATCTTTTCAAATTAAACAGGACAGGATTGCCGCATCTCCTCGAACAGCCTGCAGTGGATGCTGTCGTGTGCTGCTCAGAGACCCCTCCAGCGCCGAGGCCTTCACCCCGGAGCTGTTCGGGGAGAGCTGCCGGCGCCTGGGCACAGCTGGGCCAACCCGGCACCGGCTTGACGCCGGGGAGCCTCCCCGCGCAGGTGCTCTCCTCCTGGCCAGTGCAAGGGTACAAAGGCATGACCCCTTGCTTTGGGGGCACTTCCAAAAGGCCATCAGTCTCAGCGAGATGAGCTGAGGTCTTCTTTGCAACAGCATCCGCTCAGTCCCACTTCACTCGTGAATTTACAGGTGCTGCTCCTGAGCATCCTCCCCAACAAGCCTCCAGGTGCAAATCTCTGTCTCTCGTCTGATTTCCCTGACATCTCGATGGCTTTAGAGTATTTCACTGCATAGATGCACTGAAATTTAGTTAGACATTGTCCTCCTTAGGCACACTCAGGTTATTGTCAATTTTTGACTATTTTAAACAATGTTGAAATTAACATCCTTGACCATACATCTTTGAACAAACTTCTGATTCCTTCCAGGGAATAGCACAGAACGGAGCATCTCAAAGTGTGGACCTCGAAGGTCCCTGACTCAGAAGGTCTGTGGGGTCGAGACTCTTTTTGTGATAACAATAGGATTTCTTTCCTCTGTCACCGTGTTAACGTTAATCTGTACTTACGGAGTAAAAGCAGTGATGGGTAAAACAGCGGTGGCTTCGCAGAAATCAAACTGGTGGAAGCATAGCCATCCTCCTTGTCATTTTATGCACCCACAATTTTTTTTAAAAAGCCAGTTTCACTTAAGAATGCCCTTGATGGAGCAGCATAAACTATTAATTGCATTAAACCCTTGTATCCATGTCTTTTTAATATTCCCCGTGGTGAAACGGAGAGTGTGCATACAGCATTTCGGCGGCACAGCTGGTATGCGGATCGTCTCGAGGAAAAGCACTTGTGCGATTGTTTCTGTTTTGAGCTGGAAAAACAGCTTCTTCCTTAGAATGTCATTTTCACTTCAAAGAGTGACGGACAGGCATTCCATGGCTATTCAGACTTGGGCATTTGCTAGACATTTTTTTAAAAAATGAACGAAGCGAGCCTGTCACTTCAAGGAAAGCAACTGACAGTATTTTTTGCCAGTGATAAAATTCAAGCTTTCAAGTGAAAATTGGAATTTTGGAACACTCACATCAGCCACCACGAGCTTGACAACTTCCTACCACTTAAATACTTTACTGATGAGATTGGTGTTGATTTGAACAGAGATGATTTCTTAATCTCCTATAATGAAAGTGTCAGCATTTGGAAGGTCTGCGTAACTCAGCGACCTGCCGATTTCCAATGACCAGTGCTTGGCGTTCTGTGGGTCAAAGGGCCATTCAGGCACCAGATGGACCAAGGAGTTTATGTGATGGAGTAGAGAAAGTTCACTGGCGGGTTTCAATTTCCACATCGCAATAGACTTTGAGAACCTACAACATACTGAGTTTTGATGTAGTCTGTAAGAAGGATATCCACAATTATCGTGAAAGGCTATTAAAATACTCCTCTCTTTTCCAACTAGATATCTGAATGAGGCCTGATTTTCTGCATATACTTCAACCAAAACAACATATCGCAACAGATTAGATTGGAGGACCCAGCTGTCTTCTATTAAGCCAGACATTAAAGAGATGTGTGGAAATGCCACTCTTGGCATTACTTTTTTTGGTTTGTTTTAGAAAATAGAGTTGCTTTTTAGTAAAATAGTTTATGTTAACACATCCTGGCTTTATTACTGTCATTTAAAGTGTATCAGTAAGCATTTGGAAGCATGCTCAGTTTTAATTTCTAATACAATAATTCATAAATATAACCCATAGAAAAAGCAAAAGTGCTTTGGGGCCCTCAATCTTTTCTTTAAGAGTGTAAAGGGCTCCTCAGCCCCAAAGGCTTGAGAACTACTGGCACAGCTCCTTCAGGCTCTCACTCCCCACTCGCATCTAGGGAGGAGGAGATATTAATCTGACAGTGCAATGACTGCATCGCATTTGCTGCTAAGCCTCGGGTCACCTTGCAATAGGCTAAACGCATAAGCATAAGATGGTCCCTTCTCCCTCCTTCCCCAAGTGGCTGGAGAGTGAACACAGTGTTGCTACCCACTCTTCTGCCTCCCTCCCTGGCAGCTTCAGCATGGCATGGGTCTAACACCCTGTTGTCTCAGTTCTTGGATCTCCTAAGTCCCTGTAGTTCCAACAGATTTTCTCTTGTCACTTCACACCCAGACCAGTGTTTTTCATGGGGTCTCATTGTTTGCCAAATATATTACAGTTTTTTCAAGTTCGTTGCTTGTTTTTAAACTTTTTGGATGGTGTCTTTTGACATGCAAAATCATGTAAAATGTTTTAGATAATGCAAATTTTTTAATCTAATTTATGGCTTTTGCTTTCTTCTGCCAGTCTTGTTGATTAACTTATTTTTACCAGAAGGTTAGAGAAATATTCTTCTACATTTTCTTTGGGCATTTTAATGTCTTCTATTAGTTTAGATTTATCCCTTGAATAAAATTAGAATTTTAAAAAGCTATCTTTTGATATGTTATTGACATACAATAAAATGAATGCACCCATGTTAAGTGTAGGTTTGATGAGTTTTATATTCCCATTGAATATATTTTTATATAAAAATCTAAATACCACACATGTATACCTTGTGAAATGTAACCAGCATTGTATTCCACTATTTAGACATTCAACTGTTGATGAATATTTGAATTGTTTCTATTTGGGGGTAGAAATGATATTTTGTTATATTATTAATAAAGCTGATTATGAACATTCACAGATGAGTCTTTTGTGAATGTAGTCTTTAAAATTATATATTCAAATTGGTTATTACTGACATAAAGGAAAGTTGCTCTGAAAGCTATTTTAACGTTATATTCAGGAATCTTATGGAATACGCTTCTTAAAGAACATTAACAGTGTTTCAGTTAACGCTCTCAGATTTTCCAGGTAGACCACAAGGTAATCTTCCAGTAATGATCATCTCGTCTTTTCCTTTTCAATATTTAAACCTTTTACTTCTTGTTCGTGCTTTATTATATTAGTTAGAACCTCCAGAACAAAGTTGAATAATAGCATTTATCCTTGTTTCCAACCGCATGAGTCATCTGTTGTTGTATAATGTAATGTTATGGTTCCATTGTGTCTCTTAAAATTCATGTGTGGACATCCCAATTCCAGTCCCTCAGACTGCTGTCTTATTTGGATAGAGGGTCTTTACGGAGGTAATCAAATTAAAATGAGGTCGCTAAGGTGGGCTGTAATTGAATACGACTGGAACCGTTAAACAGGGGAGATTCGGACATAGACAGGCACACAGGGAGCATCCCGTGTGGACGTGGAGATAAACATCTGCAGACCGAGGAGAGATGCCTGGGACAGCCCTTCCCTCACAGCCCTGGGAGGAACCAGCCGTGCTGACGCCGTGACCCTGGACTCCGGCACCTGAACCGCGGCCACAGGTAATTCCGGCGGGTTAGGCCACCAGCGTGCGGAACTGCGGTACTGCAGCCCCAGCAAATTACCTACAGCAAATCACCCCAAAACTTAGTGACCAAGAACAGTCTAATGATTTGTTATTAAGTATGATGCTTGCTGGATGTTTCTAATAGATTCTCTTAATTTTAGAAAATTTATTTCTACTATCTGGATACTTAGAATGTGTATCAGAGCCGGTGTGCGATTTGACTAATTGCCTTTTTGGCACTCGTGCAGAGGAGCATAAGGTTTTGTGGTTTCACCTCTTGCTTCCCTGAGGTTGGTTTGGATCCGCATGTGGTATAGTTGATCTCATCCCTCCACTTGGCTCGAGCTCCTTGAGGGCGCAGCCAGCTCTGGGTCGTCCGTGCCGTGCAGGGGCCGGCTCGCAGCAGACTTACAATTAATGCCTGTTGAAATGTGTCCTATTGATTGTCATTTAAATTCAAGGCCACATTCTCTGAGTTAAATCAGACGGAACACTGGGGGTGACATCACATTTTCTAGTTTTCAGCATGGCTTATTCCTAGACATCTCACAGGCACCCACCTCTGGGGACACAATTCTTCCTTCCTCTACCCTCCCCCTGCGCAGGCCCCTTCCCCGCCATCGCCCCTCCTGTTCTGCAAACACAGAACTGTCTCCTCTTCTTCATTACCCAGTAATGGGTGGAGTCTGTAAAAAGCCAAGGGAAAAGGGCATCATTTATACCTGAAATGGCCCCTCTTTCTCACCTGGAGGTGAATTTGCCTTTCTTCTGCTAGTTTTAGGGAATAAGTAATTCTCTAGAATAGTGCAAAATTTGCAAAGAAGGAGCCTCTAGGCAGATTCTAATGGGAATTTTTATTCCCAGGTTTTTATTTTTCTCTTATGATTTTACTGTTTTCAAAATTTCACAGGAAAACAATTGGGGGCAAAAGTAATTCAATTTCAAACTCTCTCTTTAAGAAGAGTTTTTAGTAGTTTAATCACCATTATACCTTCATTAGGAGAACAGAATATAGCTCCCTCACCGTGAGTCACTGCAAAGGCCGAGGAGAAGCTTTCTGGAAGGATGTGTGCAGCTCGGCTGCCTGCATGGGTGTGTGCTTGACCCAGAACAACAGTGGAGGCCCAAATGTGACCCCTTGACCTTGAGCTTCTCAGCCTCCATAACTGCAAGAAACAAATTCCCTTTCTTCATAAATTACCCGGTTTCAGGTATTCTGTTATGAGCAACAGAAAACAGACTAAGACATCAACGGAAGGGAATTCATGCACATGGATGCCCGTCTCCTTACTGACAGGCTGGGTTCTAAAGGCTGTTCCCAGGGCCACATGTACAAAGGCTGTGCACACATACAAGCACACCCTGTTGTCACCCTCTTTCAATTAAAAAGATCGTCTATACTATTATTACCATAACCACACTCCCCTTCTGTCAGTCTGTTCTGGCTACTGTCATATGTAATAAAATACCCTAGACTGGGTGGTTTATAAACAACACACATTTATGTCTCATAGTTCTGGGGGCTGGAAGTCCAGGATCCGGTGCCAGCACGGTTGTGTTCTGGTGAGGGACTCGTACGGGCTGCAGACTGCCTTCTTTTTGCCTCCTCACATGGCTGAGAGAGGGGAGAGAGCTCTCTGAGACCTCTTTTACAAGGGCACTGACCTCATTTGGGAGGTCTCCATCCTCATGACCTAATTCCCCCTCCCAAGGCCCCACCTCCTAACACCATGGCATTGAGGGTTGGGATTTCAACCTATGCATTTTGGGGGGTCACAACCATTCAGACCATAGCACCTTCTCATTTGCAGTCTCAGCTTTGTTTATATTCTGATTGGTTTTGTGCCTATCAGACACCATGAAGTTGAAATGATGATAATACCCCTCAAACTTGAGCCTGAGCTCATCCAGCCAGGCAGCCCCCAGTGGAGATTCTGAGGACAGACCACTGTTGCCATCCATTGGTGGTGGGCGAGTTGGTGCAGATGGGCTCTTGCTGCAGCTTTGTCCACTGGATGGCAGAGCCTGGGCAAAGGAGCTCCGTGCTGGGTGTCACAGTGCGTGGAGTTGCTTCGATCGGCTGCCAGGGATCCCGAGCTGCTCCTCTCTGGAGGGTTGCACCTCTTCACCAGCTGTGGGGTCCAGGGGGATCTTTCTGTCAAACTCCTGTCATGCTCCCTCTGACCGGGAGCTGCCTTGCGGCACTATGGCCCAAGGGCCCCAAAGTGAACGAGACAGGCAAATTGCTTGGTGTGATCTAAGCTCAAGAGCAGAAAAATAAAACTGGGAATTTAAACATAATCACGGTTTAGCAAAAGTAAGACCCCTTTGAGATACTCACTGGAAGAAAATTGTCAGTGACATGAGATAGGATTTTCATTTACTTGTTTTCAGAAAATTAGGGCTATGCTAGGTCTTCTATGTGTGCATTTGGGAGTTGACTACATAACTGGCATTGTAACATTTTAGAGATTTTGTTAATACCAAATTTCAATTTAGTCTCATTTATGATTCCAAATGAAAAGTTCAGTGACAAGGCATAGTTTTAACAAGATATTTGGTAGCAAGAATTCCATCTGCGTTTGGGAAAGAGTCTGTATTCTTCCAGCAGATGAAAAAATGATGCCACTATGTTGTGGAGCCTCCTTCTTGTTTATGTATTGTGTCTCAGACAACGAGAAGACAACATTCCGTAGATGAAATCCTTCACCAAGAAGGGAAATACAAATGCTAAATCTTAATGCAAGTATTCTGGAACCTGGACAAGAGAAAACCAAATTAAGTACGTGTATTCAAATATGAGACAGTTTTCCTAACAAGACTGGGCAAAATAAGGTGTATGCTGAACTGTGGGGTGACTCAGGGGTCACTAGGTAAGAGGATGTCACTTCTATCTCCACAGCCTTGTCAGGCTAAGAGCTGGACACAGGACATCAGTCGGGCCCTTTTGTTTCCCATAAGGCTGCGTTGTTTTTTTTTTTTTTTTAATTAGGTTTCTTTTTTAGAGCAGATTTCAGTTTACAGAAAACTTGAGCAGAAAGTACAGAGCTCCCACCTGCCCTCTCCCTGGTTCCCCTTATTAATAATGTCTCGCATTGGTGTGGGACGATTGTTACAAATGAGGAACCAACACTGATAGGTGCTTATTAACTAAAGTCCTTGGTTTACGTGAGGTCACTCTTGTGTTGTGCGGTTCCGTGGGTTTTGGCAAGTGCATACTGTCCCGAATACACCGTTGCAGTATCATACAGAACAATTTCACTTCCCTAAAACCCCCATTGTGGGCTGCCCTTTCAGGAACACGGTGGCCCCGCCTGCATTCACTTTGTCTTAGTCTTCTGCCAACTGGCCGTCCGTCTCAGGGCCCTGGCTCCCTTGGGGTCCTCCGTCTCTGCTTTTGCCCAGTCCCCCCCTGCACTCTTGCATGTCACACTGTGCCCATCAGTCCTGTCGGGGTTGCTTGCGTTCCGGAGGTGCGTGCTGACAGCCTGTTGGCTTTGAATCAATCGATTTGTGTTCACCTTGCAGGTCCTTCCCACGATGGCCCTGGCAAAGCGTCAGTTTGGCCCCTCCAGGAATAAGTAACACCTGCTTTATGTAACGATCCAGCACCTTCCTGATTCTCACCTTCCTGATTGCATCCCCTGGGCTCATTTTCTGCGCAGGAACCTGCCGTGAGGAGCAGTCTATCAGCGTCTCATCAAAGAGTGGAAATGACCAATCGTGTATGCGCCGACATCGGCCACGCTTGGAGCCCACTTGGATTCGAGGACGTGAGTTCCACTTCCAGGGCTGATCGTGCCCTGCTAGGTGCTACCTCACCTGCGCTTTCCAGCAGAGGGCTTAATGGTTTTTCCATGATGCTGGGAAGTAAGTGGCAGGGCCTGAATTTATTCCTGAAGCAAACCTCCAGGCCGGGTCTCAGGTACGTTTCCGAGCTCAGCCAGCCAGTCCCAGCTGTTGGGGTTTAAGCCTATTCTCCTCTGGCGCTGGCCCTGCAGGTCCGGAGCACGGATCCGAGACCCTGGGAGTGGTCCTGGCACTCGTTAGGATTTGTTCTCCATAATGAGTCAGCTCCTCTGAGGTCCGCAGTCTCTGAAACTTGTCCTTCTTTTCCCTAGTGGTCTTTGCCTCTTGCAAATTAATCTTACCTGATTGAAGAGGCTTGTTAGCCTCCAGACCGCAGCAGCAGCCTCAGACTGGTGAGGTCCAGGTGCCACTCAGTTTCCCCATGCAGACATGGCCGCCACAATGACATAACACACTCCTTGTCCCTCCCTCGGGCCTGGGCTGGCAGCACCCTGTGCAGTGGGGTCCAGGTGGAGAGCCAGTTCTGGCCAAGGCCGGACGTCACCTCTCCGTGCTTGCTGGGCCTGAGCAGAGGAAACATCTGTCTGCTGGCTAATCTGTGTGGCCACAGCAGCAGCCTCTTCACGTGACCCCCTGTAATACCTGGGGGGCTGGAGCAGCGGCTGGAGCAGCGGCTGCACCACGTCTGGCAGGCGGCATGGCAGTCAGGGGCACAGGGGGCCACAGTGAAGCCCCCTGACCTGGCCGATGTTTGCAATGGAAACACGTGCAGCGATGAAAAGGAGAATTCAGAGGGTTGGAGATTTGCCATCTCATCACTCCTGGGATGAGATTTTGTGCCCAAACCAGGACACAAGGGGCTTGCCAGGGAGATGTGGGAGGCACAGGACTCTGCAGGTGGGGGGATGAGGACAGAACTAGGCAGAGATGGAAGACATTCTGAGATCTCGCTCTTTATTTAAACCAGAAACTACCAAAGCGTTAAGATGGGGAAGCGATTCGGCGTGTATGTACCTCTCCCCAGTGGCGTGTTACTTGGGAGCTGAAACAAGGGTTTCTATTCCTCACTTCCCTTCTGTCACCTGGCCGAGGGCTGACGAGGCAGTCAGAGAGTGAGGGAGCCAGGCTGCCGTCGGCTCAGGTGCCCCCACTGTGTGCGTGTAAAAGTCACAGGTGCGTTGGGGAGGGATTTGGCATTGTCCACCTTGTGCAGCAAAGTGCAGGGTGAATTGGAGGTGGCCAGACAGGTGGCAAGTGCTGGACCTAACGCAGCGGCAGCATCGCCAGGAAGAAACCGGCAGGGCATCACCGAGGGACAGGCTGAAGTTTCTAGCAAACCGTCAGATATTACGGAGATTGGTGTTGTGACCTCTGAGTGTGACGAGGAAGCTGGCAA
Source organism: Eulemur rufifrons (assembly GCF_041146395.1). Lineage (NCBI taxonomy): Eukaryota > Metazoa > Chordata > Mammalia > Primates > Lemuridae > Eulemur > Eulemur rufifrons. Next base: position 67,539,164 of record NC_091010.1, read on the forward strand.
GGCCGTCACCAAAACTAAGCAGCTCAGAATGAGCGGCAGGGGTGAGGGCACAGACGGGAGAGAGCGAGGCACGGGCAAGCCTTCCATGTGGGGGCCCTGTGAGGCCACCGGGAAAGGTGACCCTGGAACCGGGAGCCAGGGGAGGGCAGGATATCCAGATGTGAGAGGGAGCAGGGGGGTTCCTGGTCAAAACCGCGGGCGGGAACTCCAGACTTACAAGAAAAGCTGGTGGAGAGGAGCACTTCCGGGAGGTCCCCGTGAAGGGAGGGGTGGCCCACTCTGAGAAACAATGACCAGAGAAGCAGGACGAGAGTAGGGAGGACGTCCCCATGGAGGGAGTGGCCGACTGCATCCTGTGCTTCGAGGAGGTCAGGAAAACCACTCAGGAGTGGCTGGAGAGAGCCGTGTCAGCATGTGATGGGCAAGCGGCCAAATGCTAATGGACTGAGGGCTGCGGGGACTCAGGGATCTGGAGGTGACATGTTGCATGAGTCCTCTAGTAAGTGTCAATTAAGCACTTAGGGATTATGCAAGTCACTGGAGACACAAGGGAGGAGATAAATCTATCCTGGCCCTGCCTCCCTTGGACTCACAGCTAGTGGGGGGACAGACATCTGAACAAAGACAGACACGTGCCCAGTGTAGATGGGGCCATGGGGCCGGGGCGGGCCGTTCCCTTTGGGAGAATCAGGAGAGGCCTTGCAGAGGGAGTGTCTCCTGCGCTGAACTTTTAAAGCTTCCTAGCAGAACAGGAATAAGCGAAGCTATCTACCAGTAACAGATCTTTGCTGTGCGAGCTCATGTGAGTTCCACTTTCTCTCCGAAGACTTGTGTTTCCTTATTTAAAATATGCAGGGCCTAGCCTGTGTTCTGTACGGGCATTTTTTCCTTCAAAAGTCAATAGTTTAAAAAATTTCTAAAATATGCAAAGCAAGTATGAAGGTTCCGCAAAAAATTAAAAATAGAATTACCATGTGATCCAGCAATTCCATTTGGGTGTATACTCAAAAGTACTGAAAACAGGATGGAAACAGATATTTGTATTAATATATCCATGTTCATAGCAACATTATTCATTGTGGCCAAACAGCAACTATTGCCAAAAGGTGGACACCGCCCAGGTGTGCATCCACGGACGACTGGGTAAACAAGCTGCCGTGTGTCCACACACTGGACTATGACAAAGCCTTGTTAGAGGACATTCTGACACGTTCTATGACATGCTGAACCTTGAGGACATTATGCTAAGTGAAATAAGTGGGTCATGAAAACAAACACTGCACGATTCCACTGATATGAGGTACCTAGAATAGTTAAATTCACAGAGACAGAAAGGAGAACAGCGGTTACCAGGGCCTGGGGCGGGGTATGGGGAACTGTTCAGTGGACGCAGAGTTTCCGTCTGGCGAGATGAAAGGGTTCTGGAGGCGGTGGATGGTGATGGCTGCACACCAGTGGGAATGTTCTTGATGCCATCAAGCTGGACACTTATGGGTTAAGATGGTAAATTTTATGTTATGTGTGTTTTATCACAATTTCAAAAAGTGCTGCAAATACAGATAGAATTCATTAAAATTTTTAAACTTTTGTAAAATTGGGATTTTGAATTTTTACAAAAAGTAAAACCATTGAAAAAAGCTAAGCACCTTAGACTAGGTGTCAGAGACTTGAATTTTATTTAGTTTAATTCGAAAAAAAAATACTTTGAAATAAACAAAGGGTGAGTTGGCGAATCCAGCCGGGGCTTGGATGGACAGCTCCGTCATCAGCGTGTTGGCCGCCGTGGCCCGGGCTGAGGGTTGCTCCTTGGACCAGGGCTGCTCAGGCATGACTTTCTCATAGCAAATGGCAGGAGTGGAAAGGACTAAAGCCGACTGCACCAACACAGTTAAGGTCTCCACTCATGTCCCATCCACTAATATTCCTTTGGCCACAGCAAGTCACATGGCCAAGGCCGAACATGGGGAGAGAAAGAATATTCTGCCAGCAGGAGAGGGAGCTGCAAGGTAACATGGCAATGGCTGGGCATGTACAGAATCCTGTAACAGACAGTGGCGGGGCAGGACCAATGATCCAGCCTGTTTCAATCACATTCCAGAATTGCAGTGGTTTTCCTCTCACTTCGGAAGCCCCATGCTATTTCGTAGTGAAGGTGGGCATATTTTAATGTCGTTCCATATTTGATTTGATTTCTTGCATAATATTCTCTATAATCAGGCTTTAATTTTTGTACAATTGTGTTTGCTTTGCTACTTGGGTAAACACATCACGGCCCGTGGAGAAGCCATCACTTCTCTGCTTGTTCTATTTCTATCTATGAACGTGGGTTCGCAGGATCTGAACTCCCTGACTTGCATGTGCACTGCCAGAGTCCTTCCTGTCTACTGGAGTCACACTTTTTAATTCTTGCCAATAGCTGTGTTTTGATTTCCACACTACATCAATTTCATCACAGCGCAGTAGCCTGACCCCAATGTCTAGCTCTCGCTAGCTCCCTGATACTGTCTTCATCATTAGTTGGAAACAAATCTAGACATTAAGCATTCCTGATAATGCCCCTGACATGTAATCATTTACCATATTTGTCACTTCCACCTTCATTATGCTCTGTGTCAGGAAAGTTCCCCAATTAACATTGGGAAGATTAAAATCAGACATATTGTCATCACAGCTGAGTTTTCCTATCAGGGCTCTCCCATTTCAATGCAACTGCATGGGACGACATGCAGATGGCAGAATTTTTATTAGATGGTATGGCCCAATTTCCCTGGCTCACAGAAAGGAAAAGAAGTGGAAGCTCAGGAAGAACATAAAATGCTAATTCTCTTAATTTCTCGTCAACGACAAACATCAGCAAACATCCAGATGCCATTTTATGTTTCTGCACTTAGAGTCTCACCTGTTAATTCTGGGCTTCAAAGCAACATTTTTGGACACGTTTTCTTAGTTTATTGTAAAGTGAGTGGCTTTCCAGAGAGAGGACTTCTCCTTTTGCCAGGATGCAAACATTGCTTAGGGAAGACACACACCTGTGTGTTTGCTAGTTTAGCAGCAGGAGAACGCAGTGTGGATGCCAAGAAGGCGTGGACTCTGCAGATGTTGGGCAGTAAGCCGAGTTCTGCAATACCAAGTGGCTAAACGAGAAATACCTTGCTTGGAGTGATGGGTTCTTGTGGAACATCCTGGAGTGTGTTGTGACGTTGCAGAGTTTCAGCTGAGGCAGTGCTGGATGAGAACCCATGCGGACACAGTGTCTTTGCAAGAATCTTATTGTGTGAGTGTCAGAGTAAAGAAAGGTAGATGGTGATGATCAGCTCTGCAACTGTTGCTCTCAGTCAGCAGAGAAGACGTCAACATGAAGTTAATACCAGAAGAACCTTTATGTGCTGGGCTTCTTTGTGAGCCAGGCAAACCTCTTGCTCACCCAAAGCAGAGACGTATCTCTAGGGCAGATTATCTGGCAATAGGACAATATTCTTCAGTCCCTGTCTCAACTCACTCTCCTGGCCCACCCTCCATGCTGCACTTGAGCAAATGTCTGGCTTGAAAGGACTCATTCAAAGAGGGGAAGCAACCAAAAAGGAATCCACATGGATCTCAGAGGTAAAACTGCAAAATAAAATGATAAAAAGAACATACTAACTAAAATGTAGGACCAAAATACACGACGGAAGAATTATCCCCTAAACAGCAGGTATTTGTGGACAAGCACTTCTCCATGATAGGAAACAAATAAAAGACAGTATGGTCATGCTAAAACATATGCATAAGTGAGCTATAAAAACTCAAAAGCAGATGATAAGAGAACAGAAGTTGGTGAAGAGCTTAGGAAAGAAATGGAAGAGAAAAATCAAGTCATTACAAAAATAAATGTCAAATTAGGGCCAGTAAAAGGAAGATTGACATTGCTAAAATTATAGTCAGGGACATGAAACAAAATGGAAATAAAATGGAAAAGAACAGAGTATAAAGGATTATAGAGAAATGTTATATATGGAAGATAGGCAAATGAAAGACACATGGGATCAAACTGATGATCTTGGAGAAGAGAAGACCAAATGTAACTGAAAACATGTTCAAGGATATAGCAGAAGAAAACTTTTCTGTGATAAGGGAATGACTGAATATGAACCTGGGAAAGGCAACAAGAAGAACTGGCACAGAATGAAAACTTGAGAGGGAGACAGTCTGAAACTCAAAGACAGAGAATAAGAATATCAGACAAAAGGAAATACAAATCAAGTCACTTATTTGGTAAAACAAGAGCACAGGAACACTTGAGTCTTATTTAAAATATTATGTAATTACAAAATCCAGCAAAATGAAAAAAAAATCAGACTGAAAGGATAGGCAGTGAGCATCAAATCTATTTAAATATGATAACTATGTATACAGAACAGAATAACTATTGCAAACCTTGAAATGTAGAATAATCTAAGCATAAATATCAGGAGATCAAGAGTATAAAGGAGATGGAGAGATATAAATGCACTAATTCTCCATTTTTCAATGATGCTTTCAAAGATGACAAATCAAGTAGAGATGATAAATAAAGTAAAAGTTTGAGTATGTTAAGATTATAGTTAACTCCTAAAAGAATTGAAAAGCAATATGATTAATTAAAATTCCAAAAAAAGTAAAAACTATACAGAGTGCATACTCCGAGCAAAATGAAATAAAGCTATACATTAATAACATTTCTTATCACTTGGAAATTTAAAAACTCTCTCTTAAACACAAGTTGAAGAGGAGATAAGCAAAATTATCAAGAATTGTGATAAGTAAAGAATTATGTATCAAACTCATAAGCAGCTAAAAGATAAAGAAAAAGTTTGTTGTTTTAAATACCCATTATGAATAAGAAAGTCTGAAAATAAATTAATCATTTAAATAACACAGTGTAAAAGCAAACAATAAGATAAATGAAACCAGGATAAAATAATACAGTTAAAATTAGCAATTAATGTATTGGAAATATAAAACCAGTAGAACTAACTAATTAACCTTAAGGAATGATTCTTTGCAGTGGGGAAGAGAAACCCTAGTTAACACAGTTAAGAGAAAAGGACAGATAGAACAAATATAAAAAAATCATAAATGTGAGTGACAATATAAAAAAATCATAAATGTGAGTGAAAAATTAAGACAAATACAACATGATTAAAGTAATTGTTATAACAATATGCTTCATCAACACCTTGTGTAAAAACCTGGATGGAATGGATTTTCAATAGGAAAACATAAATTACTAACGTTGGCCTTAGGAGATTGTGGTAGCATATCTAAAATTGCCCTCCAAAGATATTCCTCTTGAATCCCTGGAACCTGTGAATATAATGAAATATCACTTCCGTAATTATGTTCTCTTATATGGCACAGTTGGCCTTAAAATAGGGAGATTATTGGGTGGTCTAATCACAGGAGTCGTTAAAAGCAGAGACCTTTCTCCAGTTGGTGGTAGAAGAAAGAAAGATTCAAAGCACAAGGACTCAAGGCACCATTTCTGGTTTGGAGCTGGAAAGGGCCACAGGAGGAAAAATGCAGGTGGCCTCTAGGAGATGCCCACTGCCAGGCAGCGAGGGAAAGGGCTCATCAGTCCTACAGCCACAGGGAATAGAATTCTGCAATGACCCAAATGAGGCTGGAAGTAGAATTTCCCGAGAGCCCCCACATGAGAGCCCAGCCAGCTGACATCCTGATTTCAGCTTCATGTAACCCTAAGTAGAAGATTCAGCTGAGTTTGACCTACAAGACTGTGAAACAATAAATGGGTGCTGTTTTAAGCTGCTAAATTGTTGCGGCAGCAATAGAAAAGAAAGATATGGACATTAAAGTAGCTACATTTCCACAAAAGAAATAGAATTGTCAATAAGTTTCAGACGTGAATTCTGTCAAAACTTCAAAGTACACATAATCTAACTTCTTTATTAAAACCAGAATAACATAGAAAACAAAGCTTGACAAACACAGCAAAACAAAATAAAAGACTAGGGCAACCTCACTAACAAATATTGATACAGTCATTTGAAATTAAATATTAACAATAGATTCCAGCAACTTATTGCAAAAACCAAAATCAACTATCTGATATGGTTTTTTCCCAAGAATGCATGGAGAATGACATAGGAAATCCACTAATGTAATTTAAGATATTAATTGATCAAAGAAGAATGATCAAATGACCTTCTCCATGGGTGGCAAAATATACACGTTAAAAAAGTTGACATCCAATCTTTACTATATAAAAACTTCTTAATAAACTGAGAAATGATGGAAGTCTTTCTATAGCATAAAATTAAAAGTTATCATCCAGGTAGTGGAGGAAACACTGGAAACATTTCCAGTAAAGTTTTGACAGATGTAACAGTGGCCACCATATCAGTGTGCTAGGGCTGCCATAGCAAAGCACCACAGACTGGGTGGCTTGAACAACAGAAATGTGTTTCTTCACAGTTCTGGAGGCTTGAAGTCCAAGATCAAGGTGTTGGCAGGTGTGGTTTCTTTTGAGGCCTCTCCCCTTGGCTTGCAGATGGCCGTCTTCTTGCCATGTCCCCACACGGTCACACCTTGGTCTGTGTTGTCTGGATCTTAAAGGCCTTTTCTTCTAAGGACATCACATCATATCGGATTAGGGTCCACCCATATGACCTCATTTCACCTTAATTACCTCTTTAAAGATCCTGTCTCTAAATACAGTCACATTCGGAGGGACTGGACTTAGGACTTCAGTGTGAGAGTTTGGGGAAACACAATTCAGCTTATTACACCCATTATTATCATCATTGTGTTACAGTCCTCTGGAAAGTAGTAGATGGTTAATTTGGCAATACTTATCAAAATTCAGAATGCATGTAACCTTGGAATTTACCGTTCCAATACTGGATTATAATTTTGAAGATAAAATGTGACATGTGTACAGACTGCCATGTTCCTTGCAGGTTCATTTGAACAGTAATTGGTTGGACCAAATGTCCATCATTTGATGAATGGACAAAGTGTGGTTTACCCACATAGTGAAATATAAATAGTAATCAACCACAAGGAGGAATGAAGTACTGGTACATGCTACAATACGGATGACCCTTAAAAATATTATGCTAAAGGAAAGAAACCGGCCACAAAAGAACACATATTATCTGATTCCATTTATATAAAGTTTCCATAAGAGACAAATAAATAAATACAGAAAATAGATTAATGATTGCTCGTGGCTAGGAAGGGAGTAGCAGAGAGAGAATGGGGATTGACTACTAATGAGTACAGGGTAACTTTGGGGGGACAAAAATGTTATAAAATTATATTGTGGCCAAGTTTATACCATCTTGTGAATATACTAAAAGACATTGAATTGTATGCTTCAAACTGATGAATTGTATGGTACATAATTTATATCTCAATAAAGCTGTTTTTTAAAAAAATAGTGAATGCTTAGAAAAAACATAAATGCTTCAAAATATGAGTCTTTTAAATAATAGATCTATGTGTCCTGATATGACATATTCACAATAAAATACATTATTAATTGAAGAAAGTAAGAAAAAATACTTGTAACCTGATTAAACTGACAAAGAGGTAATATTTCAAATATATTTTTAAAATTCTATAAATCAATGATGAAAAGACAGACAATCCAGTAGATAATAGATAAGAAATATGAATAGGCAATTCATAAGAATGAAAGCTAAGTGACTGATTACATACAGTATAGAGGCTCAGCTTCCTTATTAATCAGAGAATGCAAATTAAAACCATTAATACCCAACAGAATAGCCAAAATTAAAAAGATTTATAATATTAAATGTTGGCAAGAATGTGAGGCAATGAGGTCTCTTATGTATGGCCAGTAGGAGGGCAAACTGGTACAACTACCGTGGAAATATTTTGACATCATCTGCCAACAAATCAGCAATTCCACTCCTGGGTAGATGCCCAACAGAAATGCATAGACATGCATTGAGAAGATACACAAGAATATTTGTGGCAGTGTTGTTCACAGTACCAGGAACTGGAGACAGCCCAAATGCCTATTGTAATAGAAGGGATAAATAACTTTTCTATGGTCGTACAATGGAATGTATCTGTATAACAAGGTAAATTAATGAATTATAACTATAGAAATAACATAAATGAACCTCACAGATGTCATGTGGTAAAATGCAGCCACATAGAAAAGGTTAGATACTGCATTTGTCCATATATAAGCAGTTTAAAAACTGTCAAAACTAAACCATAGTGTTATGGATGCATGCTTATGTCATAAAATTATTTTTTAAAAAAGCAAAGGAGTGACTATCATAAAAGAGAATCATAATAATGGTTACCTTTCCTGGGAAGAGAGCTTCTGAGTTGCTGGTCATGTGCTATTTCCTAATATGGGCAATGGTTACATGGATATTTGTTTTATTTTAATTCCTTAGGCTGCACATTTATATTTCAGGTATTTGTCTGTACATGTGTTATATTTCACAATGTAAAGACTTTTTTATTCCATATGAAATTTAGAATTGTTTCTTTCTAATTCTGTGAAAAATAATGTTGGTATTTTGTTGGGAATTGTATTGAATCTGTAAATTACTTTGGACAGTATGGACATTTTAACAATGTTGATTCTTCTAATCCATGAGCATGGGATGTTTGTCCATGTGTTTGTGTCACCTATGATTTATGTTAAATGGGAACTATGTTAAATGGAAGTGGTGAAAGTGGGCATCCTTGTCTTGTTCCAGTTCTTAGGGGGAATGCTTTCAACTTTTCCCCATTCAGTATGATGTTGGCTATGGGTTTGTCATATATGGCTTTTATTATTTTGAGATATGTTCTTTCTACACCTAGTTTGTTGAGGGTTTTTATCATAAAGGGGTACTTTATTTTATTGAAAGCTTTTTCTGCATCTATTGAGATGATCATATGGTGTTTCTTTTTAATTCTATTTATGTAGTGAATCACATTTACTGATTTGTGTATGATGGACCGTACTTGCATCCCTGGGATGAAACCCACTTGATTGTGGTGATTTATCTTTTTCATGTGCATTTGGATTTGGTTTGCTAGTATTTGCATTGTGAGGGATATTGGCCTGTAGTTTTCCTTTTTTGCTGTGTCCTTTCCTGGTTTTGGTATCAGGGTGATATTGGCTTCATAGAATGAGTTAGGGAGGATTCCCTCCTTCTTGATCTTTGGGAACAGTTTCACTAGGGCATTTGGCAAAGAACCATTAGTTCTTTGTAGGTCTGGTAGAATTCGGCTGGGAGTCCCTCTGATCTTGGGATTTTTGGTGGGGAAGATTTTTTACTACTGATTCAATCTTGCCACTTAATATTGGTCTGCTCAGGATTTCTATTTCTTCCTGATTCAAGCTTAGGGTGTTGTATGTTTCAAAAACAGGTCAAGAATTCTAAGATGTGTGGTATGCTACCATTTGTGTAAAAAAGAGATAAGCATATATGTATATATTCTTGTATATATAGACAATATCTGGAAGTATACAAAAGAAACAACCAACAGTGGCTTCCTCTAGGAATGGGAGTCTGTGCTAGAAGAAGACATGTTTTATTGAACACTTTTTATATTGTCTGAATTTTTAAACATGTGCTTAAAAATGCATAACTTTTGATCCTCTGACTTTGTAATACTCTTCCATAACTGACATAACTGATCAGTTAAGACTGTGGTCCCCAACCCCCAGGCTGCTGGCCGATGGCCTGTTAGGAGCCAGGCTGCAGAGCACCACCTACAATGCCACCCTCCTTCTATGGAAAAATTATCTTCCATGAAACTTAGGAACTGGGCCACACAGCAGGAGGTGAGCAGCAGATGAGTGAGCCAGGCTTCATCTGTATTTACAGCCATTCCCCATTGCTTGCATCACTGCCTGAGCTCGGCCTCTCCCACATCTGTGGAAAAATTGTCTTCCAAGAAACTATTCCCTGGTGCCAAAAAGGTTGGAGACTGCTGAGTTAAGAGGTAAATCATTAAACTTTGGTCAAATGTCAGCCTGTGTTTGCTTAAGTGTGCCATGGGATACTTGGGAAGAAGTGTTTGATTCTCAGAGGTACATCCTCTGAGCCCTTCCCTGTGGGTTTCATTTAAAGGTAACTTCAGAGAGAGAAAACAGGCAAATCTTGGAAGGCGAACCTCCCCTCCCTACCTGCTCCCGTCCCCTGCCCACATGTGTACCGAGGAACACTCCCATGGACAATGGGGGTTGGGACAGGATTTGCTGCTACCGTGTGGTCCCTATACTCACTCCACATGAGAAGTCAATGCTTACCCCAGACACAGGACATCACAACATGAGAAACTTGTAACTGATTCCATTCCCCTATCATTATCTGTGTCCAATGAAGCACAATTGGAAGGAAATTACAATGAATTACAATTGGAAGGAAAAAGAAGTAACATCCTTTCCTAGATGCTCGAAGTTTCTAGAGGTTGCCACGTATTTGTCTCAAATCTACTTTGAAAATCAGACAGTCTCAAAAAAAGTACAGGAAACAACATTTCTGGTTCAGTAGACTCAGGTTTTAAGCAATTCCCTTTCTGAGAGATCAAGTTTCTATCTCAACACAATATTAAAAAATCGTTTTTTCCTTAAATAGTACTCCTGGAATCTCCTGTCAATCAGTTGGAATTGGCAGGTGTGATGACACTCATTTGTCACCTCAGCTGCGATCACCTGGGGTTACTGACCATTCTCCATGTACTCCGTGGGCTTTACGCTTTTATAGTAAGAGGAATGGGCGGCAAAATAAGGAAGATACATTTGTCGAACATTTGTCTTGAGCCTGATAGTGTGCTAAATGTGTCACATGTTGTCTTATGGAATCCTCACAGCAACTTACGAGGAAGACATGTGGCACTTTTACTGTATCCATTTTGCAAATGAGGACACTGGTCTTTGAAGTGTTCAGTCACCTTCTCAACACTACAGAGTAAACGGCTGGACCAGGATTTTAACCCTTTTACGTCTCCAAAGCCAGCACACTGTAAACCAGAACACAGGCTCTCTGAGGGTGGAGTCACGTCTCACCCTCCCTCGACTCCCAGCACAGGGCTCAACCTCAGGACAGAGGCAAAACCTGAAACATTGAGTAGTAAATACAGCCTTCTGCTAAATCCTGCTGTGTTCTGGATTTGCATGATTATTTCCCATGACGTTCTCTGATATGTTCCCTTATCCCCTAAATTTACTCTAAACCGGCAGATAGTCTTGCTTAGATTCTGGTTAAACATTTTTGGCAAGAATGCTTCATAGGTGACGTGTAGGTGATATTGCATCACACAAGGAGACCCGAGGTGTTGGCCTGTGTCCCTAATAGTGATGCTAAAAGTATGATCACTTGGTTAAGGGGTGACAGTGAGATCTCTCGATGTAAAGGCTGCTTTCCCCCCATGAATATTCAGCAGTTGTGGGGACACTTTGGCAGCATCTAAGCATGTTGTTCCCCAGCATTTCAGGGTGGTTTTAGCATCATTTGGTTCTTGCCTGAGTCAGTCCTTTCCTTGAGGAATGCAGAATGGGAATTCCCTAATTTAATCATTATTTCTGCATTTATTAGCCAGCATTCTTCCAAAAGAAGAGCCTGCCAGTATAAACTAGAGATGGCTTAGTTTCTCAAAAGCATGCACAGTTTAAGCTATTACCCCTTCAGTTACCAATTTTCAGAGTAAAGAGTTGGTATAAAGTTACATCCAACCCTGGAATATTATTCTTTCCCCTGACCACCCCCACCATGGATTTTTATTTATTCTATGAATTAGTCTTTTTTTTTTTTTTTTTTCAGTTCCATTTGCCCTTCACTTAACCAGTAGGGCTCTAGTCATTTTAACTAGGTTCCTTTAGCCTTTGAGTATTTCCATGCTTTCTGGCTTAAGATGATGTCCCACACTCAACATCCATTTTTCTCATCTAGAATCATTATTTCCTGTCCCGTAATGGGAAACCTTTATTGAGCAATTGCTAAAATTTGGGTAGTAGTGCCTGGCAATTTACGTGGGTTAAAGCATAAGCAATAGTATTTATCACCCCAGGTTATGAATAGAGACACTGAGATATGGAGGATTAAGTCACAAGCTCGAGTCAAGAGCTACAGAGGGGAGGATGAAGATTTGGCCCCGGCTGGCTGTGCACAGCCTGGTTCTGCAGCCCTAAGAGGCCCAGCAAAGGATGTGCGGATGAAAAAGCACCAACACCCTCATCACTACCCCCCGCCCCATGACCCCTCCCAGCCCCAGCTCCGAGCACAACTCTGCTGGGGGCACCTTGCTCAGGGGACCCGCAGCCGCAGCAGGACCCCACGTCCCCCACAGCTCCCTGCCCTCCTTAGCATGGGATCACCTTGGAACCACAGCCTTGTCTCACTTCTTGGGAGGGTTTGCTCTTCTCTGTCCACAGAGCTGTTTCTGGCTCCCCAGAGGCGGGGACGCCTGGACAGGCTGCTGCTACATGAACACAGACGGACTCTGGAAAACTGTCCTTCTCATCTGCTTCTTCCCTTTACAAGTAGGAGGCAAATAACGTAGAGGTTAAGGGCTGAGATTTGGGGGTTAAATTAACTGGAATTCAAATCCTTTCTCTAAGCCTCTGCTCATGTGATGGTTTGGGGCATGTTTCCTAAACTCTCTGTGTGCCTCAGTTCCCTCACTGGTAAAAATGGAGGAATAGTGCCTACTTTGCAGTGTTGGTGGGAGGATTAAACATCAAGTGCTTATCACAGCACCAGGCTCACAATATGTACTCAGTAAAAGGCAGCTATCATCATTATTATTATTTACTACAATGAGATCCAAACTGTGAAGGCAAGACCTGCCCTGCCTCTGCAATACTTGCCAAAGCTGTGTGGCACTCACCCTCGGAAACAAAGCTCTTTAAGTTTCACATTTTAAGATCAAAATTAATATGACATTTGCATTCTGTTTTTGTATTTTCTGGGAGAAAATATTCACCTCTTAAATCCAAGACAAACGGTTAATATCCTAACATATAAAAAGTTATTTAAAATAATGAGAATAAAAGAGCCATAAACCTGATTTCAAAAACAGATAAAAAACACAAGGTTTGGAGTAAAAGAACAGGAAATGGCCACCTGATATATGAAACAGGCTCCACCCCAGTCATCATAAGAGAAAGGCAAATGAAAACTACATCGAAATATTATTTATTACCAATTATTTTTGAGAAAAACACAGACATTGAACAACATACTCTGTTGGAAAGCCCATGGACAGATAGGTGCTTTTACATCTTCCTGGTAGGAGCACACAATTATGTGAATTCTATGCAAAGGAGTGTGGCGTTAGTTAGCAAAATTACTGTCTTTGCCCTTGACCAAACTAGCTCCTTTCTAAAAAGCTACCTTGAAGATAAACCTCCACAAATAGAAAAGCACATATGGTCAAGTTTATTAACTGTGCCATCTTTTGCAAGAGCAGATAATTGGAATCAATCCAGATGCCATTAGCAAGAGACCAGTTGACTAAATTGTGGTGACCCCCGCGCAGTGCAGCCCGGGACTACGTGGCCCTGAGAAGCAGGAGGAAGCTCTCTGCACTGATGTGAGGGGACCTCAAGCTCGTGCTGTTACATGAAAAAAAAAACAGGTGAAGAACAATATATATAAAATGCCACTTTGGGGGTAAGAAGGAAGGGGAAATAAAAAAAATTGTGTGTTTGCCTATTTTTTAAAAAATACAAAGAAACCCTGCCAGAAGAGCTGGAGATGAACGGGAGCAGAGGGAGGTGACACACTGGGGCCGGCGGAGCTGGCAATGCGACTTTTTGAAGAATCCTTTTTATAGTTTTGGCTTTTGAATCCTGACAACATTTTTTATATTCAAAAAGTAAAATTAAATCCAAAAGTGTAAAAACAGAAAATCCAAAAAGAAAAATCAAATGGAATCAATGAAACTAATCACATATCAAGTTTGTTTAAAAAAACAAACAAAACGCAGAAGGGCATTGTCCCTAGCGGCATTTGAACCCAGTACTCGGTTTGAACACAGCACTCAGAGGGTCTGCACACAGTGAGATCTAGCACCTCAACGAAAGAACAGCAAAGAAATTTAAACTTCACTGAACGACTTCATGGACAGAAATGATACTGGTATTGTAATTTTGAAACAGTTTAATATATGTTATAGAACAAGGCAAATAGTATTAACAGATATATTAGTGTTATTAGGAACTAAGGTACTCATTGTATAAGAAAAGAGAACTATAAAGTCGAAAATATTTTTTTAAAGCCCTACAATGTTCAATTGGAATTGCAATATCAATATTAACTCATGGTTTGTTTTTAAATCCTATTGCCTACTGAGAGGGCCTAGAAGCAGTGACTTCTTAGTAGCAAGGAACCTGTCTAGAGCCCAGGTCCTGGTTTCTAAACAAGCAAATTTTAAATGTTGCATACCCAGGAGCTGCCCTGGGGCACAGTTAACCTTCCGGCCTGCTGTTAGGCAAACCCGCCCTGCAGGGTGCAGACGGCAGATGACCTTCTCTCTCTGGAGTAGCTAACCGTTCCCCAGGAGTCCATGCCATCTTCTCCCTCAGCTGTCACGGTCACCCAGGGCCGCATTTTCATTTCTATTTTGAAGGTAATTCCCCTCATCACCAAGGGTCTGACTGGCAGACCCAGTTCCGTTTCCGCAGCAAAGCCGACTCTGGGTGTTAAGGATGCATATTCATTCATATTCCAAGATCATTTCCCAGGGTCTTATTTAGTGCTACTCAGCGAGGCTTGGTGAAATTTACTTACGTTATCACATTTTATTCCATCTTGACAAAAAAAAAAAAAAAAAATGGAGAAAGGAGAAAGGAAGCATTTTTTTTTTTTTTTTTTTTTTTTACCACTACACTGCAAGTTGGACTTCATCTTGACGAGGAGAAAAATGGAGTCTCAGCAAAGCCAAGTGACTTCCCCGTGTGAAATAGCTCCTGAGGGTGGAGGTGTGACTTGGATGCTAGGTGTTCTAGTCCCCAGTCTAGTATGCTTGCTGTCTTTTTTACTATTCATTCCTCTATTTATTAACGAGCTTGGTGAATTATTGTAAGGCAAGTAATCTTGCAGCCAAGAAACGGGACTTTGCCAGTCGGCCCACCCCGACCCCCGATCCTCCTCTGCTCTCAAAGTCACCGTTCTGACATGTATGGAAATTGCATCCTTGGGAGTCTTTGTTTTTGTCACCCAAATCATCTTTAGACATTATAATTTAATCTTGCCCATGTTTTGAAACTTGATATGTTTTTCTAAGTTTTGTGTAATCTACATATTTCTTTCCTTTCCCTACCATTTGCATGGAGAAGGACCCAGGGCATTTGACCTGTGCTTCCCCATCGATGTGGCTTGGCTAATTGCATGATCGCACTGTGGTTCAATGTGTTCCTAGTCCTTGGTATTTCCTAGAATTTGGCAGCTGGGTCCCCAAACTGGATCAGACCCAGCACAAACCACTTTGGCAAGTCTATAGGTTGTATTCTTTCATCGAAAGGCAAGAGGGTCTGATTCATGCTCTTTTAACATGTTAGCAGTCATGACACTTGATGCCTAGATCCATTAGCTCACTGGGGGTCGCAGGATGGTGACGCTCTGATTCCATAGTTCATGTGCTTGTGTTCACTGGAATAATAATTTCATAAGGGGACGCTTCCTTCACCTACTATGTGATTATCCAGTGGCACAGTTCTCACGGAAAAGGGAGAGTAAATGCTTGATTCTTCCCCGTTTTTCTTGGCTTTCAAGATAATGAATTGGTTCTATCATTATCCAAAGGTGACAGATTAGTTGTTTAAAAGGTCATTGCAAATTCTTAGATTTAAACATATTTGTTGGAGTTCAGTCCATTGCAGTTCTTCTTGAGCTCACTTTAATTGTTCCATATTTGGCCAGTGGAAGTAGTCTAGTTAGTTTCCTTGCTATCCGGTATTCCATGGTGTACCAGAGTCATCTTATACATCTCCTGCTCCAGACCTGACTCTGTTACTTTTCTAAGGCCTGGTTTCTTTTATTGGGAAGTGATATTTTAAGACCACAGTCTGGGTTCTTGTAGAGATGGTGTCACAATCTGGGTTCTTAAAATTATCATTGCTACTGGATGTTCATAGCTACAGTAGACAGAGTTGGGAGATATATATATGTATATATTTCTCCTCCCTAAATAAAATTAAAATAACTTGTGAACTCATACTGATATTCCAAAATTTTACTCAAGGTTACAGGGTTTTAACTTGAATTCTACCATATTACACTAAGAGTATTTGTTCTAAAGGACACAGGGGATGTTAAAATTAGAATACTCTCTAATGAATCATTTGTTTCATCCTATTTACACATGCTAGAGTTGGATGATAACAATTATAATACTGCCACCACTGATTATAATTATTGAAAACATTTAAATTTTTCATTATGCTTATATTCTAGCTACAGCATTACATACTATGATATTTCCCTTTCAGCTCTTATCGAGTCTTCATTTTTCAAGGAAACATACATCTAATGCTCTCTGCTAGTCCTCTGCTAGTGACTCTCTGATCATTTTGATGGAAGCTTGTTCTCCACTAGATTCCTCAGGAAGCTCTCACTTGAACAAGATTTCCTGCATTCTTTTCATCTCGGTAACCATTTGTGCTCTTTATACTTGAAGGTCAACTTTGCTGGATATAAAATCGTGGCTTACATTTTCATTTCCTAAATATCTTAAACATGTTACTTCATTTTCTCTGGAATAAAATAGTGCTAGAAAAATCACCTGATAACAGTTGGATTTTATTTTCCTTTTAAATCGTATTTTTCTTTTTTGCCTAAATATCCAAAGGATTTCTAGTCTAGTCTAGTAATTTCACTAGAATATATCTTCTTATTGATTGTTCTGTGTCAGTATTCTCAGGTAAATGGTGTACTGTTTCAATAAGGGGTTTCACATATTTTTCTTTATTTCAAGAAAATTTCCTTGCATTAGAATTTGTATTATTTATCCTATAACATTCCTTTAGTTTTCTTCTCTAAGGAATACAATTATCTGTATGTTGGATCTTCTTTTCTATCTTTAATACTTCTTTCATTATCTAGCCTGAATCTTTAAAAAAGTCTTTTTCTTCATTTGTTTTCAATTTTTAAGACTATACTTTTTCACCTACTATTTTTATTAAGACATTATTTGTTTGCTTATTTACTCTTGCATTGCTTCTAGTTTAATCCTCATTTCCAATTACCTTTAAACATTTTTATTTCTAATTATTTCTTGAGTTCTGTTATTGCACTCTGAGTTTTTCTACTTCTGACTTATATTGCTCTTTCGTGTCTTACATTGTTTTCTTGATGTCTTTTAGCACTTTTTGAAATAGTTTTCTTTTTTCATAGCATGGATTTTTGTAGTGCTTTCTTTGTCTGTAGGGATGTTATTCTGCTCCATAATCTATTTTTCCTTACTGTAACTTTGTATGAGATTTTATCTTGATAACATCCTGTTGTCATTTTTTATATAAAAGTAGTTTTTCTGTACTTTTGGAAGAAGGCTTGTCTAAAATAGTTTTTCTAACTTCATAGAACTGTTGTTTTCACATGGAGTTCAAATATGGCTGTTTGCTTTCTGATACTTTCTGGCTCTGCTTTCTTCACCCCAAGGACTTTATCTCACTTTCAATTTCTATTATCCCTGGAGTCCACATTTGATTGCACTCGTCACAGTACATTCTCCCGTTGAGAATATACTCTGTCCCAGAGGGCCCTAAGGACCAACTGGACGCTCATCAGGGTGAGATGGCCTCAGACTCTTCACACCTCTTGCCCTGTCCCTCGCCACCCCTCATTCCTGAAACAGGCCAAACCTCCCCCATCTCAGCTGCTACCCTCAAACGGGCACACTGTGCTTCCTGGTGAATACCTGCCAACCACGCTGGGGTTCTCCTGTTCTCCGCCCTTTTTTCTGCTTCCTGAGGCCAAAAGTCTAGTGGCTGTTGGAGATTTTTCTCCACCTGCTTGCATCTGGGGACCACAGGAACACCTTGTTGTCAAGTTTTGGTGCAAATTTTGTCTGTGGCTTTTGACCTGCTGTGCGGTTGCTCTGCTTTTATGTGGAGATTCTGGAAAATTCAAACACTATGCCCACCGCCATCTTCTCTGAATTGTATTCTTCCTTTTGGAAAAAGAAAGAGAAATTATGAATTATTTTAAATGAACAAAAAATATAGAGAAGAAGATGACAAATACTGAGCCATCACCACCCAGCTTAAGACGTAAAGCGTCACAAATACAGTAGAAGCCTTCGGGGTCCTCCCCTCCAGCCACGTTCCTCTCCACCCCATGTCAGCCCTCACATGCTCCCCAGGGGCAGCCACTAATTGATACACAGATTGTGATATATTCAAGGCATGGACTACAGAGCCATGGAAATGAGCAACTGAAACCACAGGTATCAAATGTGATCAGACCTCAAGAACTCCAGTGCTCTTTCCACAATAAAATGCACATTTCTATCTTTATTGGGCAGTAGGTAGCTATTTTCATATCTCATTCACTGAAAGTTCTCTCTGTCTGCGTGGGAAGCTGATGACCTTACCAGTGACCAGAAATTTCCACCAGGGAGGCCTCACAGTGCCGGCTAATTCACTTAGATTGGAATTTTCAGTAGGCCAAATTTGGTATTTTCCCATTAGAAACACAGACTTTTCTTACACTTCATGGTTTGTAATTTCCACAGGTTAATATGCTTTGCACCAAGAAAAAAACATAATTACTTTGCACCAAGCTGTAAGGAGCTGTACCAACTCAAGAACATAATTATTGCTGTGTTGTGAGCACAGCAGAGTTGATTCTTATTTGTAATCCCGAGTTATTATGCTGCAAGTCTGCAAAATTATTTAGACAGAAATAATTATACCCAATGTAGTCAGATTGAGAGAATCACAGATTGCAGTAAATTAGAAAGCCTGATCCTAAATATATATATTATGTTATCTTGTTTTCGCTCTCTCTTTCCCTGAGTCATTTATCCCTTTCCTTGCAAATTTTTGATTCACTTAACTACTTGTCTTTGAAGGTTTTTTTCCTTTTTCACATCATCTTTTAATAAGATGCAAATGACGAGCATCACAGAAACCCAGTCCATCCTTGGCTGTCTGTCTTTTGTGAGAGCCTGTGATTGTGCGGATCCCCAGCCACACCCCAGACGCCCACCCGCCACTCAAAGTCAAGCTTAGAGACTCACTTACAAAGCAGTTATCAAATAACCTGGCACTTGGGTGAGATCAAACTCGGCAGCAAGCCTGCAAGAGTCTACGGGCTGTGTGGTGCCACAGCAAGACCGCTGGGCTTGGGGCTGCACTTGAACCTGCCAGCTTTGTCCACTGGTGGCAGCGGTGCTACCTGGTGTCACACTTGTACTTTTCTGAATGCCACGTTCTTTTTCTGTAAAATGGAGTTAGCAAGATCAGCCCTACCTAATTCAGAGTGTTACACCCTGTGTGATTTGCAAGTATAGAGCATTACTAAAATAGTTGACAAGCAAGTGAGACTTGTTTATTCCTGGGATGACCTCAAAAGACAACCAAATAGATGTGCATTTGGATAGGGTTTTATTTAACTCAATCATTCTCAACCTCGGCTGCTCTAGAGTCTTCTGAGAAAGCCCTAAAAAATTGACAATGCCTTGGTCTCACCACAGGGATTCCAACTTAAGTGGTTTGGAAAGAAGGCAAAGTGTCATGTTTTTAAAAAGTTCCTGCAAGTGACTGTAATGTGCACCCAGATCGAGACGCTTTGGCCGCTTGGCTCAGGTCTGAGGTGATCCCACAGTGCACCTTGCAGTGAGTTAATCCCCTCTAGAAGCATGCGGCCCTGCTGCTGGCTCTGAACAATTACAAATTTGCAGCTCCCAAACATGGCTCTCGTCAGCATCATCCCAAAATGTATTTAAAAGTGGAGATTTCTGCAAAATTCTAGGTCTGATGAATCAGGATCTCCAGGAGCAAAGTCCAGAAATCTGAGTCTTTTTTTTCACAAGCACCACAGCTTTAAATGAGTATCTGAATGCCAACAGAGCTTGCATAGCCACTCATGGAGGGCTTGTTGTTTAGCCACTCACGGAGGGCTTGTTGTTTAGCCACTCATGGAGGGCTTGTTTGTCAAGATAAAAAATGAGCGTAGGTCTAGATTTCTCCTTTGAAAACCAAACACAGTAGATGAAATTG
Organism: Eulemur rufifrons; assembly: GCF_041146395.1. NCBI lineage: Eukaryota > Metazoa > Chordata > Mammalia > Primates > Lemuridae > Eulemur > Eulemur rufifrons. The sequence continues at coordinate 67,559,349 of NC_091010.1, forward strand.
AGTGGGCTGTTTGAATCCATGTTGAGTCATTCTTTTATATTTCATTTTCCCCTAAGAGGCTGCACATTCAACATGGCTTTATTGAGCACCTGAGCACCCACACAGGGCAGGCACCTTGCAGGTCTTTGCTGGAAAACATCAGCGAATAAGGCGCCACCTTTCCCTCATGGGAGCCCGCTGGGGAATTTATGATCAAAGAACATGGGGAGTATTCTTGCATTTTTTTTTCTTTTTAGGATTATCAGGAGAAAATAGACACATAAAATATTTTAAAATGTCTTGAAAACGCATACTGTCTGATGCATACTTACATCTCTAATCCTGAGCAATGTGAAGTCACTGCTCTAAGCCATGGTGACTTCCGAAGCACCCCACTTCCTGTCATCCAGTCTGGAGGCAGAAGTTCGTGGTGACTCTGTGGATGCCCTCTACCTCTGCTCTCCTGACAATTACGGAAGAAATTTTTCTCATCGACGCTCCTTTCACAGACGCTCCAGCTGCACGAGGGGCTGCTTTATGTTCATACTCTCAAGTCATCGTCTAAGGAGCCAAGATTGCAAGGGACAGTGGGAGGGAAACTTTATTACAGAGAACATGTTTTAGTAAATGAGACTCTGTAACAAGGTTTCAAATATCAAACCTGATCTTTCCTTGCCCTATATTGTTTGAAAAACTTGTGATGTTTGCAAGAGGGTTATAAGATTACAGCGTGGTCACTGATGCCATTCATGAGATGCACAAGTCTCACTTCCCATGGGTGACCCTTGCTAAATCTGCCTAGACCAGGACCTTCCCTGAACATCCTTTGAAAATAATTCTGCCTCTCTGTCTATAATTCAGGTGTTCTCTATAACCGAAATCACCTGCCCCATTATCCCTTAGTCCCAGGAAAGGTAACCCAGGTGCTTCCTGCTTTAGGTGTCCAAACGAGGCTTAAGCGTAAGTAACTCAAGGTCCTCTTCCTCCTTCTTCATCTCTCGCCCTTTGGGGTTGCAGTCGGACTCCTGGCTGGGGAGGGGCGGGGTGGTGAGGAGCTCCTTGTCACCTGGCACAGGGGCTGGGCCATGTGGCTGCTGCTGTTGCCCTTGCCAGCCTCCCCTGCACGCGGTTCATCCGCCTGCTCCCTGTCCTTGTGTGTCAATGGCAACTCCTGCAGACCGACTTCTCTCTTTTCCCTAAACTCTAGGTCCTCTGCTTCCTTTTGAGGCCCTTAGCAGTCCCACCTCGAGGGAAACAAAAACATCCCAGGTGCTTTTCTGCCCCCTGTGGCGTGCGCACCCCGAGGATGGGAGCCTGGAGGGGTGTCACATCTGGCTGCCCGTGGGGGTGGGAGGAGCCCAAGGGTGACTTGTGGGCCCCATTGCCCGCCCTGCTGGAGTTTTGACCCCTGGCAGTGGGTCAGGGGTGCAGACTTCTCAGGGACCTACAAGGTCTCAATTCCTGCCAGTGCCCTCTGGTCTTTCTCTTGTAACCAGCTGGGCAAAGCTTTATCCCCGTTTGGACAGAAACAAACCAATTCTGTTTCTAATTTATTCTATATGGATTAACTTTATGCTCTCATCCTTCAGCTTTTGATTTTCCCAGCGAAGGTTTTTGGAATTCAAATCAGCCTTTTCTCTCTCAGGAGCCTGACTCTGCCACCGAGTGCTGTGGCTTTCTAGAGCATCCTCTGCCCCGGCCTCCTCTCCTCCTCTTACGGCCACTTCCGGAGGGGTGGAGGGAGGGCAGGATTCATGGAGAAAGCCCTTCATGCCGCCTGAGTGGTGCAGGGGAGGGAATGAGTAAAGGAATTGAAAGGAAAAACAGATGGTACGTATTGTAGGCTAAATAATGCTCCTCCCTGCCCCAAAGATGATCACATCCTAATCCCTGGAACTAGTGAATTTACCCTGCAAGGGACTTTGCAGCTATGATTAAGTCGAGGATGTTGAGATGGGAGATCATCCTGGATTACTTGGGTGGCCCAATGCAATCAATGGGGCCTTATACGAGGGAGACGGGGGCAGAGTCAGGAAAAGGAGAAATGAGAACAGGAACAACGGTGAGCAGTGGCTTTGGAGACAGAGGAGAGGGCCAGGGCCGAGGAATTCAGGCAGCCCCTCGAGCTACACAAGGGAGGGACACAGAGTCTCTCCCAGAGCCTCCAGAAGGAAGCAGCCTCGCCAACACCTTGATTTTAGCCCTGTAAGACTCGTTGTGGGCTTCTGCCCTCCAAAACTGTAGGTTAATAAATTTGAGGGTTTTTTTTTTAAGCCATTAAGTTTGTGGAAATTTGTTATGGCAGCAATATGAATTATTTTATTATGAATTATGAATTATTTTAAATGAACAAAAAATATAGAGAATCAGATGACCAATACTGAGCAATCACCACCAGCTTAAGAATGAAAGCATCACTTAAGAACTAAAGCAGCAATAGGAAACTGGCACAGTGACGTGCCAGACCCTTACACTGTGGCACGTGACTCTTGGTGGGGTTGGGTGCAGAACGCTCTCTTTCCTGTAAACACCAGAGGGGTGGGACCCAGGTGTGCTTTGCTGTCGCAGTCTGCTGGGGTAGGCACACAGAAGGCATTTACTGAACGCATGAATGGATCGTTCCTTTTCTCAGAGACAACTTCTGCTCTGACATAACCATCTGCCAGGCTCAACCACCTTTGCACTCTGGTGGTTTCTGCCTCTAGTCCCTGCAAGATGTGAGCATCTTACTTCCTGCTATGTTACCTGTTTTCCAAGGTCGAAACACCCCCAGCTTATCCCACCCCTGCAGGTCTAGTTTCTGTCCCAAGGAGCACGCTTTATCCCAGCCACACGGTAGCACTGGGATGCTTGGCATGGCAACAAAAGTGCTCCCTATGGCAAGAGCACATTCTCTGCCCATCTTTAGAATTATTAATGGGGACCCAGGGAGGACCTACCTCCTCTTAAGTGGCCTGGTCCATGTGGCTTCACCTCTCCCTGGGATGGAGCCACACCCCAGCCTTTACCAGCGTAACATCAGGGAATCTGAGCTTGCCCGTGACGACCCTTCCATGCTCAGGAATTTAGTTACAAGGGTTTTAACCCTTCCCTGCTGCTTGTGGCTTAGCTCGGAAGGGGTGGGCTGACTGGCCGTTGGAATCACAGCGGACCTGGATCTGTGGAGGGGTCTCTTTCTCCTTCCCAGAACAGACAGTCCCACTGGGGATGGCACACAGGTGTCCTTATACATGACAGCTGTAATGATCCCTATGTCTGGCTGGAGGACCATCCTGGGGAACATTCTGAGGCTACACCTTAGTCCGACAAGAGTGCCACAATCAGTTAGCGATGCCTGCCATGGGCACAAGCAGCGGCAGAATGAACTTTCCATTCCTATGCCACCCTGCCGGTCGTTCATTCTGCTGTGAACCACCCATTTTCTTTTGCGTGTCTCTCTGGCAGCTATATTATAAACCTTTTGAATACAGAAACCAGGACATAGACTTCGTTGAGTCCCCAGCACATGGCACATAGTGGGGTTTTTATAGACTTACATTGTTTTATTGTTCTCAAAGTATTAAAATACTGACTTAGATAGAACCAGAGTTTCTTACTGTATGTTATTCACCCCCTTGGGGAGCAAGCTTGTCTAGTTCCTATCCTTCCCTCATCAGAGAAGCCCGGGCACAAGGGGGCTGCTTTGATCACCGGTGACAATTTCCCGCTGATTTTCCCGGTTCCACTCATGTTCCTCTTACTCTGCCCTCTGAGAGTTACAAGCCTCTCCATTAGGGTTTAAGACACGCACAAAGAGTAGAGATCAAATTCTGGCTTTCAAGCAGTTGTGCACAAGTTAATTTTCCAGCATAATATCTCTAAATCGGGTAGAGACATTGGCAGTTAGCAGTTTGGGGAAACAACCACTGAAAATTCACTAGTAGAATTCACTAGTACACACTAGTAGAATTTTTTGATTACATATTTTTGAATTGAGCACGTGCAATAGGAAGCTGATAAGGTGGCAATTGTGACTCTGGATTAGCAGGAACAAGAATCCCAAAGTCTTAATCATGTCGTGGTTAAGAATGAATCAACTATCCTGCAGATGTCAGTGGAGGAATTCTCCCAAATGACCCTCTCCTATCTCACTGTCATTCACAGATGACAGCTAAATGAATAGAAGGAGTTTAATTTTTCTGAAACCTCTCTCGGGTGTGACTGCTAACTAGCTCCCAGAGCTCTTTCTGGCTTGCTAAGTGTACACCAGATGGTTTGAACCCTATTCCCCACCAGCACCCCCATTCAAATTGGACAGTGAAGGAGAAAGGCCTGTAACCAAGATACTGTATTAACTGTTGAAATGAGTTGTCCCCATGCGTAGAGCTTTTAGCATTGCTTTGGATGTCAGGAAGTGACAGTTCATGCTAAAAAGGGTTAATCAGATTTATTGGATCGCCTTCCAAGTTTTATCAAATGTCAGGATTTTTTCAATACGCTGCATATCAGCAAGATGAGCGTACCATCAAGAGGAAAATTTGTAGAATATGTCTGTGCTGATCCCAGGATACAAAGGGAGTCGTTTCCCAGGCAACGGAAATGTCTTCATATTCATCAGGTTCAGGGTCCTTTCTCAGCCTCTTTCCTCCCTGGACTTGTGGGTTTTGTTGGGCGCAGGACGTATCCCCTTTACTGGGAGGAGGCCAGGGCTGTCCTGGCAGAGCTGAGCTTCCGTCCTCAACCTTTCTGGCTGGCGAGGATTGTGGCTGGTCAGAAACGAGGGGCGGCTTGAGTCTGAGCCAGGAAGGTTATTACCCTCTTGCTCAACTGCAGATAAGTGGGTTTTGGAAACAGATGGTGCTGTCTGCAACCCAAATTACAGGAGGCAGATACAATGGAGAGGTAAACAGTACCTACCTTCCTTGCCAACAGATGGACAAGTTCTCCACTTACTGCTCAGCTACGAGAGACGGTTTCAATTACCTTTATTTAAAATTCCAGCTGGGAATGGTTATACGGGTATAAAATAGGGGGAGGTAATATCAAGTGAGAGTTTAAATATTTAGGAGCAAAGAAGAACTTAAAAATGAATGCTCCTTGTTAACAATTTCAATCACAGATGTTTTTAAATGGGACATCCGGAGAGAGGACTTTCATGACAACAGATTTGAAAGGCCTGCTTTAAAGAAACACTGCCCCAAACCCGTCTGGTAGGCTCTGTAGTGCAGTGAACGTCGGCCATAGCTCCTTAGGGCACAGACGCTGCCTCAGTGGACCCGCTCATGTGACTGCAAACGAAGGCCCTCAGGTAAGGCACTCTGGGTCTTGCAGGCGGGCAGTGGCCGGGCCCAGGGGGCTCGCAGAGATGCCCATTCTTCATCAAAACCCATTTCCTCTCCTTCCCCAGGAGAATGGCTCAATGGGTGCCATTTCGGGACCAAGACTTTCAAGAAATGAATGATTTCCTCTGTGCTCTTTTCCTCTTCTGCCAGCTGAATACAGATGATGGCAAGGCCCTAGACAACTCTGTAGTCCTGAGACGGATGCAGCTTCGTCCCTTCATCACCATATGTGACAGCCACCCATTGACTACAGCCACCCGTTGACCAGGGAGTCCTGTGGATGATGCACAATTAGGACCTGCCACGTGGGATGTGTGGTACGTGTTTGGGTCTCTTTGTTACTTCAGCCTGGCCTACCCTCATTCATACACACATAATTTTTGTCAGTGCAAATGGTGTCTAGATGCATTTTCTGAGTGTTGTTCTGATCGGCTCTGGGGTAGCAGGGCATAAAAGGAGAATATGATTTCTGCCATCATGGCTGTTGGAATTATGTAGGAGCAGCAGTCAGGTGAAAATCAGGTCAACGAAACAGTGTATAAAATACTAATTACAAACTGCTATAAGGGCTACGAAGAAATGAAAAAGCTCTGAAGAGTACTGTAGATGGGGTGTTCAGGGAAGGCATTTCCGAGGAAGAGGTATTTATGCTTCTCTGGAGGGTGCAAAGGAGCCAGGTCTACGGAGGGAGAGAGGATTGTTCTGGCGGAGGGCGCGGGCTGTGCACAGGCTCGGGCCGGCAGGGGAGGAGGAGGCAGAGAAGGCGGGGGCCGAGCACCTGGTGAGGAGCTGGGATTTTAGCCAAGGTCAGTGGGAGGAAGGACCAGATCGGATGCACAGGAGGACTCCGGCAGCTGTGGGGGGCGATGGGTTGAGAGAAGCCGTGGGCAAGTGGGTATTTCATTCAGGAGTGTGCCGGGGACCCAGGTGAGAGGCGAGAAGGCCTGGCCTCCAGCTACCAGCAGAGACAGATGTGAGCTGTTTTGGAGTTAAATGACCAGGACTAGTTGAAGTTGGATTGAGGGATCCACTCTCAAGTCTTCAGCATGAACAACTGGGTGGTTTATTTACACTGAGAGGGAGAGGTAGGGGAGAGGGGAGAAGCCAAAGGTCAGTTTCCAACATGCTAAATTAAGACCTCTCAGAGGTGTTCTTGTGCATATTCCAAATAGTTTGAAATATGAGTCTGGAACTCAGAGAGAAGCTTAGGCTTTAGGTGCACTACTTTTTTCTTTTTTTAGAGACAGGGTCTTGCTCTGTCACTCCAGCTAGATTGCAGTAGCATCATCAGAGCTCACTGTAACCTCAAACTCCTGGACTCAAGCAATCCTCCAGACGCAGCCTCCCAAATAGCTGGGATTACAGGCACACGCTACCATGCCCAGCTAATTTTTCTATTTTTTATAGAGATGGGTCTCACTCTTGCTCAGGCTGGTCTCAAGCGATCCTCCCACTTCAGCCTTCCAGAGTGCTAGGATTACAGGCGTGAGCCACTGTGCCCAGCCTAGATGCTCTTTTGAGCTTATCAGTGTATAGGTCACAGGTCAAGCTGTGGGTACGGGCTCAATTCCCTGGGGAGAAAGTACAGGTGGAGTAAGGAGAGGCCACCACCCAGCCCCGAGGAACTTACACTCTGAGGACATGCAGGCATGAGGAGCCAGCAAAGGGGACTGGGAAACAGAAAGAGGGAAATTTGGACAACAAGGTGACTTGGAAACCAAGAGAAACCTCTAGTTTCCAGTAGAGAACAGCTTGTTCCTCACATGGAGTGGAAAGGACTGGCAACATCACAGCTGGGGAAGGGGTGGCGGGGCGGTGGGCGCACCCAGGGCTGCAGGGACTCGGCCCGGTGAAGGTGTCTCACGTGACTCCAAGGCAATGAGGAGCCATCACAGCCTGAAAACATCGAAGTGCTCAGACCAGACTGGGTGTTTTGAAAGGTCCGTTGGCAGGTGTAGAGCAGGTGATGGGGGCGGGGCCGTGGCGGCAGCGGCCACAAGGAGGAAGCTCGTGTCCGGGTGGAAGAGGAAGGGCACTGGAGGTAGGGCAGTGTCAAGGAAGACAAAGAGGCCAAGACAGGAACAATGATTCAGCAGGACTTGCGGCCAGATGCAGCTTGGGAGTTAAGAGTGAAAGAGGTGAGGATGACCGAGGTTTGCAACGGAACACTGTCCAAGCTGAAGCCCGAACGTTGCCATCTCAGCAGGTCACACCACAGCTCAGCCACCAGAAAGTGATTTCAGACTAACCCAATTTCCTTCCTTGTATTTCTCACTCGTGTGAATAGCACATGTGGTGCAGGGTGACATTTCTTCCAAGTCTCCCTCCTCTACTGTCTGCTTTTCTCACTCCCTCCGGGTCCCCAGCATCCCCCTCCCTATGTGCCTGTCCCACGACTTCTTTGTGTACCTGACCCACCTCTTTCCGGTTCTGCAGCACAATGCAAAGACCCGTAAGGACCGATCGGCCATGCCTCAGAGACAGGAAACTGAATTCACAAAGCCAGGATATAGGAGTGAAAAACGCTGTCCCACCGAATGAGCAACAGAACTTGCAAGGCCAGGGTTTAATCCGGGTAGAGCAGAGCACCTTTTCCTTGTGCAGAACAGAAGGAAGCTCTGGGGGCCGCCAGGCAGCCAGCACAGGGTCCCGCTGAGATGACGAACCAGCCTTAACGTTTCCTCCTGGTTCACCTGCGTCAGACGAAATGCTTTCGGGGGGGTAGACATCAGCAGTGGAAAGCCAACTAAAATGTACAAGATGGTATCGTTTAATCTTTTTGGCATATTTTGGAAAGCCGCATCCTGTTTCAAGCTGTCACTGTTTGCTGAGAGGAAGCTGTTGTGGGGCCCTGGCACGCAGTGGGGTGTTCACAGCCATCCCGGGTTACAGAGGGACCGGTGGGGGCAGAGCCACCGTGCTGGCGACACCCAGGAAGCCCCCACTGCACCGAACCCTTGTGAAGAGGCTTTGAAAGTGTGGCCCTGAGTGGTGGCTGTGAAGTGTTACTAAAAGAAGATCATAATACAGCCGTTATCTGAAATCACAAATTAGCACTCCAATGTGAAAAGAAGGCTTGAGAATGTCAAATAGCTACAACACAGGAAAGACTGAAAATTCTTGGTTGTATGGATTTGCCAAATTAGAATAAAGATTTAACCCTGCAGGACCAGAAATGGCCTATATCCCCCATGGACAGAAGAATTTCCCCCTCCGAGTTACTGACGCTGCGAACATAAGCCATCGTGAAGTGTCCGTGTGCACGGACACGGTCAGATTTCCCCTTACTGTGGAAATAAGGAGCTAGGGAGGTCCCAGGGCCTTGTGAGAGATTGCAGATGTGTATGGACAAACTGCAATTTTGTTGATTTAGTTAACTATTTAAAGTATATTATTAAATAAATTTTTAAAGAACTCTCAGATCATCAGTATGTGTCACAGCTTGGAGATCAAACAAGATCTGATTACAATGGGATGAGAATGTGATTTTTAATGTAACCTTCAGCTGATGCATTTTTGAAGGCAACATCCCTTTTCAAAATCATGACTTTTTGAGTCTACTCATGTTTTCCAGTGCTTCTCTGATCACTCAAGCAATTGTTTGATCTGGTGTTCAGAGCTAAATGATTTGAAAATCATTCTCGTGGCTTCCCAGCCATGCTTCATTTTTTTACCCTAATAGTCCTGTACTGCTTGATTTGATCCCCCACTGAATTCACAGCCCTGGTTCTGAATGATTTTTTCCTCCTTCTGAAAGCCGACACCTTCCGTGGCTAAATGGTTGAGAGCCATGAGGAAATTCAAGGGAAGAGTCGTTCTTATTTTCCCAAACTTGGAATTAAGGCTTAGTTCTTTGGTTAAACAAAGTATTGACTTTAATATGTCATGAAGGATTATTCCTGAATGGATGAATGAATAAATGAATTTAAGAAGCATCTGTTCAGTGTTTATTATGGGTCCTTTATTATGGGTTGGACACAGTGCTAGGTACTTGGGACAGGTACTTGGACGGGGTGTGGTCCTTGGTCTCATGCTGTTCTTATATGGCTGGGGACAGACCCACACACGGATAAGCACGGTGGAGAAATGTGGGTGGGGTATTGCTTCTGCAAACACAATGGGGGTGTCCAGGCCAGCAAGGGTTGAGGGGGCTGGAAGAGATCCCAGGAGAGACCAGCAGCTCGCAAGGAAGCAGCATAAGGAGGAAAAGTCCAGCAAGTGTGTGAGCCCCAGCGAAGTTCCCGGAGTCAGCCTCCTCTCGGGACCAGCCCACCCAGGAGGCACAGGAGGGCCCTTGCCCGGGGCCCGCAATGTTTTTAGGACCTATGAAAATGTTTTAAATTGTTTTTAAATCAGAAGAACATAATCCAGCTTGAATTACATTTGTCTTTATACCAACATAGTCATAAAATGCACATTTTTATATTCCTTTTAAAAAAGGAATTTTTATAATTTTTTTCGAAGAAAGCAGTTTGTGGAGATAAAACTGCCTTTGACCCATGAAAGCTGTCCTGTGGCCTGGCTTCCGGCTGACCATCTTAGTGACACCTTGGAGTTGTCCCAGATGAAGACTAGAAAGTTGGCCCTTATGCTGAGACACTCCCTGACTGACGGTAGTCCAGGGAATGTCAACTCCCTGCCCTCAGCTCTCTGTCCCAGGACCACCCCCATCCCAGGTGGACCTCCAGTGGACAGCGGCAAGTGCCGGACTGGCCACGGAAGCCACTGGAGGAGCTGAGTGCAGAATCAGCAAACAGGGACGTGAGGGCTGCGTGCAGACAGCTGATCCCTGCTTTGTGACTGCAAGAAGAAGCACCATGAAGTCACTCGGAGAAGCAGGGACAAGGGCAAGGAGATGGGCTGCTATGGTCACTCACCAGGGACCTAAGCCGGGGAGAAGCAGCACCGAGGCTCAGAAGGAAAGCCACGTCCTTGGTCTCTCGAAGAATGGTGGGATGTAGGAGACCGCACAAGAGGGAAGGGAATGCACCGGTTCTCCTCTGACTTCCAACACATTAACTGCCCTGTGCCCTGCGAGGGGTATTTAACTCATGCTAGTTTTGAGCCAGGGGCCTCGTGAAGCATATGTAACTCACGTCTCTTCACCTTGGGAGCCAAGAGAACTATTTTTCAAGTTGGCTATAACTCATGCAGAGAAAATAATAAAAAATAAATTTTTCATTAAATTAGAAAGGATCATTTTGTGTTCAAAGTTTTCATTCTATTTTGGTAATGTGACACCATGGCCCCAAGGAAAGAATTTTGTGTTTTTTTCTAGTGTGGCAGTCAATGTGTTAAATCACTAATGTAGACAACACGTGGCCCAGCCATCCAGGGTCACAAGAAGGACGCCTGCAAGGCAGAAGTCTGAGACGTGATGAAACAGGCACTGAGACGGGTGGAGAGGGCGTGACGTTCTTAGGTGTCTGCTCCCCAGAGGAACGAGGCCAGGAGCTCAGGCTTAGGCAAGGCTATCACTCGGGCCAGGAGTGTGCAGCTCCGGGCCGGCTGCTCTCTCTAAAGGGGACCTATGGCGGAGGGTGAGAGGCACTGGCTCCTGGGCTGGCATTTACAGTCTCACAGTGCTTCCTCCTGCCAGTCACTTCCTAATAAAGCATGTCACCTTGAGATGGAGAGGCGCTGGCTCGCGCTGGCAGTTCTTTCCTTCGATTCCTTCCATCACTTGGGACCCAGCTCTGTGCCCACGAGAGTTTTCTCCCCAGAATCCCACGCCCCCCAGGGTGTCGGAGGTGGCCTCGCTAAGCGCGCCCGCCGCCGTCTGGGGGATGCCAGCCTCTTCGCGTTCTGGCTCCGGGTGCCTTACCCCGCAGCTCCGCAGAGAACCCGACGGTTCCTGCTGGCCGTGCTTCAGAACCAGAAGCTCAGCGACAGAGAGAGGCGATGTGGGGAGCAGCAAATGCTCAGTGTTTAGGTGCCAGCCTTGCCTAAGTGGGTGATCCCGTCGGGGCTGGCTCCGCGGCTCCATGGTCCCACTGGGTCCCCCCGCGCTCTGTAGGGCCCCTCACTTGGTGTGATGCTCTGCTGTCTGTGTCTGGACATTCTTAATAATTTTTGAACAAGGAATCCCATGTTTTCATTGTTCATTGCAAATTATGTAGCGAGTCCTAGACCTCGGGTAAGACAGTGACAATACTAGCGACCCCGTGGAGCTGTGCTAGGCACTGTTCTAAGCACTTGAGGTGTATGAACGCACCTCACTGCAATCCCACCACGTAGTTATTGGTGTTTATTATTGGCATGACTTCACAGGGGAAACTGAGGCACAGAGAGATTAAGCCACTTGTCTAAGGTCACAGAGCTGGGAGTTGGGAGTTCAAGGCTCCAGAGTCTATGCTCATAGCCCCACACTCCACTGCTTCTCAAAGAGACACTTACTCTCCCTGGGCCGTCTCTGTGCCTTGGCCTGCCTGGCACTCCTGGGTCTCCCGAGGTAGCAACACTGCGGGAACAGAAGGGCTCTGCCACCTTCCCGCACGGTTCCGATAAAACAGTTCACACGTGCCCTTCTCCCACCCTGGCAAGCTCTTGTGACCCAGCTAGGCCGATCCTCGGGGGCAGAGTTGCTAAGTGGTCTGTCACCTTGCTGCATCCATGAGTTCCTGCTACCCAGATCTGCCTGGATCTGCCCGTCCCAAACACAGTTGTTCAACTTCTCTTTTCCTCTGTGAGCCTCCCACAGTCTTCCCCGGTCTGGTCTGAACTAGCCCATCTCTGGGTCTTACCATCGAGAGCCCTAACCTGTACAGGGCCTTGGGTGCTTGTCCACAGTGCGTGGTGACAATGCCTGCCACCCTGGATTGCTTGCCGCATGCCTGGCACGGACCTGACACACAGTAGGTACTCCAAAACAAGACCACTATTGCCATTCAAGTTCAAAGACTGTTCTTCAGTTCCTGCCACTCTGCTGGCAATTTATTCTTGCGGCTGCTCAGAGAAATTACATGTTTATCATATGCTCAGCTGAGGAGCCAAAGGAGCTCTTTATTCTAAAGTGAGATGAGGTTTCATCTTTGACAGGTGTCTTTTCTGTAATGCTGACATCTTTCTTAAGCAGCAACTTCCTACAGAATCTCTCCAAGCAGCCCGGCAGCCGGCAGCCCCAAACCGCCCCGCAGGTTCTCCAAGAGCTGTCAAGTCGGGCAGGCACATTTGAGGCCTCCTGCACCACATGCAAAACCGTAAGAATGTCCTATTTTCTGCCTGTAAGCCCCCGCCTTCCTCCCAGAGCATCATATATGAATGTAAAGGAATTGAACAATCTGACCTGTAGATGTGTTGATTCTTTAGGCTGCATTGGCCAATCTTGAACAGGCTTTCATGGAAAATAAGCAAAATAATTCCAACAGGAGTAAAACTCAAAAGTCCTCACAAATCTTTCAAAACCAGGTTATTGGTGCTATTCAGATATGAGGTTGAAGTCGACTGCTGGGAGGTCCTCCCAGTTCGCGGCTGCCCATTGGGGACAGCCTCGGGGACAAAGAAAGGCAGACGTGGGTGATTCCACTTCACTGGAGCTGGCCTGAGGCCCACTGCTCTTTGCTCCCTTTCCTCTAGAACTGCCTCTTTCTCATAGCAAAAATCCCAGAAACAGATTATAGTACACCCCTTCTCCACCTTGTCCATTCTTGAGGCTTCACCCAGGAATCTGTATTAACAAGAAGAAAAAATATGCAACTACTGAACAGACTTCAGGGCTGATAAATCCCCTAGGCACCGTGCACTGTCAGGGAAGGAGGAAGCAGTGCCAAGAAACCAGTGAAAACTTCTTCAAACACGAGGCCAGTCCCGGAAGGGATGGTCAGGGTTTTCCGGGGCAGACCCCGGCTCCTCCATGGCCTCCTGGCGGCAGCGAGCAGCAGGTGTGTGGGATCCTGGTGTGACTCCTCCCCGGGCTGGACTCTCGCCTCTCTCACCTGCAGACCCACCATGGCTGTTCCTATTGCTGCGTTCGTGAGCCAGCAGCTCTCGGAGACAGGCTGGCAGAGCTCTGGCTGGTGGGGAGAAGTGGCGGGTGGCAGGGCTGTCAGGTGGGGGTCCCGCCCCGGTGCACTCCCTGAGTCCAGGAGGCTGCAGTGGCAGCTGTTGGGAGAGGAAATGTCCTATTGAGGCAGAGACTGGCACTGGGCCTGGGGGTCTGCTCTGGAGGGAAGAGTGGGCATTCTCCCCTCCCCAGGAATCTTGAAAGTAAACTGAGCCGGAAGATGGCCCTGCCCTGAGTCCTGCTGGGAGATGAACAGAGCGCGGCCAGCACTGTGGAGAGGGTGTGTGGAGCACGTGGGGTGGGACATGGGTTGGCAGGAGACACTCAGGTCTGCTGTCGGGAACCTAAACCCCATCTTCTCTGCCTCCTGGGGGATTCTCACAGCCTTGCAGCCTCTCAAGCCAGTTTGATCAAGGCTGTAATCCGGCACTTGTCATTGTCAACCGCAAAGAGCTCTAATACTTTTTCCACCTAAACTACATGTCACAGCAGCGACGCAACTGTTAAAGAACTTTGCCGATTCGACCTAATCTCCATACACTTCACAGTGGTCACTGCTGCTTCACGGGCACGGGAGACTCTGAAAGGTCACAAGTTAGAAGACGTTTCCCAGGCACCTAACTGAGCACGGCTGGTGTGTAGCCCGAGACCGCTAAATAAGGCAACCTCTGTCACCGTCAGTCATGTTCCTCTGGCCACTCCACTGCGGAGGGGAGCGTGGGTGCCCCCCGAAGAAGGCAGAAGCTACGTTTTAGGGGATTCCACGCAAATCGGAAAGTGAAGGCCACAGAAAGCCTTTCCAGTTCCCGAGGGAAGGGAGAAGGTCAGAGGAGGTCAGAGGAGGTCATCGTCCCCCCTCCCCTCCCCTGACTCTGTCCACAGTGAGAACCCGGCAGACGGGACAGTAGGAATTCTCAGATGAACAGAAAGGGCGCAAAAGCAGAGGGGCTTAGCCTCTCTGCCTGGTCTCTGGACAGACTTCGTCCTTTCCGCCAGGCCAGGCTGCGTGGCCACGGGAGAATAGCAACGGCGGCTTCGTGTTTTCTAAGCCAGAAAGGGGGCCTGAGACAGCTCTCCCCAGTCCCACCAGCCACTATGCAGAGAGGAAGGGACCCAGAAGTTCCTGCTGCTCCCAGGGGAAGATGTGGAAGGCAGCTGGGAGTTGAAAGCCACTGTCCTAGCGTGGGGCGGCCAGAGCAGGGAAGGATGGGCCCTTCCCACGGCTGCAGGCTGAGCAAGCTGGGGGCAGATGGAGTTGTCAGGACGGGAGTCGGGGGAGAGGAGGACACAGCAGTCTGGGACAACTACAGGACAGCCCCCTTCCAGGCAGGGCCAGCACACACACAGGAGCCCCTCCCAGCAGCCCAGGCGGCTCCTCCTCACCCAGGTGCCTCTGGGAGAGGAGACGGGAGAAACCCCAGAGATGGGGCCCTTGCCCACCTCACTGGGTGACCCAAAGGCAGCTGGGAACAGAAGGAGACCTTAGTGGCAACCAATTATCTGTAAATGGCAGGTTTAAAACATTCCAAATGCCACCTCTCCCCAGAGAATCCTGGTATGATCTTGAAAAGGAAGAAAATGGGGAAAATAGAGCAACAGTCACCTGCTCATCTACCTCTGTGTCTCCGCTTCTTCATTCGTAAAATAAAAAGGAACATCCCCAATTACACAAAGGTGTTTTAAGGACCAGATGTCTGAAAGTGATTTTATAAAAAACAAACGTGCTATCCAAATGCAAGATCAAACACACGCTCCTGTCGGTGCTGTTCCGATTGGAGCCCCACAGGCAAATCCTCTGCGTATCTTTGTGCTTTTCATGCGGCATAAAGAAGAAAGCAGGTGACAGCATTGCTGATCCCTCCCACCACGGTGCAGGATCTGTAGATCCCAGGGACAAACCCTCAGCTGGCAGAGGCAAGGGCAGGGAGTAAAGACAGGAGCCCCTCCCAGCCCTGAGCCTCCCCTTCCCTGGGTGGAGCGATCAAACGCTCTTCTCCCAGCTTGGTAAGATTTTCTGATGAAGCCACTGCATAGCCAAGCCTCACTCTCTCTTCTCGGCCCCCACGTGCCCACACTTTTCAGGTATTTAATATTCCCCTCTGGCCAGCATCTGACCCATATTTCAAATTTTTCTCTATGAAACATCTGACAAGATAAGAAGAAATGACACATATATTTAGAGCAAATGAGATGCTTTTATTGGGCTCAGCAACCTTCCATTTGTTCAGGAGTGAATTGTAGTATCTGTTACTAATTGTGTGGTTAAAATATTAGTTGGATGCCCTTGCAATTTTTACAGGCAACTGTGTTTACAACCAGTCAGATGTGCAGGACTACAGCACAACAGCAGTTCACCCCAAACACAAACCACACACAGTATGGATTGCACATTTATAATTGGGCTTTAACGTCCATTTTTACAGGGAAATTAAATATATTTAATATTTACTGATAACGTCAGAATTCTAAATAAAAGAATTGAAAAATGGATTTTAAAAAGTGCTCAAAATAACAAGAGTTTGAGTTACATACAAATTTATCTCACCCTGTTTAGGAGTCTGAGATTCAGAAAGCTCTATCTTTCAGAGATAATGACATGAAATTATTTTAGCGGGGAGATCAGGATCATTTTGTAGGCCAAAGCAGAAGCTTCCAGTAGATAAAGTTTCAAGTGCCTGGTGTTTATTTGTCCATGAATACAACCCTAATAAAAGACTGTAAAGTTTAAATGGGTACATAGTTGGAAAATAACTGTGGTGCTCATAAAAACTAGATGGTAGAATATATGGATGAGAGGCCTAAAACCTTGGGGAAAAGGACTAGGAGAGAGATGGAAAGTGAGAATATGTTCAGCAGGTGCATCCCAAGAGGTAGGATTTACAGGCATCTCTAGGTCCTGGGGGGCTGCGTCCAGGGAGGGGCCTTCACTCAGCAAATCTAACAGCCCTGTTCCTGCCCTGAGCCGGTCCGCAGGGGCGCCCAGGCTAAGCTCTCGGGGATGTGAGCTGGTGGGGCCAGGTGAGGGTGTTCCCTTCCCTCTCACCTGCTCTCTGCATCACCGCAGTCGGAGATCATCCTGGAAACAGCTGTGGGCGTTGGCTGCTGCAAAGAGCATTCCTGAAAACGCTTCCATTGGGAGGCCTGTCTCTGGCAGGACAAGGTGCTTTAAAACAGATTTCTCCTTTTCACTGTGATTCCTTTAGAAAGGCCACTTACTTGTTCAGAAAGAGCCATCTGCTATCACCAGGCACCTAAAGAGTAAACTGTAAATACCATATCACTGATTAATGGAATTTACTAAACACAATGTCATCTATGATACAATGAAACTATGCCTAATATGACATCTGCCTTCTTAAAAACAAATTCAGAGTATCATTAAAATAAAACCAAAGTGCAAGAAAAATAAGACCATATGTAGAAGTTTGTAACTAAGAACATATGTCAGTGAAAAGAAAACCTAATAGCATATTTTATTACTAATTGTTTAAACCAACATGTAGCATATAAACCTTTGTCCCAAATACTGCTGCCTTTCGTGGTGCTCAAAATAAGACCCGTATTTCACTGGATCTGAGACTCTATCAATTATAAGATGCACTGTTATTTTATGCACCATCAATAAAGAACAATGTGCTGCCAATTCACTGTGACAGTATGATTGTATGCCTGCCCCACCTGTCCACCTCCACCGGGAGACAGTGTAGAGCTCATCTCTGGAATAGCGGTTCTCAGGTAGGGGTGTTTTGCAACCCCTTCCCCCAGGGGACATTTAGCAATGTCTAGAGACATTTTTGGTCATCACAACTGGGGTGGTGGTAGTACTGCTATCTACTGAGTAGAAACCAGGGTTGCTGCTAAACATCCTACAATGCACAGGGCAGCTCCCAACAATCAATGATCATCAGCCCAAAATGTCAACAGTGCAGGTGCTGAGATGTGTGCTCTGGGACAAACAAGGAGACTTGCTTGTTCTTTTTATATTCTGTGACGATGAGTACCATCACCTTCTGGATTCTTTTTTTGTTCCCTTTTATTTCCATAGAATATTGATCTTAAGCACTGAGCCCAATCAGAATGCATATATGGAAACTGTAACAAAGCTTCTTAGGAGCAACCATGAGTTGGAGCAATGATTTATTTCAATAAATTAACCTAAGCTCCTCACAAGCCTTTATTTCTTCTACTCTAGAATAAAACCAGAAAATGCACTTAGACACATTCTGCATTTTAATTATACTTTCAGAGGATATAACGGTTGTATGAATTAAGAAGCAGTAAAATTAAATCGATTTTTCCATACATGCAGAAAGATGCGGGGCTTAATGTGTATTATAATTACAGACGAGGAAATCAATTGTAGAATTTTTTTTAAGATACTAAAACCCTAAATTGCAGTGACCTGCTAGCCTTTTCCAACTTGTTTGTTCCCCTAAAATCATTTTAACACCTTTCTAAGTCCTAGTTCTAGCAAGTTGCTAAACCCAGTAGCGATAAAGTTGTCCCTTGTAGGAAGCTTCTTGGTGTTATAACAGGAAGCTCTGGGAATTAGAAAAGGCTTTTTTTTTTTTTTTAATCTTTTCGCTCCAAAATATGTCTGACTTGACGTACTTGAACTTCTCAGGGGTGATTCAGAACGTCTCGGAACACTATAGGGTTGACTGATGAGAAGCAAAAGTCACCGAGAATTTGCTCCTTCCGTCTCGCTTTCACCACGACGCTAGGAGGAAATACGTGAAAAGGGCTTGGGTGACTCAGAGACAGTCCCATCATGACAGATAAAAGGCTCAGCTTTCAAGGAGAAGTCTGACAAATTCCAAAACAGAGACGGGTGCTGACCTTCACTTTGGGTGTTGTTGACAATGGGTCTTTGCATGTTTTAATTATACCATAATATCTGTTAGACATCACGCTATAGAAACATCACCAAGAGCCAATCCAGTTCCAGGCAAAACCCTGAGGGGCCTGTATTGGGCAGAATTTTCTGGAGGCTTCTGCCTCTCTAGTCCTGTTTCTGCCCTCCACGGCAGTGTACAGCCAGCAGCCACTTATAGTTAGGGGCTCCCTCCCTCCTTCCCTCTCTCTCACTCTCCATCTCAAGGCTCTGATTCTGGCGTGGGCAGTTTCTCTACAGCACTAGATGGCCCCCAGACCCCACATCTCTAGGCACACCTAGTCCACGTGCTATAATTTTTTTTAAAGCTTTGCTTTTATCATAGTTAACAGTGCACCCCACTTAAGGAATCAAATTATTGTAAGAGACACTTCTGTGAAAACAGCACTGTGCTCCCTTGTCAATTTTCTCCCCCAGAATCATCACTTTCAACCTTTTTAGCTGATAATCTTTCTATTTATCTGTAAATAACATGATTCATTTTTATTTTTCATGTGTCATCATTATATCTTGAATTCCCTTTATAGAAGTCAGGCAACTCATTCACCACAGAAATATCCCCTTTCCTGCACCCAGCTCCCACTGTAGTTCAATTACTCTTCTGGCTAGATCATTATTCAATAATTACATTATTAAAACTGTAAATGCCACTCCCAGCTGAGTCAAGTAGTTACTGTGATTACGTTTCTTTCCTATATAGCATTGTTTTCATCAGAGTGAATATATGTCCCTCTTTTTCTTTTCTCTACAGAAATGTCATTCAATCCCCAGTTCCCCAATTGCCTAATTCTCTTCTCACAACATTCGGGCATTCTGTGACTTTTGCCCTCTTGCAGAAGTCTCAGAGCCTTCAACCCACATCAGTCTGATTTGTTGCCCTCCAGGGCTGGTACAGATCTCATTGCAGATCTTTCTTTATTGTCATCTTGAAATTTTTCTTCATTCGTCTCCTATATTCATCGCCTGTTATGTGTATCTCACATTTTCCACTCTATAGGTTTGTATATTTGTTTTGGTGGAGCACATCCTGTAGTAGCTTCCTGAGAAAGAGTTGGTGGGAAATGCAATTTTGCGATTTCACATATTTGAAAATATCAATTATAGTCTTACTTAAAGAGAGGAATAAATTCTGATTATTTCTGATTTGTTGGCAATAAATTCTAGATTGAAAGCAATTTTTTCTCCAGGATTATGAAGACATTGTTCCATTGTCTTCTAACTTCCCAGTGTTATTTTTGAGAAGTCCAAAGTATTTCTGACTTCTGAGACTTTGCAGGACATCTGGAAGCTGGTAGGATCCAATTTGCTGAATTTCATGATGGTGATCTTGGAATGGGTTGAATTTTATCCATTGAGCTGGACATGTGGCCAATCCTTTCCATCTGGAAAGTCATAACCTTCTGTTGTGCATAATGTTCTTAAATCTTTATGGATAATTCTTTCCCCATTCCTATTGTTACTATGCTGAATCTGCAAGACTATTCTTATTCTTTTATTACCTTAATCTTTCTCTTCTTTTTTTCTCTAATATCTGGGAGATTTATTTAACCTTATCTTTTAATCCTTCTACTGAGTTTACTTATAGTTTCAATTTTCATGAGCTTTTTTTTAATCCTCAAATGTTTCCCTTTTAATAGCTTTCTTTTCTTGTTTTATAGGTACAATATCTTCTCTTTTATCACTGAGAATATTAATATTAGGTTGTTTTTTTTTTTTTTAGTGTTCTTCTCCTGCATTTTCTTTTATTTCCTTCAAGTTATTTTTTATTCTGTTTGTTTTGGTCTCTATTTTTCCTGATAAATTATTGTTGCTGTAGACTTCTCTCACACCTTTATTCTTACTAGGTTATGACTTTACAAGTATCCTTCATTCATTTCAGCTGTGTCTGTGGGTTGTGTGTTTATATTTAAGAGTGGGGCACTAGAAAGTCTAGTCTGTGGAAGGAGTTTGTGTTATTGGGAATTGTCAGCTGTGGACTTTAGTGGATTGCAGGTGGTGGAAGTGTTTTTATTAGGAAAATCTGGCATCTGTATCTCTGGGTTTTTCCTCAGAGAAGGATCTTCCATTCCCTTGTCTTGAGGGCAAGGACCATTTGGCAGTGTGCTGAGGGTGGTGTCGAGGAAGAGATCCGTGGGTCTTGGCACAGAGTTGAATACTTGTTCAGCCTTTGCTTTTAGAAGGGACCCTCTCACTCCTCCATGCCAGAGTCTCTCAGCAGGAGACCTGTGTGTCACCCTCTCCTTAGGATAAACCTATGGTCTTCTGCCAAGTCCAGCGAGTGGATGGTGTCTGGGAATGGGAATTGGAGAAGGAATGTGGTGTTGATTGAGCTGATTCTTAAACCTCCACTTAATCCTTCTTTTTGGTGTTACCTTCGCCACATGCAGTAAAAAGTCAACTGGTTTCATGAAAACTTGAGTCTGTTGAGGGTCTTTTAATAAGTACCTTTCTCAGGTCTACTTAGTCAATTGTTCATCACTTAACAAAATATTGTTGCTGTCATCTCCTTTTTCATCCTTTTTGGTTTTATTTTAGTTGGATTAAGGGAGAAACCAAACGTACATATGTGTTCAGTCCCTAGTGTTCTTAAGGCCATTTGTCTCCTAATGGCCACATGATGTCCCCAAAGAACTCTGACCAAAGGTGTTTGGAGCACTTGCCCCAGCCCCTAGCCTGGCACTAACCCTATGATCTGGGTTCTCTTGAGGGTCTGGGTCACTTGCTTTTCTTTGTGATAGAAAAACTGTGACTATGTGATTGACAACTGCGTGGAAATCCTGTGAATGGCAGTTCCCAAAAGAAAGGAATGCAGCTCTGACAAGTAGGCAGCAAATGCCCCAGACACAGGGCAGCTTTGTCCTCCAAAAGGTGCTGACCTTGAGGAGGCAAGGATTATCCTTGGTTGCTTTGTATTAAAACATGCTGGCACCGTCTCAGAAGCACGAGTTATCCAAGCATGAAGCACCTCCCTTGGTACTTTCCTCCACTGTAAGCCTCAGCAACATCTGTTCGCACTTAGTGCTCCCGGATCAATTTATTAATGCAGATGCCCATTGAAGTGCAAGGACAGCGAAGGCTTCCCAGAGAAATCCCACACCCTAGGGGGAAAGGAGGCCAAGGCAGGCTCTCCCAGAATGCTGGACCTGGGGCGTTGGCAGCGCACATGGAAAGCGGGTAGACACAGTGTCCTTCCTTCACTGGGATGATTCGTGGAAAGGGGGAGACATTTATTTCCCTGCTTTAACTGCTGAAGTCCTAAAGGAAGGAAATCTTATGCAGCAAATTTAAATAATCTGCATACATTGTTGGGTAGATGCTTTTTATTCTGGTAGGGATTTCTTTTGTGTTAGTCTCTGAAACAATATGTCTGGGACATTCAAGGAAATAATGTCATTTTTCTTAAGGGTTTAAACGCTAAGCTAAAAGAAAACTTTTGTTTCGTTTTGAGACCTCTGGCTGTCTGTGTCACAATGATGCAGCCCAGAAGACAATGCTTTTGAAGGACATTCTTAATGGCAAACTTTAAATGAAGTCAATAGGTGGTAGCTCCATGACAATGCCTATATGCCATTGTCCTTTTCAGACTCAATAAGAACAAAAGGCCACAGCCAGACCAATTAGTCACATAGGATGGGACATGATGACATTTTTACTCTAGAACTTTTCTGGTATAAAAGGGCCACCCAAGGAGGATTCTGGACAGTAAGTGTGAGGAATTTGGCAATAAAACCACCCATCTGTGCGGATTTGGGGACGCCGAAAATGATTAGGTAAAAGGCAGAATTTTTCGCAAAGAAAAATGTTGAATTTTTATATGCTTTTTTACTTATGCTTGCCTAGATAAGACTAAACCTTTGTGTTATTTTTTCTGTTCTGCAGCTCATTAAAAATCAACCTTATCTTAGTTCTGTCGCTGTCCACCATGGCCGTGCTTTGGTGTTATCCTATCCCATCTTCTAAGGTGAGTGTTTGGCCTCTACTGTTGATGCTTGAATAGATGACTAGAATTGTAGGGTATGTAAATTCAAAATAATCTCAAGGAACATGTGATAGAAAAGTAATTTCCTTTATTATTAGAGTTCTCCGTACAAAAGTATAAACAGATTGAAGAAATTAGTAAAAGGAAACATTTATGTAAAAATAAGTAATAGTAGACTATATCAAACTTTGTTTTGAATAATTTAGAGGTTGGCTCCTGCATAGGGAAATATTCATTTCAATGTAAAATGTTAAGTATTTTGCCCATGACAAATTATTTGTTCTATATGCATTCATTTGTAATCAAAATGAACATTTAACCACTGAAATGATATTAAAAACACAATGATTATTTTTCAAAAACACTGAATTTCCCAATTTTACAATAATAGGGACTTTTTTCAGATGCAGAATATAGACACAATGTTAGGTCTCAATAAAACATCTCATGAAATATTAATTCATATATTTATTCAACAGTATTGATGGAGCTTCCCTGTTCATTGAACTGTTCCAGACATTCAGAAAATAAATGTCTTTCTTTGGAATATTTAATGCTGTTTCTATATTATATTTCAGTTGTTTTTATGTCACTATTTTAAAGTTTTAAAATAACATTTGTCACTGATGACGTTTTGAACTTTAACTTTTTTCACTAAAATTCAACCTGTCACACTGTAATTATTAAAATCAATGTAATTTATGAAACTCCTTTTAGGATAAAGAGATGTCACATAAGTCCTAAATGATAAGTATATATCCAAACATAATGATCTAGTTATTTGTATTATTGGTCTTCTCACTAATCTTCTCATCTGTCATTTTTCTATCTCTTGTTTACTTAATGTAGCTTCCTTTCTTTCCTGTTTTGCTCCCATGAGCATTCAACTCCTGTTGAGTCATTGATTCTATACCACACCACATTGGCCAAGTTGATGAGTCACAATCCACAAATTGGTGTATTTTCTCAAGAGCCTTCCTAATGACTTTCTGTTCTCCCCCAGAGGTTTACTCATGACACTGCTGTCGGAGACACTGTCTGCAGCTTTTTCTTCTTAAATTGAGAATGTACTTTATTCTGAAATACTTAGGAAACCACCTTGCCCATAAATGAAATGTTTCTCCTTTCACCATGTTTTCCGTATTTCTATTTTTGCACACATGGCAATTTTGTTCCCGTGATTACCCGGTCGTGTTGTTAACGGTGTGAACAGTGTTTGTGCCAACTTGATTGCTTAGGGTGAATGATTATGCAGACAAATGACGCATAGGCTCTTATAATATTTGTCATGGCCCTCATAAAGTCCATCAACCAGGCAAACACACGGTATTATTCTGATACCGAGTCTGCCCTGGCAAGGGCTGCCTTCAGTGATCCGCAAAGGGCATCAGTAACTTTTTAGGGATGTTTAGGGTGTTTTAGGAATCTGATAGCGAGAACTGATACATTTCTTTGCAGCATAAAGGTGGCATCATGAGTATTTCTGGAAAGAACTGGATTCCTTCCCTTCCTGCAGTGACTCATGGGCCCCTCCCTCTGGGGATTTAAAATAGAAGACATTCTCTGTACAGCGCTCAGATTTCCTCTGTTAACACAGGGAAATGTTCAACTAAAAGTTTTGATTGGTTTTTCTCATGACCAATATTTCTGAAACTCTCTTTGACTATTCCCAGATCAAAAAGTGGGGTGGGGAAAGCCCACTGATTCTTCCCGGAGTTCAGTGAGAATGATTTGTCTGGGGAGCCCTGTTATTTGGGACATACCCTTTTGCTCTTGGTTTCTCTGGCTGCAAAATACGAGGTTGAACTGCAGGTTCTTGAAGGCCAGTTTGAGCTCTAACACTCCAGACCTGTTTCTTCTACCACTGAGCCCCTACACTATCCTACAGTACCCAGGCCTTGAGTCCTCGATGAGGAACTGAACCAAAGTCAAAAGATGAAGGCAGCGGTGTTCAAGGAACAAGACATCCCTAAGGAGAACCTTGGCAGATGGACCAGGACAGGCCCCAGAAGGAAAGTGGTTCCAACTGAAGCCTGGAGTCTGAGCATCATGGGTTGTTTTCTAAGTGAATTTAAAAAACTATTCCCAGGACTAATTAGTGCCACTTGAAATATTCTTTACAAAATAATAGCAACAAGATAACCACGTATGGTGGATGGTATAAATACTGAATAGCAGCTATTACATAAGTAGTGTAAAAACTGGATAAGTGGGCAAATATTATTTTGTATCTAGATAGAATATATATTGTGTTTTAGCAAAATTTACACCCTTAAGAAGATGGGATATATTGGGTTTATTGTCCTAAGATTTTGAAAATTGTTACTGTTGAAATAAACTTTTAACCCTAATGCTGAATTCTCTTTCTCCTCCCTCCGTCTGAATTGCCAGGTGTCTGGAAAATCTGATTTCTTCCTCATCCTGCTGAACAGCTGCCCAACCAGGCTGGACAGGAGAGAGGGACTAGCTTTCCTAAAGCCAATTTTGGAGAAGACGGTTACGAAAAGGTCCTTTCGCAATGGAGTTGGCACAGGGGTGAAAAAAACTTCCTTTCGAAGAGCAAAATCATGAATAAGTGTGCAAAGGACTCTGGGAATTAATCTCAAACGGTGTCGAGTGTGACTGATGTGCTCAAAGTCAGTCGTGTCTGTACCATTGAGTGTCGGTGTGCTCTCGGTTCTCTAGTATCTTTCCTCTCCTCGCTGGTACAGCATAAATGGAGTTTTTTAAAAAATGTAAACCTGTCTTAAACTGCCACTTGTGAGAGAAAAAACTATTTATGTGGTCACTGAGTAACTTTCCCAAAACGGAATGGACACATTTGCTTTCATCTTAAATTGGCCAGAATGTGTGAGCGTGTTTGTAGTCATGACAGTACTGTGATTTTTTCCCTTCCTGTATACTGCAGAATTTTTCCCTTTGAGTATGGTTTTCGCAAATGACTTAGCAGGACCTATTTTTGGGGGGGATGTGCTATTTCCATTTCTACGAGATTCTTGTGAAATTAACCAAAGTTAAGATTCGTGGAACAGCTGTATGAATCAATCGATTAACTGGTACCAGGAGCAAATGTCACCAGAGCCCTTGAGAAGTAATTCTTGTCTCCCTTTTCCAATTCCAAATATACTTATATATGGATCGTTGTTTTGTCTTGGAAATTTGTTGCCTTTTAAAACATTTAAACACAGAAATGCTGCCAGTAACAATGATGACAGCAGAGAAACTGTTGCCCTGTGTAGTGTGGGGAGCTGTTTGGGAACCTATTCCCCAAAACTGTGCTTACCAATGTCCTCCCCTCCCCCCAGAAAGACCCATCACCTGTCACTCTTGCATCAAAACTCCTGACATTGCTTTTTAAAAAAGGATAATACAACTGGTTGGTACGCTATTTCAAAATCATGACGTTAACAAATGTGTTGATGCATGCTGGATTCTACAACATGCTAAGGGTGTTCGCTGTGAGCCACACACAGCTCCTAAGCTGTGGAAGCCACAGGAATAGTTGATTTGTTAGAGTCCTACTATGTGCCAGGCACTGGGTGAAGAGTTTACATATGAGCTCATTCAATTCCCGTGACACCCTTAAGAAGACAACAAAACCCCTATAAGGCAGGTGCGCTCATTAGCCCCATTTCCCAGACAAGTCATCAGGTGCAGAGAGGTTAAGTTACCTGCCCAGAGCCACATTGCCTGTGAGCAGGAGGACCAAGTGGGAAGTCAGGCAATCTGGCTCCAGAGGTTGAGCGTGTCCCCACCTCAGCGTCGGAAGCCCTCCTGTCACTGGAGTGTTCAGGCATCCTGGGTGGCACAGGCTGGTTAAAAACTGGCTGCAGTTGGGGTACAAGAGGGAGGGGGAGAGAGTAAGTAAATAGAAAAGGCAAAAAGGACACAGTGAGGAGAAACGGAGATGTATTAGAAATTTCCAAGATATGTTTCCCATGGTGAAATGTATTCCCATGGAAGAGAACAAAGGAGCAATTAGAAAATGCCTGGACCAGTTCAAGTTGAAAATTCTGAAATTATAAAGGAGCTTCCTGTGCACTTGGTAAGCACTGACATAATATTGCAAAGTGCTGTTCTGTAAATACCGGAGAGCTGGTATATTTCCGACTACAACAGTAAAAGTGCTACGTTTTGCTGGAGAAGACAGCCTGCAGGGGGCTTGTACCTCTTGTTCTCTTGTCCACGATGGGACTTCACGCATCCCTGGGCAAGCAGGTTAGTAATTATCAAAGTGAATTATGGTCACTGCCAAAAGATGACATTAGCTAGAATCCAACTTCCTGCCACCATGATGGAAACCCTCCAGGTACATAAAGAATTATGGGGTAAGATTCTTTTATGGTCTTTAAGAAGCAAGACCTGCAGCTCAGAATTGGTGCATTGCATTCTCTCCCAGGCTTCTCTGGGCCTTGGTGACCCAGCCCATGTGTGTGGCCAAATCGTCTCAGAGGGGTGTCACACTTCGTGAGGCTTATAAGGACCAGCTTTGCAGTCGGACATACCCAAGCTCAAAAGGCATTTCGAATAACACGTTCTGTGACTGTGGACATGTTCCCGGACCCCTCCAAGTCTCAGTTTCCTCATCTGCAAAGCGGGACCTGTAGGGACACACTATAGAGCCATAGTGAGATACAAGTAAAATAATAACATCTTATACACTCAACCCCGTGCTTATCTCAGGTGAGTTCTCTGTGGATGACAGCCAGCCACAGCATGAGTGATACGAACATTCCAGTATACTGCTGAATAGAAAACTGGATATGTAACTCACACTTATAAATTAGATCGGTAAGAATGGAGGCAGATAATGTTTGCTGATGGTGGAAATACAGGTTGGACATTATTCCAAGTATACTGCTAAGCTAATAGAGATGCTGGGATGGCTGAGTCCCAAGGGAAGAGTTCTAGATTCTTTAGAATGGTGTGGCCAAGGACATAAATCAATTGCAGGGCACTGAGAGACTGAACATACAAACGGGTAGACCCACCTCTGCGGCAGCCGGTCCAGGAAACCAGTCGCTGTTGCAATTGGCTCAGAACAGCAAGGACGTGGTCAACGACTGCCAGCATCCCTAATATTTCACCCACAGTTCCAACTCAGAACCAGCAGCGAGAGCCCAATACGCTCTCCACCCAATCACGTAGATGTCTCTCTTCAAGTTCATCCACCTGCAGCTTCCCCCACCGACACCCTCCAGGCAGAGCTCACCTGAAACCGTCCCTTTCTTTCACTCTAAAGCTTTCCCACATCCCTGCTGGCCTTTGAGTCACTGGCACACGCTTGTGATGGTGTCTAACTCCCTTTGCCGTAGCCAGTTCCAAATGAATATCTCCGACTTGTCCTCACTAGCGTGGTCTTTGGTCCTCTCCACAACACTGACGTATTGCACGTCAAGGCAAACTTCACAGGAACGCTACCGTGTTGGTTGAAAATCAACCCCTGTGGGCATACACTTTTTAAAGTGGTTTCTTTTCCTTAAATAAAGACATGTGTATTCATTTATCTTACCATAAATTTAAAAATCAGACATTTAGAAAATTTACACAAAGCAAGGACAAAGAAGCAAAAATGTAACCCTCATCTCACTCCCCGTAAGTAACCACCCTCCACGTGTTCAGTTGTTTGTGTGATGCGGTGGGAGTACACACACACGCACACACACGCACGCACACACACTTTTATATAAATGTGATCACATAATTCTTGCTCTGACATCTACCTTTTCAGTTCCAGAATAGGCATAGCTATCTTTCCATGTCAAAGAATGGTGAACTATACCATTGTGTTGAATGCCAGTACAGTATTCAATTCAATGGATATATCACACTTGGTCAAACCCTCCTCCATTACTGGGCATTTAGGTCATTCACAACACAGTTAAAGGGAAAATTGCTACGATGTACACTACTATACATTGGTCTGATTGTTTCGTCATAGTAAAATGCTAGAAGCGGGGAAGCTGGTCAACAGGTGCACTTGTTTAAAATCTCCACATGTACTGCTCAGCTGCCTGCCAGTCACGTGGCTGTTGGAACACTGGACGTGTCTACCTTTCTCACTTTTACCAATATGGTAGATAAAAATCAACCTCACATTCTTATTTAAATTTGCACTTTTTCATTACTAGTAAGGACATTTATACACCAACACACTCACACATTTGGAATTCAACTATGAATTGCTTTTTCATGTACTTGGCCCATTTTTCAGTTGGATATCTTTTCTTATAGACGTTAAAACTTCCTTACATAATAGGATATTAGGCATTTTTGTTATATTTGTAATTATTTTTTTGTGTTATTTGTCTTTGCCTTGCAAATATTTTTCATGTTTCTCCTTTACAGTTTCTGGCTGTTGGGTCATGGGAAAGAAAATATATTCCCACTACAAGACAAGAAAAGGTTTTAAGGTTTTATTTAAATCTTTGATCCAGGAGAGTATCTCTTACGTGGTTTGGTTATGTTGTCAAGTGCATTTCATACATTAATCCTTTCTGCATATTTAGAATGTCCTTCTGCTGACTTCTCATGTAAATAACAGCTTGCTGAGTTTTGAGGTTTGCATTTTTTTTCTGTCAAAATTTTGTAGACATCTGATTGCTCCATTTCATCCTGAAGTCTGCTGTGGTAGAGGGGAAGTTCTAGCCAGTCTTTTTTTTTTTTGGCGTATAAGTCCCCTGTTTCTTCTTATTGAATATTTATAAGTTCCATTTTGCTTCTTTAAAGTTCAGTAATCTTAGCAGGATAAATCTCAGTATTTATCATTCTCTAATAATATTTCAGGTCATGGAACATTTCTTGCAATTCTCTCCTCTCACATTTTTTTTTTTTTTTTGTTGAGACAGAGTCTCACTTTGTTGCCCAGGCTAGAGTGAGTGCCGTGGCGTCAGCTTAGCTCACAGCAACCTCAAACTCCTGGGCTTAAGCGATCCTACTGCCTCAGCCTCCCGAGTAGCTGGGACTACAGGCATGCGCCACTATGCCCGGCTAATTTTTTCTATATAGATTTTTAGGTGTCCATATAATGTCTTTCTATTTTTAGTAGAGACGGGGTCTCGCTCAGGCTGGTCTCGAACTCCTGACCTTGAGCAATCCACCCGCCTCGGCCTCCCAGAGTGCTAGGATTACAGGCGTGAGCCACCGCGCCCGGCCTTCACATTTTTATTATTGTTTAATTCCACTGTTCTATTCTCTGATTCACGGAACCCAGTATCATCTCCATCATCTATCACATTTTGATCACTAAGGCTGAATTCCCCCAGAAAATAGAATATGAGCAAAACTTCTTATCAATCCTTTATTTGAAATGCAATCCCAGGACACCAGGGACAAAGGGAAAACGGCAGTGCAGCAAAGAAAAAGGAGCAGCAACTACCAGGCTGTGCGTTACTCAGGTGGTCTCACAGTGGCCAGAAAACACGACTGGTTTTCTGTGGCTACACAAACCACAGTGCTTTGGAACAGCGCATTGGGGAGGTGGAGGAACGAATCATCTGTCTACCAAATGTGTGTCTGCTTGCTCCTTTCGGTCGAGGTTCTCCCCGTGAGCCGCCACTCACTCCCCCATCCTGGGCTGTGTTGTCCCGGGCCCTCCAAGCAGCTGCCGCACATCCTGCACATCCCGTAGGGCTTCCCTGGGAGTGGCGGGAGGAGTCACGCTGGGTGGATGCAGACGCAGACCTGAGCCTGCCGTGTTGGAGGAAAGGGCTGAGGCGGTGGCCTGGGACCAGGTGCGTGGGAGCTGCTCTGTGTGTGCGGCCACAGCCCCTGGGCCGGCCGTCTGCGTGGGGGCAGGGCGCAAGCAGGCCCAGGTGTGTGCAGCCCAGAGAATCCTGGAGGCTCCACTGTGGGGCCCAGTGCAGTCACTTTCTCTGCCATTCTTTTGTTTCTTTGTCTTTTGCCTCTACGTGATCTGTGACTCTTCAGTCCTGTCTTGAGTGTTATTGAATTGGTTTCCGCAGTGTCAATTCTGACTGTGGCAGTTTCTAAAACATTTTTAATTTCTGCAATGTCCCCGCTTTTCTCTTTAGTATAATATCTTTAATTAGGCCGGCCAGGTCTATTTTAGTTTCATTCTTTTAACTTCTTCAGTTTTTTAATCTTTTCTTCTTTTTTGTCTCTAAATATGTGAAGAAATTCTCTGATTTGCTAGATTTCCAAAAATGACTACTTTGTATCTTTCTTCCTTCCTCCTTCCCTTCCTCTCCCTTTCTTCCATCCTTCCATCCATCCTTCCTTCCTTTTTCTAAAAATAAAATTTCAGAATAATCATGTGTTTTTGAGTGCTTATTATGGCAAATATGTTATTAAGCATTTAACACGTCTTTTTTACTTCTATGACAAATGTATAACATAGGTGCGATATCTCAATGAAGCACAGAGAGCTCCATTAATCACCCAAGGTCACACAGCTAGAACACAGAGGAAACTTCAACCCAGCTGCACTTGACTCCAATCCTGTTTTCACTTATTGAATGCTTTCTATGTATACACACTTACTATGCCTTCCAGAATAGACCACATATTGCATTTTTAACCTTGTTTATTCATCTAAATAGCGGCAGAAACTTGACCAAATCATTGCATTACTTATGCTCAATTTCCTCATCTGTGACACACAGAGTTTAAATGCATTTCCCGCTAGCTCTGAGCTTCTTGGCTGTGTTTTCTCCCTCCCCTCCCCTGCCTGGGTTTTGGAGACCTAACCTGGACTTTCAATTTAGGTTGCTACTTGTCAGGATTGAAACGAGGCTGCAATCTTAGCTCCTCATCTGCTAAAAAACAGGTTTAAAAATCAGACAAAAAGCCAGCGTTTCCCCCACCCTCAACATTTTCTCGGTTGGAGAACAGGGTGCAGTGAACTGCTGATTACTGGATGCAGGGAAAAAAACCACAAGAACTTTGCCTCTCAGAGCTCAGGGGAGGAACAAACCTTTGGTGTAGACTCTTTTTTGTTCTCAGAAGGTGTCCCAGGGGGAAGCCCTCTAGACCCAGGCCGTAGTGACACCCTGTCCTCAGCATTGCTGCAGACTGAGTAAGTGCAACTCCAAATGCAAGCACTTCGGCCAGGAAAATGAGTCCTCTTTTACGAACATAAAATTCTGCCCGGTGGGGGAGGGTATATCTCTGCAGATTTAAAAAAATT
Source organism: Eulemur rufifrons (assembly GCF_041146395.1). Lineage (NCBI taxonomy): Eukaryota > Metazoa > Chordata > Mammalia > Primates > Lemuridae > Eulemur > Eulemur rufifrons. The sequence continues at coordinate 67,590,672 of NC_091010.1, forward strand.
TAAAAAATTCTTTTAATGGGATATTTCCTCTGGTTTTCAAGAGATGAGATTGGAGGTTGCTGGGGATATGGATGAGGAGAGAGCCAATGAGATAGGTTCTCTGTGAAGGACAACAAGATGCCTGATATTTAACTGCAAAGCTCAGTGTTTGGGCTTCATTTCCAGAAATCTAGGTGGGGCGTCATCAAGTGACTTGATCATGGTGTCCTCATGCCTTCTCCAGGTTTGCATAGTGAACATTGGCTGTTTGTCATCCCCTGGTTTCTTTCCGTCTTTCTGGAAACAGTAACAGAAGATTGCACTTTGGGGACCCACTTCCTACTCTTGTCTTGGGGTTCCTGTGGGGCTTGGCCCCAGTATTATGAGTGTCCATGTGTCCAAGGTGCAACTAGTCAACCTACTAAGTTCCCCTCTATAGGGATGGTGCGACGATGAGCATGTGAATTTACTGAGCCTGCCTGGGGGGAAGACTCTTTTCTTCCATGGCCTTGGAGCTATGAGGACAGGAGTCTGTCATGCCTGAAGCTATACCCACCCTAGCCCTTCATTTCATGTGATCCGGTAAATTCTCTTTTAATTTAAATGGCTTTGAGCTGAGTTTTCTGCAGCTTGCAAATAAGAGCTTCCACGGTACTCTGTGCTCCTTAGCAGCTTGTATGCCTGAGCAAGAGCTTTATTGTTCTTTATTTCCATGGAAGTCAGATCTCAGCCTTTTCTCCAATGTCTTGGTTTCTACTTAACAACTTTGATGTTCTCTAATAACTGGACCATAGCCTTTCATTTGCCCAGGAACCCTGCTTTAGGGTGTTGTGTCACTGGGAGTATTATATAAAACTTTCACCAAGCAAAATTAATATAAAGTTTCCCTCTTCGTAGGTGGGAGACAGCCTTCCCTCAGCGCCAAAGTGAATGCTAATATGCTCCCTGGGCGAGCGTGGGTGTGAGAAGGCTCTGAATCATCTCAGGTGCGCTCTGACCAGCCGCCTCGTATGAATTGGGGGCAGTGAGGGGTAATAAAAGCAGTGGCATCTTCAGCCTAAACTCCTGCCAATAAGCATGAAAAAAGGTGATATAATGGGGGACAGGAGAAGAAGGAGTTGGATGAGGTTTGAAAAATTCTTTTGTTTTATTTGTGGCTATAACCATAAAATATAATCACTTCCATTTGGATAAGGCTTTTTTCTTTTTATATCTCAAAGAGCTTTCACATCCATATCTGAATTGATCCTTATAATTCTGTGACATAGATAGAAGAGATATTGTAATTTCAATTTTACAGTTGATGAAACTGAGCTCCATAGAAATACGCCAGAGATAGACACCCAGTTATTAATCTATGCTCTGTGGGTTCCCAGGATAAGCACTGTCTCTGTTTTCTGATTTGCAGATGAAATTATCATGTTATATTTCAAAAGGATTATGCATGAACTTGCCCTGAGAATATAAACTCTCTTGTCCAGGTCCCAGAAGTTTCAAATTCTGTAAGAATTTTGCAAGGAGCCAGCATTACAGTTGATGTCATGCTTTCATTCGTAACTCTTAAAACTAGTTAATTTTAAAGGCTACATTCAATTTTTTATAAGAACTTTTGGAAGGCTCAAATCATTATCCAATTTTTAATGTTTCTTTAAGGTTACCATTTCAGAAGCAGCAAATTTTATCAGGTAGGAGGAACAGACATTTGCAAGAGCCCAGTTAAAATACAACTGTACTTTAATTATGAAATAGGCACAGCTACATGGTTGCAAGTCCAGCGTGGGTAGGTGGCTCTCCCTGGGCTCCTGGCCTCACATCAGTGAGCAAAACCAGGAGGGACGGGAATGCACTGGATCCCATCCAAGTCTTGTCAGGACCACGGGCTCTGGCATTACAGACCCAGGGGTGGTCCCAGCTCACCATTTACTAGCTAGCTGCCTTGGGCGAGTTATTTCCTTCTCTAGGATTTAGTTCCTTACTCTGTAAAATGTCCTTGGTAACAATAAGTATTTTACAGCATTTCAAAATATTAAATGAGACAAAACACATAAAATACTCAGTCCAGAGGCCTGATACTCAGGAAGTACTCAACAAAAGTTGCTACTTTTAGCATCATTCTTAGCATAGCACACCCCCCGTCATCACCATCATCACCATCCGTATTGTCATCATGATCATCATCACAGTCGTCAGAACTAAGTCAGGTCTCTGTTGTGGGAGCTGTAGCTATCTATGGTCCTGTGGTCTCCCACATGGAGTGTCCGGGCTCCAGCAGTCCCTGACCTGTCCGTCCATGACGTGGAGATTCGCTGTGTGCTTCACGCCTCCAGCATCACACATGGGGTCAGAAGAAAATATGACAAGAGATATAATTGTTTGTACACTAACATCATGCCTTATGTAACTCAGTAGCTCTACAAACCCTCCACTAACAAATTAGAGGGTCAGAGGTTCATGCGGATGTTTTCCATGTTACAGCTGTAATCCTAAGTAGTTTGAAATTGGCCTTGCCTGCTGGCCGTGGACACGACCTGTCTTTCTCTCATTCTGCCTCACAGGACTCCAGTGCCGCGTAACCCAAGAGGAAATCTAGGACTCCTCACTGGGACCCTCGACATTAAAGGGGGACATTTTACTTGAAGCTACTTTCAGGCATAAGTCTGATGGTTTCATTTGTTGAGGTCTTGCTGACAATGACCTTGGAATGATTATACGTGTGTGTGTGTGTGTGTGTGTGTGTGTGTGTTTTAAATAGCTCTGCCTGGAAAATCGCTTGCCAGTAGGAGACCCCTAAATCTGCATACTTTTACTAATAAAATGCTACTAATAAGTGTTGCTAGATAGAATTTGGCTTAATGAAAGCAAAGAAAGTCTTTCTACCCTGTGAAATGGTCTGAGATAGATGTTGGAACAAAATAATGCTAAAAAATTTTTGGATGGATTTTAAAAATCAGTTTCATTCTCCTTCCCCTCTTCTTGATCATAAGGTATTCAGTTGCTGGAAAGAAGAAAAGCAAGCATAAGATTTAGACTACATATTTTTAAAAATCATAAAGGTTCTAGAATTCTTACAGTAGAGTGGTTGTGTGGGATGTCTATTTACTTTCAGCTAAATTTTCTTTGCTTAAGTTATGTGCACAAGTTTCTCTTTCCATGTTTAATTTTAGGATGGCACTCGAGTTTGCAGAAAATATTGACACATAGAAAACTAAGCATATATTGCACTATTATTAACTCCAAATCCTGGTGACACTCACAGCACTTGTTTGTGAGTACAAATCCACAATTCCATTCCTTGTGAAATTGCCACCCCGGCCCTCTGAAGCTGTGTGTTGGTTTTGTTTTAGTTGTAATATGATAGGATTTGGGATTTGATGCAGGAGGAACCACTAATACAAACCATCAAGACATAATAATTCTGGTTCCCTGGGATATAGACACGAACATAAGGCACATTTTTCACATTAGTGGGCAACAAGAGAAACATCCGGCTTATTGCATGGCAATTGGACCCTTGATGAAGGAAGACATGGATGATCTACTAGTGTACAAGGATCTGTTGTGCACCTCTTCCACTGTGTGCCACAGGATTCAAGGAGGAAGGAGGACAAGATGGAGGAAGAGGAGAAGATGCATCGCTGTCCCTAAGCAGCTGCCACCGAGTGGGAGGCGTATGGAAATAGTGCAGGAGCTGAGTAAGCAAGTGAACCAGCGCAGAAAGAAACATGACGAATCACCCTCAGTTGGCTCCGTGCTCCAGAAAGGAAGTTTCTTGTATGCAGAAGAAGCAGCTTGACCACTCATGCCAGTTGGACTCCCATTGCCCCCTCAGGGGGACATTTCCTATGTATTTCGTAGCAGCTTTGATTCCAGAAAGCTCTCTCGTTTTATTTTGTTTTTCCTTCTTTAAGTAGAAACAATGCCTCACTTGAGCTCTGGAAAAAGAATGATTTTTGAGATGCTTTTGGCTTCACGTGCTGAAAGAAGAGCCACTGTAACTCAGCAGCATCTGGTTCTGAGGAAAACCAAAGGGCATTTGTTGGGGTAGGGCCGGAGTATCGGTTAAGACTCCTTTGGTGGCAGGTGACAAGAGCCACACCCAAACGAGCTTCAGGAATAAAAAGTGTGTATACGATGCGGAGTAAGCAATGTGGCTGGGCCTCAGGAGCTGGTGGAACCCGGGCTCAGCCCCAGCTGGGCTCTCCAGGCGGAGAGCCGTCTTCCAATCTCTGTGTTGGCTTCTCTCCTCCCACGCTGCAGAACTTCCCTTGCGTAGAGTTGGACAGGGGGATGTCTTGAGCTCACCAAAAATTCAGCTGCTCGGGGAGAAGGAAATGGACTCTCTGAGTCCTTTTGGTCTGGGAGACTCTGCTAAAAGGATTCTGGTTGGCTGGCTCCAGGCACCCTCCCCTGGATCAATTAGCTGAGGCCCTCTGTGTGACCACGGAGAGTGACATATTGAACCTCATATATGAACCACATGAATGTATATATGAACCTTGTTTGTGAATGGCAACCATGAAACCGTGATGTGGCAGGTCACCGTCAGGAGGGAGCCACTCAGAGAAGACAATCCCATGGAAGTCCCCTAGAAGGTGGAATCTCTGTTGGTCTTTCTGTCAAAGACAGTCTTTCTCTGAGTCTTCCAGAGCATCTACAAAACATCTAAACATCAGGAAAAATTAGTAGGAAAAAAGTTAAGTCAACCAGTTGTGTTGGTGTCCTGTAGACTGGACTTAGCGTTTAGGATTGCTCATTCTTGATGTCTAACCACCTTCCCCCAGCTTTTTGGAATAGGGCAGGTAACCTGAGTCATAGGAGATGGCAATGTCACTGTCACAATGCCCCTGTGTCAGCTTCCTTTCATAGTCCTTCTGTGGGCTTTTCTATTTCATTAGAAAAAGCATGTTTTCAGGGAGAAGAGGCAGCACCCAGTGTCGCTTGTCTCAGGATTCTAGGTTATGCACAACTGCGGGCACATTGGGCTGGGTAGTCACTTCCACCGGATGATTAGGAAATCCTTGGGCAATTTTGTAGCTACATGCATCTACAGAGCCCTCGTAGGCACACACTTATTTCTAAATTTCAATATGGTTTGCATATTTCTTGCTAGTTTCCAGCCTGATGCAAAAACATAGCAGTTGCAGTTGTTTCATACACTGTTTCATACACTGTATTCTCGATACTTACTGTATGTTCTTAAAATGGCTGTGTCTCAACCATGGTTTCTATAAGTACGTAAACATTTTAACATAGTTTTTAATGGTAGGCAAATCTAAATATAGTATATAAAATGTTTTAAGTTTGAAAACTTTAATTAAATATTATAAAAGAATATAAGGAAAATATAAGGAGATGCTTCTTTCTTCCATCACATAACCATTAGAACTTGGTAAAGAAGATAAGATTTGTGCAGTGGAATTTTCATATTACATATAAAATATAACTAATATGCCAAGGATACCAGTAATGTTCTTATAGCAAGTTGATGGAAATTGAAGTCTAATTTCCCCCCCAGATAATGGCATCCAAACAATTATTCTTTTTTGTGTGAGAATTTTTTGACATAGTTGTGGGATCATTACACTGCAGCAGCAAACTTCAGAAGAGAATTAAAAGTGACTGCAAATCCATTTAAGAAGTAGCCAGTCAGAAGAACACAGGTCATGCCAAATTTTAACAATCAGTTTAGAAAATGACCTCTGGAATTTAAGCTCCAGGAGAATAGGACATATGCTCTGTAAACAAAGCATATTTTTATAATCCTCTATTACTATCTCTGTACTTAACATGGTGACTGGAAGATAATATATACTTACTGATTAAATGAATAAATTATTTACTTATTTATACCTTGCTTTACTTTTAAGAAATGACTAACTAGAAATAAGTAGAGGTAAAATATATCTAAGGAATCACAATGAATCATAAATTGCACTTAAGCACAAATTAAAAGTTAAGATGATTCTTAATGAAAAAATGGAGTCTTTCCATTCATGTTTAATGGTGGATTAATCGAGTACTTACGAATGTGCATAAGGAAAACATTGATTAGCTGCCTTTCGTCTTCATGGAAAATGGGACAAGAGAAAATGAGTTTAAACATTAATATGTGATATTAGAGGCAGACATAAGACAGTGATTTCTGATGACCTTGACTGGGAGACCTTTATCAGGGAAATGTTTGACCTTTCAGCAAGTATGGAAGATGAGATGTATATGTCTATGTTTATAGCCTCCGGAATCGCCACTAAAATCATAGCACAAGGATGTTTAAGACAGGCATAAACCCACAAGGACAAGGAGAAAGAGAGAGGAAACAACAGCAACAAAATTTTGGAGGTAAGAAAGAAGATGGAGGCGGGATAGATGACCGGTCAGACCCTACGTCTGACCCCAGCTTAATCCTAAACTGACGGTGGGAAAAATAAATTCAGATGATTTATACCACGCAGTCCTCGAAAGGCCTGATATGTTTAGTGGCACTGGATACCTCTGGAAGCAGGTCTGAAGTGGGGTGACTAAAACAGGAGGATTTTTAGAAGTTGTTTTAAGAAACAATCAGACCCCAGATTTCCTCTCCCATTCTAAGTGACCACCTCTCCCCTGGCCCCCTTGCGTGATAGAAGACTGGAAGTTTATTCTCTGACAATGATGAAAAAGAGGGTTTCTGGACTGGGGAAACCAGGCATGATCGAAGGCGGAGGTACTCTGCAGAGAACTTGGGGACCAGGCGAATGTGGGCATCACGGGTGCTGAAAACCCTGCTCAACCCTCTGCTCTCACTCAGGTCCTGCAAACCTGGAATTCCACCCTCCAGCCATGAGATTAGTAGACTCTTCCCTTGATTATTCGTCCCTGCCGCGCGCCCAAAGGAAATACCCAAGGATGATAGCATTGGAGGTTCCCCAGCTTAGCTGTCAGCCAGCCCACCCAGAAGTGAGCTGCACAGACGACAACCCACACCCACGCATTTAGGGCTCCACGTGTGTCAGCTCTTCAGTGCCTTCTACCTAAAAGGAGCAGGCAGACAACCAAATACGCGAGGAAGCCCCTAGCATGGAAGATAGATACCAACACTTAGCAATAAAAATACACTTGGAGGAGACAGAACCATGCAGGAAGAGGAGCACAACATCAAAAGTCAAACCAAATAAAAACGACAACAGAACTACCAGTAATATCCTTATAGAGATAATAGAATATAATGAAACCATAAAAATAAGACTGGACGCTGTAGAAAGGAACATTTGAGGAACAACAACAACAAAGACATTATTAAGCATGAAAAACAATGCAGTAGAGCAGAAAGTTTGGAATGTAAGGCAAGAAAGTCTCCCAGAAAGCAGAACAAAAAGATGACAAAATGTACAAAGGAGAAAATAATTAAAGAACCAGTCCAGGAGGTTCAATATCTAAATAACAGTAGCTCTAAAAAGAGAGAACAGATAGAAATAATTAATGAAATAATACAAGAAAATGTCCAGTAATGAAATGACATACGTTTCTAGTTTAAAAGAGTTCGCCAAACATAGAGCATGACAGTTGAAAACAGACCTCACTAAGTCTATTTACACATCATGAAATTTTAGAACATTCAAGACAAAAAAGAAGATCCTATGAGCTTCTAGGAAAAAAAAAAAAAAAAAGGTCGCAGGCAAAGGATCCAGAATCGGGCGGCTTTCATCTTCTCATAACACTGAAGACCCGCCAAAAGCCAATGCAGACGATCTTTATAACTCGGAAGGAGATGGTTTCCCACAGGGAATTCCTTACCTCGCAGATCTATCAATAAACTGTGGGAGCGAAATAAAGATGTTTTCCGACAGGCACAGTCCCAGAGATCTACTTGCTGTGCAGTCTCTCTCAGGATGCTGCAGACGGATATTCTTCACAGGAACAGAGTACAGAGGAAGACAGTAACGCAGGAACAAAACAGCAGGTGATGAAGACAAAAGTTAGTCGGAGGGAACCCTGGGGAGGACGGCGAAGGGGGATTCCGGGGGCAGCTGTACCTCGAGCATGAAGGCTAGAGCAGGTCAGGGTCTGAAACAGGCTCAAAAGTTTCAACTGACAAAAACCCTGATGTGTCTGAATGTCTTGAGAGGAGATTATACCACTAATTAAGTTTTTGCAATTGAATTTATGATAAGTACATGTAAAATCAGGCAAATTAAAGAGAGAAATGTATTAACTCCAGAGAAAAATGTGCAGGAAAGACAATCTTAGCCGACTTTATGGCTTCCCAGAGAACAGCGTTACAAAGTCGCAACATGCAAGCAACTGTCAGCCTCACCAAAGTCAGGATTTAACTACGCAATTCCTAAACTGCAATCAAGAAGGAGAGCAAGCATGTTTTGGAGATACGGAGGTGAACGCCAAAACGCTCAGCTGAAGTAGTTGCAAGTGGTTGCCTCTGGGAAGGAGGACAGGGGAGTGAGGTGGGGTTACCGTTTTCATAAGGAAATTTGTATGCTTGATTGACTCTTTATCTTCCACACATGTATAAGTTTGATAAAACTAAAAACTAACCAACAAGCAAAGAAGACACAGAAGAAGGGAGGGAGGGAAAAAGGGAGAGAGGGAAAGAATAAGAGATAAGAGAAGAAAAATGAGGTTGCATAGATCCTTTTTCCTGGATAGACAACACTTGGTTGCTTAATACCTGGTCTTGGTCCCATATAGGGCTCTGGACCTCAGGCAGGAGGATTTTCTGAGTGCAGAATTTGGTATGTGATGCGCACATAGGCACGTTTCTCCCTCCTGTCTTCATGACACTAATTGTAGGGTTTAGCTCACTCTCAACTGCCTGTAATCATTCATTAACAAACCAAAGGAATATCACAGGAAAATTCTTCCAATTCAGGCTGCGCTAAGACAGACATGTCTCAGGTGAGTCAATTCACACCAACGCTGCTTTTGCCCAGCTGTTCAGACATCCGTGGTACACCTGGGAGATCACAGCTATGTTTGTAGAATTTACACTTCCGATTAAAGGAGAATTGTACAGCTATTAAGAACGTTTCAGAAGACAATCCTTTGATCTTCTCAAGCCTTATACTTGTAGGTTTGGCTGCTATGTACAGAGGGGAGCAGGGATGCTCTAGCAAGAGGCAAACAGCCCCTAAACTGCTGATCTGTGGTCCTGGATTTCAGCGGGTGGAGACTTACAGTAAGATGTGCACACTTTCTACCATCCTCCTTCTGTTCTGTGTTGCACGTGACCCTGTGGAATCACTGGACACCAAGCTTCTTCCTTGACTAAGAGGGGCATGTGGCAGTCCCAGAGGCGCTGAGTGGGCAGGGAGCTAAGAGGCCCCTGGGCTGTGGGTTCAAGTTTCAGTGATGCCATTCATTTAGGAAATTCACTTCACATATCTGAGCCTCAATTTCTTTACCTGCAAGATGAGAATTCCAACATTCTTTCAAGGATTTTTAAGGAGATTATCTGAGATCACGTAAATAACCAAATATAGTGCCTAGTATAGTTGATGTTCCACGAATTAAACTGTTATTACCCTTGGATTGCCTTGTCTCTAACCTTGGTGGCCACTGGCTCTGCCTCTTCTTAAAAATGATGGCCATTTCAGGGGATAACACTTATGGTTCAAAGAGGGACCTATCATATGCATTCTAATGTGTAATGAGTCCATAAAACAGAGGATCAGAGAAGTTAAGTAACCTTCTCAAGGTCACCCAGCTGGTAAGAACAAAAGTAAAGATTTGAATCAAAATCATTCTAATGCCACATTTAGGATTGTTCTCACTTGTGTAATATCAGGAGCAGTTTGAATTGTTCCTTTTTCCAAAATAAAAAAGTAAATGTATTTTTGAAAGGTTGCTTTTAAACTCATAAGGGAATGATTTTTTTTCTACAAAGTCTTTGTAAGGTATAAATAGCTTTTCTAATTTTTTTGCTTCAACTGTGTGGGATCAGGGAGAAGAGTGAGAGGATGAACGCTCCGTATTGCTCCTTACACAGAGCTGGAACCGGCCACTCGGCCACTCATCGGAGTCAACTCCTTTCTTTCATGTGACAGCCCTTGGAGCCTTTGAAAACAGATACTCTGCCCCCACCAAAGCCTCCTGGCCTGTCACCCTATGGTTTGCAGCTAAGACTTGATTACCCGTTTGCATGTCAAATGCTGAGTGTCTTCCAGGCACCAGGACCTGTGAGGACATGAGCATCCAGGATCATCGGTAACGGTCCTGTTCAAGGTCATTGGAAGCATCCTCCCTTCTGGTGACCATTGTATGAGTCCCGCGGGACACTGGATTCACAGATCCCTCAAATGGCCTTCCCACAAAGCCCTCTGTGACAGCTTTTCTGACAAGCGTTATTCTTACTTAGTCATCTTTACAAGCTTATATGGGGTTGGCCGGCGTGAAGACTGGAGTAACCATCTGATAGAAAAGTGTCCAAGGCCACCGCTCTTGCAGTGTCCTTGTTCCTGGGGCAGGTGCTGCCCTCCTGCTTGAGAGAATCAACACAGTGCATTTTACTCACACGCAGTGGTTTTCACGGGCTGAAAACTGCAAATCCAAGGCTGCCAGTTTCATCTTCCCGCAATTTGCTGTGCAGCCCTCAGCAGGTGACCCCAATCCTTCATCTATATGAGTATGAAGGGCTTTGCATCTTGGGGGAGCAGGGGAGGGCACAAAAGTTTTACAATACTAATTAGCAAAGATCGTCCTAAATGCAATGCCAGTTAGAACAGCATACCTTTGGAAGTGGAACCCTGAACACAAAATGGCCCAATTCTTGCCCCAGGGAGAGCAGGAAGGCAATGGGCTCTGGATGAGGAGGGGAAAGCACAGACTGACAAATTACTTTGTGCTGCCCCGGGTTTCCTCCTGGGCCCAGGGGTCAGAGTGTCTGCTGGGCACAGGCACTGGCTTCGAGTACATCTGTGTGGGCTTAGGATCCAATTCCCAGATGGAGACGGTGCAGATGGTGCCAGCAGCACATACGGGTGGGAGGGTTCAGTCCCTTGGAGAAGGAGTAGACTCATATTCCCAGATGGAGAGGTCAAGGCTGCGGATATTTTTGGTGCCTTTCAGTAGGAGGACAATGTTATTCCCACACCTGATTGGCAATCCTTTTTGGCGTAATGGAATTTAAATTTTGGCAAGAATGTTGTCATGTGACTGTGTTACAGAAATAAAACTCGGGGTGCTCTTCTTGTCTGTGACGTAGGACTCCCTTCCTTGCAGGCAGACTTCCTTGTCTTCAGGCAGTGAGAAAAGGATTCATTGGATAATTTTAGAGAAGAAAGCTGAATACAACTTCCTTTCTCCTCTCCATAGAACACAGGAAAGAGGAACTGTTAACCTGCCGAAAATGCACCTTCTCCACACAGCACAAGTCAACTTGCAAACCAGTCCACGGAGGCATAGCCCCAGCCAAGCAGCGCTGTTTCCCATTCATACAAAAAAGAACCTTAACAAAGGGGCAGGTGATAGAAAAGGCAACAAACATTGAAATTTTTCATCATATAATTGATGTAATTTCCTGGATATAGAAACTTACGAACTATCAAAAACTGTTTCCAAATTCTGTTGGAAATTTCAAATACTGTTGGAATGTAGAGCATATTACTGAGAAGGACCTATAACCCATCCTCTTAAACGCCGGATAGAATGGATCAGAAGTAAAGTGCGCATAATGATATCACTTTATTTTTTCTTAATGAAAACACTGCCACCAACTGGTTAATAAATGGTTCTGAGTACTCTTTTTATTGACTGAAATAAGCAAGTCATTTTTCCTTCATTTAAAAAGGGATCACAATTTCTACTAAAGGAAATTTTTTTCATAAAAATTAATAGCACCTCTTAATGCCTGTCATTCTTCAATTGTTTGCAGAGTGAAAATGCCCCTCAAAAGGCACATGCTTGCCATTCCCCAAGCGACAGTGGGCAGCACTTCATAGGCACTGATGGTTTCCAGTGGAAATTGTTGGATTCACGATTTCAGTCTAGTGAATCACACAGCAGGTTCATTAAGCTAATGGGACAGTTGTCCTCACTGTCATAAAAGTAGGAGAGCCTGGCTTAGAGACCTGATGAGAACAACAAATATCCCCTAGCACCCTCAAGGCACCCCAACTCTGGCTGGGGTGGGCCTTTGGTCTCCACTGAAAAGGAGCCCAGTTTTACCTCTGCATTTATACATGATATGCTACAAAGGACTTATTTTGGCTTTAGAACATCTTTATTTGAACTAAGAAGTCTTGAAGTGTTAAGGCACAGAGAAAAAGAAAAAAAGGGGGGAAGAATCAAAACAGCTATATCTGGCGTACATAAAATAGAACTCAAGGCTTCCACCTGATCACATGTCATGAAGTCTGAACCATCGTCTCGACACTTACACGCACTCATCCAGGTCAAATGTGGCACCAGGAGTGGAAGTGCTGTGGCTGCCACTTTGTTGGGACGAGTCCCTCATGGAGGGGGCTGGGAGCCGTGAGGGAAACCCTTGCTCATGGGGCAGGCGCCATTCCAGGCTCTTCTCAGGGAGGTCTGAGTTGGACCTTGGAGGTTGGCAAATGTAGGCTCCGGGGGGTGGGAGCATGCGAAATGTCCACGGGGAGCCCCCTCCAAATGTGGCAGCCCACTCGCAGTGAGGCCAGCTTCAAATGAGAACCAAGAGCAGAGCCGCGGGTGTCGGGGTCACCACAGGGTGGGGCTGAGGGATCCATGCACCAAGGCGGCAGCCCCAGCTCAGCCACAAGGACAGTAGAATGAAAGGGGTGACCTAAGGGGCCTGTGTTGGAGAATGTCAGCTGCAGAGTAGTTTCTGCTGTTTCCTTGAGGTTTGGTTTGATCGTTAGCTACCTTTGGCTGGAATGACCCGGCCTGAGGTGCTCCTGACTGCATTTGTTCAGCATGATGCTTGTGGGTGGGGCCAGTCATGCCAAGATCTTCTGAATTACACACAATTGAACAATGTGCTGTGGTCCCCAAACTTATTCCACGATGAAGTCCCTTTCAGACATCGGGGGCTAGCAGCACCTATACTGCCCCATCCAGAGGGGCACCTCCACCTCAGCCCAGGGTCGTGTGACGGGACCTGAAAGACAAGCCCCAGGCACCCTGCGAACGTCCTAGGAACTTGCTTCCAACATGCCCATTAAAAGCCCTATAAGGAACATGACCCCCCCCCCCCCCCCACTCCCAGCCTGGTGTGTGTGCCTCAGCCCTACTGTGGGGTTGGAAATGGACTGACAGCCAAACCCAGGAGTTCCTGCTCCTGGCACACAACAGGGCACCACAGAAGGACCAGGAGTCCGGGCGTGGCCCCAGGGCCTGCTGGCAACCTTGGCCATCTCAGTAGCCTTCTCTAGACCTGAGTTTGCTTACACGTCAAATGAAGGAGCTGGGCTAGAATGATCTCTTGACCTCAGCCATTCTCATGCTGTAAGGTTTCCTGCATCCGTGGTTGTGTGTGCTTGTGTGTATGTGTGTGTTCACATGTGTGCACGTGTGTGTGCGTGCACTCATCCCCACACACACAGTGCTCACGACAGTAAGAGCTTAGCGTGGGAAAGCATGTAGGTGCCCACCCTCACAACACTATCATATCAACTGAATTTCGCACTAAAATGTAATTCTAGTGGTTTCAGCTGAATGCAGTCAGAGAGAAGCCAGAGAGGGGGAGGGTGGCATTCATTGGAGTCTCTTTCCTTCCAACTAATGAGCAAAATGTTAAGGATTCCAAGTAAAAAGATTCAGTTCTCAAAATGGCATTAATAAGAAAGGGGGAGGGGCCATTAAGAATTTAACATATGAAGATAAAAGCTCTCAAAGGCTCCTAAGCACCGACATTAAGCCGTAACATCGTTTATTAACTACACGGTTCTGTAGAACTCTTTACAGTTAATATTTAACTCAGTTGAATTCACCGGCATAAAAGTATTTATGCAGCACAATTACATTATTTAAGGGCAAATGTCCATTATAGACTATTATAAGCACCCGGCAACACTTGAATCCCTCAGTAGAGTTAATGCTGAAAAACAAAGTGCACAACAGACATTGAGACTGGTAAGCTTCCCTCAGGCCTTTGCAATGCTCCCCAGAAATAAGGCAGACGAAAATATTTTTTATTTAAAAATGTCTGTTAAAAAAATAAGGCTTTGTGATTTTTTTAAAAGGACAATTTGCTTGAAAAATTCTTGCTAAACTAGTGGTTTTTTTTTTTTTAGCCAACCTTTTCTCTTAACACCGAGTCAGCCTGGCACTTTAATATAGTAATATCGAGACCTAAAAAGAACTCCTGGTATTGGTTTTAGCAAGAGAGGGTCCTTGATTATTAAATGGCCCCAGCCGTTCCTCCCGCACCCACGTCTCCCCGCCGCCCCCCCTCCGTGGATGAGCCCCACACAGGGGGACGATCGTGACCTCCCGCTCCGCGCCGCACCAGCCCGGACTGCTGCGGCTTCTGCTCTCCTCTGATCAAATCCTTCATTAAGAGGAATCTCCCCCAGCAAACACGTCCCAGGCACTTCCCTGCAGAGCAATTTCCCCCAATTGGAGGCTCCTGGCCTCCGCTTCATCATCGCGACCTCAGCTCCCTGGCTCAGTGCCCAGCCTGGACCCCCTCCCCGGCGACGCCCTGACCCAGCTGTGCCAACAGCTGCCCTCCGAGCAGCGTCGATCCCAGGCTGCCCTGGGCTGCACGATGTTGACCAATGACTCCACATTTTCACACATTTTCCACGTGGCTTTCCCACGCTTTGGTTTCTCTCCTGTTGTGCTCGCTCCCGCAAGCCCCGTGATTTCAGCACACAAGTTCTGAAAGTCACCCACCTACCAGAGAAACCGTCCCCCCACCCCACCGTACAGCAGAGCCTGGCTGGGGAGTGAGCTGGGGGCCCGCCAAGAAAACTCTGGAAAACAGCACAGCTGGATTTTTTTTTTTCTGCTTCATCTGGTTTCAAGATTTAATTTCATTCTGTTCTTACATTCTGAATAATACACAATTAGAAAATGCTATCATTTTACTAAAGCATATTTGAAAATTTTTTCTTCATGAAAAGAAAGAGAACAACTCAATTTAAGTCCAGAGGTTTTGTCATAAGAATGCAAATAATTGTGAATCAGTTAATCCACTGGACAGCATTTGTTGAACTCACACCGTGTTTCTGTGGTCTCATCCCTATGGTCACCTGACTTACAGAGACTTATCTTAAGAGATGCTTTTTGTTTCCTTTCTCATGAGCTGCATTGCTCAACTCAAATGCGTTTTCAGATGTTGATGTTGCAAAAATAAAATAAAATAAAATGAATATACTCAGTATAGAAAATTGGGAATAGGGCAAAGTATAAACAAAAAATAAAAACCATCACTAGAGACAACCTCTTTTAACTTTTTAGTTCATTTTCTTCTAGGTTTTTGCTCCATGTGTTTTTAGAAAATAACTTCATATGTACAGGTTTTGCATCTTGATGTTTTCATTTAACATGTCAGAAGCACTCCCATGTGATTAAACATCTATCAAAACATATATAATGTCTGCATAATATTCCATTATATGATTTATTTACCCATTACCCTTCAATGCAATTGCTTATTTGTTTAATAAAAATGTACTGAGTGCCACTCTGTGTCAGGTGCCATATGTTGTTGGGCGTTTTGGTATATCCTAATTTTTTAGCTTTATGGACTTCATAGTGTTCAGTATATTTTCCCTACATCTTGTGTACACCTTCAATTATTTTATTAGAATAAACTTCTTCAAAGCTTTCTGTTGCATGAAAAAGAATTAACACATTTCTCTGCCAACTTTTTATATGAAAATTTTCAAACCTACAGAAAAATAGAAAGAATAAAATAATGAGCATTTCATTTAGACTCACCAATTGTGAACCTTTTTCTCATTCTCTCTTCCCTCACCACACACACATATGCATGCACACACACATATACATGCATGCACACACACAGGTTTTTCCCTGAAGGTCTTGTACCTTTGAAAAATATCTTGCAGGCTCCATATCTCACTCACTCCTAAATGCTCAGTCTGCATCTCCAAAGAAAGGATGTTCTCTTACACATCCATGCTACATTTACCATGCCCAAGAAATTTAATATTTATACATTAATATTAACTCATATATAGTTCACTTTTGATTTTTCCCCACTGGTTGCAATAATGGCCTTTACAGCTGTTGGTTTCTACCACGTTTTGTTTGAGCAGGTGCTTGTTTGGCTCAGGATCCAACTGAGATGCAACCTGCACTGGTCATCCTGTCTCACTCCCCCGGCCCCAGATTTGTGGAAGTAGAATTTGCAACAAATAAAATTCACTCTTTTAAGGGGCATAGTTCTAAGAATTTTGACAAACTTATACAGTAATGCAATTACCTTGGTGGTAGTTTCAAGATATAGGATATTTCCATCTTGCCCAAAAGTTCCCTCTTGCCCTTTTATGATCTATAATCAGTCCCTTCCCCTTTCTCACCCCTGGGAACCATAGATCTCGTCTCTATCCCTAAAGTTTTGCCTTTTGCAGAATGTCTTACTTTTGAGAGTTATCTGTGTTGCTGCGCGTTTCTGTAGTTTGCTCCTTTTTGTTACTGGGCAGCATTTTGTCCTATAGATGAAACGTGATTTGTCTACCCGTTTACCAGCTAATAGATATTTGAGTCATTTCCAGTTTTTGGTGATGATGAATAAAGCCACTTTAAACACTTGTGTGCAGGTTTTTGTGCACTTCATTTCTTTTAGGTAAATACAGAAGACTGGGATTTCTGGGTATGCTACTAAATGCATGTTCAGTTTTATGAAAGACTACCAGACTGTTTTTCAAAGTGGCTGCATCCGGCCTCCAGTAATCTAGTTGCTCAGTATTCTATTCAGAATTTGAAATTGTTTGGGTTTTCAAAAGCCATTCTAGGAGGATGTCATGGATCTTTTTGTAATTCTAATTGGCACTTCCCTAATGCCTGATGGTGGCCATCCTTTCACAGTCTCATTTGTCACCCATGCATTTCTTTGGTAAAGTGTCTCAATGTTCAAAACGTTTGCTCAGGGCAAGGGGAAATATTTGTTTTCTTATTACTGAATTTGGAGAGAACTTTATATATTCCAGTTGCTGGTCCTTTACCAGTTATGTGTTTTGCAAATATGTCTTCTTCGTCTGTAGCTTGTCTTTTCGTCTTCTTAATGGTGTCTTTCAAAAAGCAGAAGTTTTTAATTTTGATGTAGTTTAATTCTGATTCTCAATTTTTTCATTATGGATCATAATTTTGGTTGTATCCAAGAAATGTTTGCCAATCCAAGATCACAAAGATATTTGTTTTCTATTAGCAGTTTTATAATTTTAGTTTTGATATTTAAGACTATCCAGTTGGAGCTAATTTTTGTATATGGTGTGAGGTATGAGCCAATGTTTATTGTTTTGTATATATACATCCAGTTATCCCAGCACTGTTTTTCAAAAAGAGCATTCTTTCTTCTTTGGTTTACATATTATGTAAAGAGTGATGTAGATTCAGGACTGTTAGATTTCATGGCGCCTACATGTGAAACCACTGAAGACATACAATTCTAATTGATGGAGGCTACGAGGTGTGACTAAAAGCTAGATGATCCATTATTTTTAGCTGTCCATTTGCTTGATGAGAGTTTGGATTAAAAGGGCATTTAATTGCCAATCCTTTAGTGCCTAGAATTTAATGGTATATGACAAAAATTAATAAGCCTTTACATATTTCTTGTTCCTTCAAAAATATTTGTGCTACTCTTCTGGTTTTTATAGATTAAAAGAAATTTAATACATAGAAAGTGCTCATTTTTCAGAAGAACTCTGAGACTTTAAGGAAAATTCTATAACCACAGGACCTCTTTGCACTTTACCACATATCCTTGGGGATACCAGTTCATTCCCTCATTCCCTCTATTGGGAGGGGTAATTGGATTAAAAAAATTTGAACTCGTTTTGATTTTATTTCCAGTTTTTTTGTTTTGTTTTCTCCCACTAATTTCTTGTAGCCACTCAATAGCAGTGAATTTTCTGTTGTAATTCAGTTCTTAGGCTTGGTTTACATGAAAAGTAATAGTTTAAATACACCACGAAGCAAAATGGGAATGGAAGCTTCCTTCTTGCTTCATTGTTTAGCAGATGAAATGATGTAGCAGTGAGTCTGTCAATTTTCAAAAACTGGGCTGAATTGGAGGTGCTGTCAGATTCTATATCCAGACGCTTTCTCTTCTTTGACTTGTTAGCTCAGTATGTCCGGAATCCAGGCTAGTGTAGATGTACAAACATCAACGGCATCAGTGTTTTGTACTCTCCTACCACCAAGGTGAGAGTGATTGCCAACGAGATGATTGCAGAGCTGCCCAAGGTATTGTGCCACGCTGAGTGTCTGCACGTCCATCTCAGTGGCTGCATCTTCTGACGGGGAGGACAAATGTTTGTGCATACTGCAGACTGAAGGCGTTGCTTACCCTCTCTATGTTTAATTCATTTTATAATATTTATAAACCCATAATATGGCCAAGGAAGGGGATAAAACAGGAAATAAGAGAGACACACCCTATTCTCCTGAGCTCAGGGCCAGGTAGGGAAGGCTGGGGACTATATCTGCTACAAGTCACATAATGTGGGGGCTCTAAGGTCTCTAAAACCCATGGAAGATCCCCCCTGGTCAGTCTGTTACACTGTCACCAAGACTGTTTCTCAGTGAGGAAAAACGATTGACGATCTACTTTATTTTCCTGCGGCTGCAGTAAATCTCATCACACGTAAATGAGCCAAGACTCTCCAGTGATTAATCACTCCCATGATGAATTGTCTTCATCCAAATCCCAAGCTCATCTTCATTTCAACAGCTTCATTTCAACAATCTTGTCATCTGCAATAAACACTTTCCATTTTGCCTTGCAATTGTTGATTAAGAGTGTTAAACATCTGTTAAAATAAACCAAATCTGTGAGTCATTCTTTATCATTTGGATGAACAATGAATTCATTCTCCTTATCCAAGTGATGTCTGTTATTTTTCCCCTCAATGAAAAACAACAATCCAACCAGGAATTGGAAAACCCTAACCAGCGCCTTCTTCCATCTGAGTCAGCTAATAGCTACGGGGCACGCACAACAAAACATTCACTGTCACTCCTTGTTTTATTAAAATTTGACCAAAATTAAACCAGAAAACCTACCTAATTTTGAAAATGCTATCATTTTTACCATCCCTGTTTAATGCAGCATTAAGAATACATTCAGCTGCAAATAAAGGAAACACTGATTAATAATAGCTCAGCTTAAGGTGTATTTCACCCACAGCACAAGGACCTAGGAATTGGTCATCTAGGGGCTGATGCAGGGGTCCCCAGGAACCAGGCTGTCTCCTTTCTCCCATCTTTGCTTTCTACTCTGCTTATGGCAGACTTCACTGTCATGCTTGCCACCTGCTGTCACAACATGACCTCCACAGCAAGCAGGAAGCTGCCATCAAGTAGGAAGGGGGAAAAGAGAGAGAGGAGAGATGATAGAGCATCACATTAACCACTTCTAGCTGCAAGGGAGTCTGGCAGTGTGGCTGTTTTAGCTGGGCTCCTTGTGCCTAAAACACAATAAGGATTCCATTGGAGAGGAAAGTGAGCAAAAGAGATGTGGCTATGCAATAGCAGACTCTGCCATAAACACACAGAAATCAAGGGACTTAGAGACAAGACATACTTGATACACTTAGAATGTGCAATGGACAGTAGCAGCATTGCTCATAGCCCCTGATTCTTTATCATTTTCATGCACACACACCTGATTTTGCTCCTAAAAGAAAATGCCTAAGTCTCTTTGTTGAAGAACTGCCTCAAGCTGCTGAAGCACTGTGCTTATTTATATACAGGGAAAGATGGAAAGTGTCTGGGAATTTACATGCCCCCAGGATCAGCCCTTAACCCACAGTATAAATGCTTCCATTCTCTTTACACTAATAGAAATGACTCTGAGGAAATATGTGTGAGCTACATGTTTCCACAGCTTCCTGGGAGGTTAAGCCAAAGTTACACTGCAGGAGCCTCTACCTGGCATCTACCTTGGCTCAGTCACCTTACCTTCCTGGTCCCACTTCCCCATCCCTCTGCTAGTTTCTCCTGGGATCACTTCCTAATAAATTGCTTTCACAAACATCTTCATCTCAGGGGATGCATTTCAGGAACCCAAACTAAAATATCAACTGTCATAATGTTAGCCCCATCAGTGTATCCTTACATCTGTGTTTTCTCTAATCAATACTGAAATTACTAAAAAATACTCACTCATTGTTGAAAATTCGTGCCATTACCTAACCTTCAGGTGCTTTGCAGTGTAATTAGTGTTTATAGATATCAACACTATAGACATCGTAAACACAGATCAATGTGATGGTCCTATCATTGATGTCTTTGCAATCAACCAACTGCAAGGTAAAGAATTGAACGAAACTCAATCTCTTAACCATTTATTTAAGCAAAAGACAACTTTAAATCAGACTAAAATGCATTCTTATCATGCCATTTGAGAAGGATATGTGTTCCAGCAAGGCTATTTATATCACAGGGTAGGATGTCACCGACTTCCCTCCCATAATGTGAATTTCACCATTCACATCATTTCTGAAACTGAGCTTGATGGGAGAGTCAAGCAACTTTTTATTTTAGGTTTTATTTACTTGTACTTTATACTCAGTGTTTCTAGTCAAAAGGCCACTTTTTCTAGATTAAAGAGCATTCTTAGGTTTTCCTTAAGGCCTGCAGGTTTGTTTTCATATATTCCTCATGGTCTTGGTTTTGCATAATTTATTGCTCAGTTTTCTTGAGCAGACGACAATAAGATTTAAGCTTATTTGCATTGCCACAGTGATAAAAATCATTTTTGAAATAACTTTCTAAGAACACCTTTACATTCTAGATCACCTGATGCGCTGCTTTGGGTTGTGCTTGAAGTGCCTTCTGCTACGTCAAGTTCAATGTCAGAAGCTTCACAGACAAAGGCACATCTGTCTCAATCCTCAGCGACTCCAGGAAGCTCCAAATGTCTTCATTACCTGGTTTATTTTTACTCATTTCAAGCTTAGGCTTCTAACTTCCCTTTTAAAAGCAACATGTTTCAAGTTTCCAGTTGAAAATATAATTTTTAAATTGTAATACTTTAACTGGACAAAATGAAGAATGGCACTAGCTCAGCAAGAACCAAATTTGAAGTCCTTTTTGTCATATGAGAATTCATTGCAGCTGGAACCAGGCAAAGTTGCCTTTTGATAAACAGAATCTTTGAGCCAACACACAATGGCAGGAAGCTAAACTGACGTGTGTGGGCCAGTTTTATTTTCTATAATCAAACACTGGCTCAGGAAGTGACACATTCACTTTAAAAATGGCTTCTAGTTCGAGATTTTACGCTGAGAACATATTTCTACTTCCTCTAAATGAATCTCCAATGACAGTGAAAAGAAAAAGCACAACAAAGAATAAATTCTTAAAAATTTACACCTTAAAATGGCAAATGATATCACTTCTCAGCCTTTTGGTTAAAGTCAAATGTAAAATGACAAATGAAGAATGAGAAACTCACAAAACCCATCACTTTTTTAGTTTTTTTGATGGTGTCAGGGAACTCCTTGTCCCTGACCCTGAACTGAGTCGTTCCTTTAGTGAGCAAAGCGTCTATGGGGCGCGGCTCCTTCTGGACAAGGAACTGACTGCAGGGGCCAGTGGCACTGTCTGAATCCAGTATCAGCTCATCAGGTGACAATCTTATGGCTCCTCAAACCTCCACTTGCAGTTCAGTGTGGGCCCCTGATCCACACCTTCACCTTCCTCCAGTGGGAAACATGCTGAACCGACAGCAAAGGCCACGCGCTCACGGGAGCAATTCAGTGGGCCTTGGATGACTCTCTGGAGGACGTCAGCGGGAGGGCTCCCACATTGGGACACACAGAGCCAGAGGCAAGGAACAATGTGCTCTTCAGAGCAGCTCGCACCAAGGCCAATGCAGAAGGAGCAGGAGGCAGGGGAAGAGGTTTGAACACTGGGGGCTTAATTAAGTGTCATCTGTGCGTGGGATGAGCCCTGCGGCATCCCCCCAAAGCACAAGATGTCATCTCCCTGCCCTAACAAAAGTAAATCAGCAGCAGGGGAGGAGTTTGGTTTTAAACTCTAATTGAGCACCTACTATGTGTCAGGCATGAGCTAAGCCCAGGGCATAGGAAAAGCTGATTCTGGTGGCCCTGGCTTCATCTTATGCACTCTCTGGGGGCCCCCTCCCTCCAGAGCTCAGAGCAGGCAGAGTGAATTTAGCAGCTAGGAGCCACCTCCTACCTCCCTGGATTTCAGAATGGTAAGCCACAAATACACAGCAAGAACTTCTCCAAACACTGTCTATTTCTAATGATCCAACTGAGCCATCTGTTGGGTACCTTCTTAACCACTGTCAACCAGCCAAGATGCTCTCTCTCCAATTTTATGTGCGTCAAAGGGTTACTAGGCCACGCCAATCAGCAAAGAGCTCAGAAAACTTGACTCGCTTTAGAAAACTGAAGGGCTCTCATAAAAGAAGTCTGTGTTCTGCCCATCTGTTTTGGGGGAACTTAAAACATCCCATGACATGAATAATGATTAACCAGGAACTTATAACTAATTATAACTAATTACACCATTAAGACCTTCTTTGATTTTCTTGGGCTTGGAATTCATCACACTCCAGTACACTGGCCTGTTCCATAATCTTCATTGAGCTCCTGGTCCTCACTGGAAGCTTAGTGTGGAGTGCTCAATGTGCTTGCTCCCCTCCCGCCCACGCGCACACTGAGAATCAGCTCCCAGTCCACCCGTTCTCACAGGGCCTCCGAGAGAAGTCAGAGTGTCTCAGGGCAAATCCAGAGTGACAAAGAGCTCTGTCTTCTTAGCAGCTTCTTTGCATGTGAAAGAGACTTAAAATTTCTATTGCTCAAACTATGACCCATACAGAAACTTTGTTGTGCACATGCCCGGTTCCCAAGGAAATGTCCCAGGCCTCACCCTCACTTATGGGGTTGCTTTCAAGATGTTCCAAGGCTTGTCCTTCCTTTTGTCCTCTATGCTACTTGCATCCCGAAGGCTAGTGGGCTCCAGTAACCCAAGGAATGCATCAGATGGTCTTAGAAAAGGGAAGGTTTTTGTTTGTTTGTTGGGAGTGTTTTGTTTGTTTTCTTACTGAGAGAAAGTAGAGTGTGATCCTTGTTTGTGTGTTTAGGGACCATGCAGTGGGGGAGAAAGGATAGCGCTGGAGCACCCTCCTGAGTGGGCGAGGGGTGGCCTGCCGTGCTCGAGGGGGCGGCTGGTGACAAGTAGGAAGGCCACATGAATGGCCTCCAGACACAGTGTGTGCAACTGTGGAGATTAAACAACAGCACGGAAGTTACGTCTTGTGTGGTCTTGGCGGATGCCACGTTTCTTCCTGATCTCCGAGTACAGCGTTGTGTGGTGATTCTAACTTCGGCCCAGTGTTTCCTAACAAGGTGCAAAGACCGTCCCGTATTTGCTTTGGCGACGTAGAGGTGGCAGTGGCCTTGTGACGTGAGCACTGCTTGGTGTTTCCTTTTTGGGTTTTATTTATAATAAATAAAAGTTTTCTCCAGAGTACATTCACAAAAGTTACTAGGAATATTATCCGTGACTGAAAAATGGGTGTTGTTCAATAAGCAGTTGGAAGGACGAGCTGCCCTCCCCAAGGCGGGGACGGCTGGGAGTAAGACAAGCCTAGGGGAGAGGGGACCAGGCATTTAGCTTGTAGGAAAATTTAGCGAGAAGCCAATCTGAAGAGGACGCATAGTACACAGCACATGATTCTAACCGTCTGACATCCTAGAAAAAGTGAAACTATGGAGACAGTAAAAGGATTAGTGGTTTCCTGGGGGCGGGGCAGGGAAGAACAGGCAGAGCTCAGGGAATTCTTAGGGCAGTGAAACTGGTCTATACGACAGGATGATGGTGGACACGTGTCCTCATACAGCTGTCACAGCCAACAGACTGCGCAGCACCAGAGTGAACCCTGATGTTGACTGTGGAGTCCAGGTGACAATGAGCATCGGCCCAGGTTCATCCTCTGGCACAAACGTGCCGGCCTGGGGGAGAAGCTGACAGTGGCGGGTGGCTGTGTGTGTGAGGTCGGGGAAGGGCGTGTTTGGGAAATCTCTGTACCTCCTGTTCAATTTTGCTGTGAACCTAAAACTCCTCTAAGAAATAAAGTCTACAAGACAGTGAAAAGAAAAAAAAAAAAAAAGAGAGAGAGAGAGAGAGAGAGAAAGAATGCTGGCAAAAGAAAGATGCAGTCAATTATTCACTAAATTAGCTTTTTAAAAATTTAGAAAATGGAGAACAAAACAATTCTCCAAATTAAAAAACAAAGCCAAACAGCCAAATATAAAAATAGGTAAAAATTTTTATAGGCAATTCATTGATAAAGAAATATAAATGAGCAATAAACAAATGAAAAAATATACCTTCATAAACAGGAAATTATATATAAAACATTAATGGGCATGCATTTCTTTTCCCATCTGATTGGCCAAGATTTAAAAAAAAAAATGATAATATCAAGTGCTGGTGAGGATGCATTCACTGGGCAACTTCACAGGCATTTAAGGAAATATTAATTGGTAGAGGTCCAAGATATGCTTTGGAAGCTAGTTAGCGTTACTAAATTGCATGAGATAAAATGTCTTCACAATGATTTAGGTTCCAGGTTTTACTAAACTCCGGTGAGCTAACGTTTCAAGAAAAAAGATTTTCTTTCTATTAGTTGCTCTGTTAGTCAGGTAGAAGTTACTTCTAGATAAAAAGTTAAATTGAATTCTGAAAATAAATAGAAATTCTTTCTTTCCTTTGTTAAATTTAATTCCATTGAATAAGCTGTTGGGATATCAGAGAAATTCCGTGACAAGAAAAGTGCTGGGGGTGATTATCACATTGTCCATTATAATCCTGAAATGATAGATTCTTGAACCTCCCACACTGGACAAGAGAGGTTGGCAAATGGGCACAGAAGCAAGTGAGGCTTAGGGGTTAAATCTAGAAGTGATTTCTTCCTGTTGCTGCCATTGTTCCTGCTGCTGACAGGCCAAGAGGAGGGCGGGTGTCTAAGTATCTCTAGGTATTAGCAGCCCTTCCCTGCGCAACGTCAGGAAAGATTCTAAATTATTCAGTTCTACACAAACCACCTTTGCTAGATTCATGTCTAATGCACTTAGTGGGGACATGGTCTTGCAAAGCCTGGGGTGCACAGACCACCTTTTACTGAGACTCTAACTTCTGTGATTCACCTCTGAGTCCTAGACTTGTCATAGTGCCTGGCATAGAAGTCACGTAAAGAAGCCATTCAACTAATTCCTAATAAATAAATAAATAGATGAGTGGGTGGGTGGATGACTGGATGAACAGATGATACCAAAAGAAACAAAATGGATTTTTCACTGCACAGCAAAGTAGGTTTTAAATAGCCCAAGGAAAAATCTGGCTCCAAAGAAGTCTTGGAGGACTTGTGCTCAGAAAGAAAAAAAAAAAAAACAGGCCTTGATAAGTAGCTAATGAAAAGAAGACCTTTCCAGATCCATTTGATAATTGAAAAAGCTCAAGCTTAGGAGTGTTCTTGCATCGACGATGTGTCTATGAACCTGTGCTTTCCTGATTCTGCAGATGTAATTACAAAGGGATTTCTTATTTTTAAATAACTGGATAAAATGAAAAGATTCTGTTTTGACTTCTTAGGCTCCTACATTGTTTTCAGAAAAATGCTGGCAAAGGCTATTTTAATTCTTATGATTTTTACAAAGGAAGGCAAGCTGAATTTGGAGCTCATCTTGAAGCAAATGACTTTTCTTTCCTGGCCTTATTAGTTAGATGATGCATCTAGTGTCCTGTCTGTGTGTGGCACATTCAGTCTAAGGGCTGATTAAAAATGCTTCCTGCCTCATTAGACACGTGCCCTTTCCCGCTGCCCGTGGTGCTGCTTGCAGGGCGCGAGTGGAGGGTGTGTGAGCAACTCCTGGCTATGTTGTGCTTCTCTGTGATTTATAGCGCTGAAGCTTCAGTGGAAATTTGTGGAGCAAAGTCTAGCCAAACTTTGCAAAATCAAATTTTTATAATGTTAGTGTAAATAAAAAGACACTGGAATGAAAATAAAAAGGCAGCTTCAGTTCCTTCCCTCCTCTTACAAAATAAATGGCTTTGCAAAGGAAAACTCAAAAGTATTAGAGCCAAAATGAGATATTCCTCTCATAGGCTGTCTCTGGCCTTGGAAACTGTTTGTCTGATAAAAGAACATTGAGAGAGAAAATGGACCAGCTCAGTGCTTTGCAAAAGGTGGGTGTTATGTAAGCGTTTGTTTATTGGATTTGAAAATATCTTTTGGAAACTTTTTTAAACAAAGAATTTTTAAAACTAAATTTTAGCATCTTTGTGCTTATAGAAGTTATGGAAATTAAATTTTGTCTCCCCAAATTAGAGATGTCAGGGGATCAAAACTTGTAGGCCAACTGGAGAGCAGGTGAGGCTGATGGTTTAAAATAGTGGTTCTCGGTAGGGGGCTCTTTTGGACCCTATCGGGCATTTGGCAATATCCGAAAACATTTTTGGCTGTCACAACTGGAGCTGGGAGTGGTACTGGCATCTAGTGGGTAGAGGTAGAGATACTCGTAAACATCCTGTAACTCACAAGACAGCCCTATACAACAAAGAATTCTCCAGGCAACGTGTCAAGAGCGTGCGGTTGAGAACACGTGGTACAAAAGTTTTCAGTGGAGTTGAAAGCCAGGTCTAGAAGGCAGAACCTCAGCTGCCAAACACTGCAGGGGCCAGGGGTGCTCCCAACATCCCCATTCCAGGTGGGAAGGTCAGAGCAGCTTTCACTTCCAAGAATGCAGCCAGGACATGTAATTCACAGTCAGCCTATACTTCAATGCATGTTTCTTGGTCCCCAACACAAACATGATACCATATATAATTTTAAAATTTATCTTTGACAAGTCATGCTCTTTTTAATGAAAATAAATGAAAGAAAATTGTATGCATGTCTTATTAAATGGAAAGGAGCTGGACATGTTATGTATAACCCTCAAGATTATATTAAAATTAATTTGATAGTTTGATTGTAAATTAATAATGTACTGATCAAAGCCAAGATGTTCCACAATTTAAAATATTTTTAAGTTAATATACTTA
Source organism: Eulemur rufifrons (assembly GCF_041146395.1). Taxonomy (NCBI): domain Eukaryota; kingdom Metazoa; phylum Chordata; class Mammalia; order Primates; family Lemuridae; genus Eulemur; species Eulemur rufifrons. Next base: position 67,617,840 of record NC_091010.1, read on the forward strand.
CAGAAGACATTGAATGATTACAACTCTTAAGGGGTTTCATAAGACGATATATTTTGGAGAATGGAATCAATGAGTGAAGATTACTGGGATATCTTATTCCACAGGACATCAGCAAGAAGAGGCCCAGCTGGGGCCCAGCCTCAGCTCTACAGCACCCCTTTTTCCCCACTCTGCACCCGTCTTCCCACCTGGCCTGCCCCAGCCACTGGGATCTGCAGAAGATAGGACCTCGGGTTGGCATATCAAAAAACAGCTGCACCATTTATTAATTAAAGATATTGTATACATTGTAGCCAAGGAAGTTTCTAATGTAGATGCCCTTTAAACATATAACTTTTGGAACAATGAAATGTTTGTCATTCAATGTAGACCAAAAAATGCATATTATCAATCGCTTTATTTACTCAAAGAGTGGACCCACTTTATATACCTTGTAATTAGCCCTTTTATAAACTCAGTTTTCTCTTTATTATACCAGAGAAAAATGGTAGCTACTGTTTCAGGACAGCTGTTCCCTAAAAGCACCCACCACTATTGTGTGACACTTCAAACTGTGTGAGAGGAATTACTCTAAAATCAATAAGTTGCTTAAAGGATAAGACCTCCTTAAATGGCGACTGATGATTCCAATATCTATTCTTTCTTTTTTGTCATCTCAAAGTCAATAAGGTGGTGTTTACACAGAACTTGTGAAACCACTTCAGTTGTGTGTCTGTTTACTAAACATCAGTAACAATTTTAAAATAGCAAAGGTTTTCCTTTGTCTCCCTGCCATCCTGCAAGTGAATTTTCTCAATGTAAATTTATCAAACCGTTGGTTATAAGTACACACAGTTAAAAAAAGGATCTATTGTCAGCGTGTGTGTGTGTGTGTGTGTGTGTGTGTATGATTTTTAGCCACAACACTGAGATCATTTGGTTCAAGGTTTCATAACATGTGGCTTTTTCCCCACACCCTGGTGCAGTATCTGCAAGTGTGTTAACTGTGAAGACAGTAAGCAAGCTGACTTCCATTCATTTATGCTCCCTGCAACCCACCAGTGAACCGGGGACGAGGCCCTGTCCAGGGTGCTGGCCGACGCAGCAGGAAGGAGGAGGCGGATTGCAGAGCGCTGCCAAGAAAGGTCAGTCAGGAGTCAAGGGCTGCCTGTGCGGGAGGTGAGGGAGAGGAAGGAGTCAGAGGAGAGCCCACGTTTGGAGCCAGAATAATGTTCAGTGCCTCAGCAGTCATTACCAGTGTCAGGTGTGATTACTGCAAATGCAGTAATTTGGTGACGTGTCACCAAGGTGCTCCATTTGGCTGAGCAGTGTGACAAAGCTGATGATCAGCTTTGATCATCTGAGCCCTCTCCCTCACAGACTGGAGAAATGATTCATCTATCCTAAAGTTACCTGTTATTCCTCCTTCCTCTTTTGTAGTCTTTGAAAAGAATACTATACACCTGTGGTCCCCAACCCCCAGGCCATGGCCCAGTACCAGTCTGTGGCCTGTTAGGAAACAGGCCTGAGCTCTGAACACCCCCACGCCCATCCATGACACCCCACCCCCACCCTTGGTCCGTGGAAAATTTGTCTTCCATGAAACCAGCCCCTGGTGCCAAAAAGGTTGGGGACTGTTGCATACACTATGCTATACACACGCACACACACACACACATTCACACACATCATACACTTTGCTATGTTATTCACTATATCACCAGGTGAATAAATATGCCAGGAATATTCGACCTTCCTCTTTGCATCTATTTTTGCCATTTTCCTGACTTTTTGTTGCCCTGGTGGACCAAAGCACAGCTCCAAAGCCAGGGTGCTCAACCTCTCTTTGAGACGTCTCTGATTCAGTGTCACCTGGTTCTCTTTTAATCGCTGTTTTCTGTGTTGCCCTTAAATTCAATTACTGGAAAATTTCCAATTTTTTCCTTCTTCAGAATAACCTTAGACTCACAAATGAGTTGAGTCTGACTTTCCTCATTGCTGCTCCTGCCCACAGATTTTCTCGGCCTCTTTTATAATAACATTTTTCTTTCTTTCGAAGGGCTGTCTGTTCTTCCCTCCTTTGCACAGGCTGAATCTGTTAACCCATTCTCTCCTACTGTTTCACATCAGTGCTGACGAAGAGGAGGGACTTGATGTGGGTGGGGTGGAGCGCAGAACAAAGAGCAGGTGTTTCTCCCGGCAAGACCTCCTCTGTTCCCTTCCTCCTCCTCCCTCACGTCCTCCGCCCCCTCTACCCAGCCCCACACTTCTCTTTGCTCAACTCTCCTCTCACCCTGCAGCCATTTGGAGCCTCGTGACAAGCAAACTGGAAACAAAACACTGAGTGATCTCTCAATCGACTTCCAGGAACCGACCTCCTGGATTAACAAATGTTCTCCAATCCCCTCTGTACAGCTTGAACTCTGACGCCCTGGGTAGACCTCAGCTTCATGGGGGCAAGAAGCTTCTACAACGTGGGGGTCTGCTTTAAGAAGAATGCAGATTATAAACACATAAATAGATATGAAAGTAAATTTATTAAAAATGATAAAAATCACAACAAATTACCAATTTTAAAAACTGAAGAAATCCAGAAACATTACAAAATCCTGAAAAAATATTTTTCCATCTATTTTGGATACATACACAGATCATTTTTATACAGAAACAATTTTTGCAATATTGTTTTTTGTAAAGCAATACTGTCCAACAGAAATATGCAAACCCCACCGGTGAGCCACGTCTATCATTTTAAATTTTCCAGTTATCACATTTTACAGAGTGAAACAGAAATACGTGACTAATTTTAATGATACATTTTATTAACCCAATATAGCCCAAATATTATAGTATTAACATACAATTAATAAAAATACTAATAAGATACTTTACATTCATTTTTCACTTAGCAATCTTTGAAATCTGGTATGTATTTTCTACTCACATCACTGCTCAAGGGACACGGGCCACATTCCGAGTGCTCAGTAGTCACATGTTGGCGCCACCATAGTGGACTGCGCTGCTCTGTCAAAACTCGAAAGATAATCCAGTCTTTCTTCTTTCACGGTGGGCCAAAATTTATTTTTTATTATTGATAATTTAGGAAGGCTTCTTTTAGGTTGTCAACTCATTGTTAGTAATGTTATAAAATATTTAGGATTATCATCATGTTTGTGAAAATGTCTATCCAGTCTTTCATATACAAACTGTAAAGTTTCAGGGCATTTCAAGTTGTCTTCTGCAGGGATTAATCTTAAATTCTTTTCTGAATTGAGGGCCCTCGTTAGTCAGTTTGTTGTCAATATTCACATTGTAATGGCCATTGGTTTGTCTTATCTTTGATGTCACTATCCCATGACAAGTCAGCAAGAAACTGAAAAAGAACCCGTATAGATGTGCGTGAGCACCTGCACTTACATGGGTGGTGGGTAGGGAAGTAGAGGGAGACAGGATAAGGTTAGGACAGTGTGTTAGACGCAGGTGGGGAGGTGAGCAAGGCTTTCCACTGCGAGTGGGAGGCCAAGGAGAGGCTCTCCGCCTTTCAGCTAAGGAATCGATGCCTGTGCATGGAGCCCTATGCTGAAAGCAGCTCTCCGTGGAGCTCTAATGTTTCTGCACAACTTCTCAGCAGAGCAACTGATGGCTTTTTTCCTGGACTGTCTTTCTGAGAATGTCAGCAGAACAAATGACCTTGGAAGACAGAGATAGTATCCCCCTCCAGGGCAAAGGGCAGATGTGTTTCCTGACCAGGATAGTAAGAATAATGTCTCCTTCTAGGTAAAGGTTGGGTATGTTTGCTAGTAGTCCCTTATAAGGTACGAATTTCCTAAACTTGGTATTCCTCAGCTGTGACACAGACCCACTGTGTGCACAACAGCAACTGGTGCCACACCGTGTCGCTCCCATGAGCTGTGGGAAACAAAGGGAACTGATGGGAACATGAGCTCATGCTGCCTGCTCTGACATGAGAACTGAAGTCCTTTGTCTCTGACCCAGGAGTCTCATGTCTTCTGCCAACATCGATGAAATTGTCAGGTTACGTGTTAGCTTGCAAGTAGGGAAAATCTCAGATCACTCACAATTCCTGACACACTAGAAGCATATGAAAGGCCTTAGAGTGTAGTTTTAAGGTCATTAGGATGTGAGACCTGCAAACCTGGGTATGGCTCTAACTCTGTGTCTTGCTGGCTTAAAACTGTGGCTGTAATAACCGGACTCCCATGAAAGCCACTGCAAATCACATACCCCACGATGCCCAGACTAAATGTATCCCCAATTCAGCTTCCTTGAGCCAACCCCAAGTTGCTTGCAGCCACTCCCTATCACCCCAAGTGAGGAGAAACTGGAGTAGAAACAGACAGTAGTCTAAGCTGACTGGAGTATATTGATTTTACTTTGGCAAGTTTCACAACAGTGTGAACACACTTGTAGACTCCTCCCACGACTTTGGGGGGGTCCCTTGTGGGCAAGATAAATTCGTGGGCATCTGAAGATGGCCGTGTTCCCGAATGTCTCACCCCCGCCCCCAGATGAGAGGCTCCAGAGGTTCCTGCTCCACCAGCTGAGCTGCCCGCTCACCAGGAATCAGTTGCGTCTGCTCTCAAATCTATTTATGCCAGTTGCCCTTGAAACGTTTATTATCATTTGCAAATCATTGAAATATAAATGCAGAAATGGTAGTGGTTTTTATGAAAACCAAGTTGAATGCCTAGGGAAAGGCAACTTATTTTAAAACGTGCTGTCAAAAAAGAAGTATGAGGGAGAACATTGTAAAACTTTAGGGAAAACCCATAAAATCGTAGAATTTTAGTTGCAAACAGTGTCTTCAAGCTTCTATTCCTGCCAGCTTCAGAGCTCAGAAGTCAATAATCCAAACCAAAACTACCTACGAAACAACCACCCCGATAATGATTTTCTTTTTCCCTCTCCTCATATTTTTTCTTTTTCTTTCAAATAGAAATGCCTGGTCAGGGAAAAATTGACTCTACTGGAAGGGAGTGAATTTTCTACCAAAAAAAGTCATTAAAAGCCTGGCAAGGTTAATCTGCCTCACAGAGATAGCCCCGACTATGAAATGTCACCACCCCAGCGTCAGGGTGAGCCACTCTGTGCAACGCCCTGGGCACTGCTTGTTCTCCGGACCTCCCATTCACCCATCACAGCACCTGCACGCACACTTGTGCTCCTTCCCCTTGCTGCTGTGACCAGTTCCCACAGCTTAGCCGCTTAAACAAACAAATTCATTCTCTCACGGTTCCGTGGGATAGAAGTTCAATGCTGGGAAATCTGCCATTCGTGACAACTCGGATGAAGCCGGAGGGTATTGTGCTAAGTGAATTACGCGGGACACAGAAAGACAAATGCTGAATGTTATCACCTATATGTGCATCACCCAGCTCAAGTACTGAACATCTCCAGCCGTCACCCAGAAGGCTCCCTTGGGCTCTTTCTAATCAGTAACCACCTTCCTCCCCAACTTTCAGGTAACCACAGTTCTGACTTTCGCTACCATAGACTAGTTTTGCCTATTTTTGAAATTCATGTAGACAGAATCACATAGTAAGTCCCACGTTGTGTCTCGCTCCTTTTCTGTAACATAATATTTTTGAGATTCACACGTTATTCCATGTATTAAAAGTTGATTCCTTTTTACTGCCAAGTAGCATTTCATCATATAAACATACCACAATTAATTTTTCATTTTCAAAATTTGAATCTTAAAGAGCAATCTGACACCAACAAGCTGTGGCGTAGAAGATGAAATTCAGGTGGGTAAGGCCAAGGACACACGGGCTATAAAGGCAAAGGTTGAAAAGGAAAATCATGGCTGTTTCTTATACTTTGAAATACAAAGTGTACAGTCTACCTTCCTCAAACACAGTCATTTTAGGAAAATCCTATTAGGCTCCCATCTCCTATCGATGGTCGCTCTGGGTCTCTGACATCTACCGAGTTCCTGCTGTCAGAATTCATTATGTGATCAATACCGTTTTAGCAGTAATGTGCCTGACGTGAAATGATAAATAAGGAGAATGGGATGCACTTACTGACCAGAAAAGACTATTCATTTTATATTTTCCTTTAAAAAATTTAAATAAGCCACTTCATGGTTCTTTGCTTATAAAATGGAACAGCAATGTAAAATAATGAATGCTAACTCGATTACAGATTTGTACTTTGTTTGCAGGGATTTTCATTGCTAATGTGCAATGACAAATGTCACTGCTGCAGATGGGAAGGGATACTATGCAGTGGCCGCAGCCTGCAGAAGTATAAACAATGAGAACTGCAGCGATCGGCTCAGAAAAGCGTGTTGCACGCACGTTGCTGCACAAATCACCCAGCAGGTACCAAGGAGGCTGCTGTGGAGACTCTGCCCGAGAAGAGCTTGCAAATTAGTTGGTAAAAAAAGACAAACATGGAAAATGAAATAATACATGATTTCTTAACAACCATAATCTATGTGAATAAAGCTGTCTGTGAGTTTATAAATTCTTCACAAAGGATCTTGTCCAGCAATCTGAGGTCATGGTGCAGAAGAGATGTTCTCTTCATTTTGAAGTAAGTGAGACTCAAAGGGAAGAAGTGGCTTCCAAGTCCCATCAGGTGACTGCGTGGCAGAGCCAGGAGCCTGGACACGCACCCCCATGGCAGCCTCACTCTCGCGCTGAATCACACTTACAGATGGGATCTGTCATGGCTTCCCCAGTGCTGGCTCAGAATGGAGAAGTCAGGACAGGATGCACAGGCTGAGTGCAAGGGTGGGTTGGATTTGGTGGCGGGGTAAGGAGAACACCCCAGGAAGCCGGAGTCACGTGAGTAACACCTTTGGAACAGGTGAGTGCAAGGTTTCGGGGAGATCCGGCCGGGTTTGGATTTCCTAATCTACAGGACCTGGCTGGGAAGGAGAAGAAGGTGAGTCTGCAGAGGAGGCTGGAGTCAGGACAGGGGAACGGCCAAGCCGGGAGGGTGGGGGTGCCTGGGACCAGGGTGGCAGCCGTGGAAACAGGGAGACGCAGTGAGGCTCTGATCCTACTTGCATGTTTGTCTTTTTAATGTACTTCTTTTTGCTTCTGTGTGTTGTTTAGTTTAGTTTTCAACAGATTGAAAGCCATACGCAACGTACTAGGCTAAAGGAACAAAGATAAATAGGCCCTCGGTGTGAGGCTAGGCATTGGGCTGTGTGTGCTGCTTGCTTGGCTGTGAGGTGTCAGAAGCTGCTCTCTTTGGGGTCCCTGCTTTTGTCTCCCCCGTTGTCTTGGGAGTCCCCAGAGACTTATTCTTAAAGAAGGTATGAGTGTGCTCTTCTTTCAGTGGTGGTCCCTGTCATTACACAGGAGCCCTGCTGAGGTGGCGGCCAGGTGTGGGTCAGGGAACATGTTCTCTGGTCCTCTGGGGAGGGCTCTGCCCTCTCGTGCCCTGTGTCCCTGGGCGGCCACTTCCACGGCACTTCTCACTGTGTTTTGTTTTTCCCTTTAGGTGGAACAGGAAGGCTAGAGGGTCCGAGCTGGGTTTTTCTCTTCCCCAGGTGGGTTAGGAGGCAGGAAAACGATTTTGCTCGAGGGCAGTCTTTTGTTAAGGAGAACAGAAGACTTCATTTTAAACCCTATTTCACAGTGGTTACTTTTCCCTTCCCCCTGCCAGAGCATGATTTTTCTCTGATCAGCACTACCAGAACCTGGTAGGGCTCCTGGAGGTGAATGTCATGCAAGTGAGGGGGTCCCCCAACGACTGTGTGTCCCTGGAGTTCACAAGCTTGGCCAGCAATTCTTCAGTCACAGTTCAGGTTTCCTTGCCCCAGAACTGGTTCCCGGGGCACTTCTACTCCAGTAAGCTGTGACTCTCTGTGTCTGCTGTCGGTCCCTCCAATTTTGGAGGCAGTGGTTGCCCTGTGGTGTCAGTTCCCTGATGGATGTAAGAAGAGTTTGTTCATTTTTTTCCCTGTTGGGAACCCAGGAATGACAGCTTCCAATCTCCTTACATGTCGGACCGGAAACCACAGTTTTCAACCATTTTATTGAGAAAAATTTGAACCTATGTAATATTAGAGAAGGCCCATAAACCCATCACTCAATAATTATCAACTTATACTCAAGCTTGTTTCATTTATATTCCTTCCCACTTCTCCAGATCCCAAGATTGCACTCCAGAATTATCCCATTTCATAAATGGTACAATTCAGTAGGCATCTCAAAAATATAAAGAACATTGAAAAAGTAAAACTACAACACAACTAAAAACCCATACCAGTAGCCCCCGATGTTATCAAATTTCATTTGAATCAAATGTCATTAAAATTTTTCTGATTACCTCATATCTTTTTTTAAGTTATTTGAATTAGTATCCAAACTAAGCTGAGCCTCTTTCTGAAACTGCAGCCTTTATTTTTGCTCATCTCTGCTATTCTGCTCCTTTCCCTCTTTCCCTGACTCTGAGCCAACAACACTACATACATATGTACATACGTACTATATATAACATGTTTCATATGTACACAGACACATATACTATATAACATGCTATACACACTATATATAATGTATATCATAAATACACATATTTGTGTATATATATGCTTAGACAGTATATTCATGTGACAGAAATTTGGTCACTATTTTACAAAAATGGAAATAGATTATGCATGTTAACAAAAGACCATGAGGTCTGCAGAAGGAAAACAAAGGAGAGCTTTATTTTCTTAAAAAAAACTAAAACAAAAACAATCAGCAGATCAGGGAGAGGTAGCTTCTGGCATAAACTGAAAGCTGCTCTGGAAACCAAAGAGCAGCTCTGACTGCAATAGAGAAAGTTCTCGCCCCAGTCCTCAATCAGGTCCCTATATGCAAATGAATAATCCAGTCTCCATTGGCTGAACAAAGCTGAGTCCTGATTGGGTACTTTCCTAGCCCCAAACCAGAAGTCTCTGTTCCATGTCCCTTTAGGTGGCTGCTGAGAGTAGTTCTCTGTCCAAGGATTCTCCGCTCTGGTCATCGGAACTGTCTTAGCTCAGAGGAGCAAACAGGATGTTCCTCTAGAGCTGCCCTCTCTGGGAACCGTGGGGCATCCACCCCTCTCTCACCCACCACGGCCACTGGTCAGTTCCACGCACACATTTACTGCTCTGTGTCTCAATAATACACCTAGCAGATCCCTTCATGTCAGCTGCTGGACACACAACTCAGTCTTTCTAAAGGGCTGCATAATATTCCAAGACAGGTATGTATCAGACATGTCTGACCATTCGTTTATCAGTTACCACAAGGATAAACATTGCAATGATATCCTTTTACCTGATCCTTACCTACAGGTGATATAATTTTTAAAGTATAGCTTCCCAGGAGGGGGACTACTGAGTATAAAACTGTAGGTGGATGCTATATTTTTAATGGCTTTATTGAAGCATAATTTAGATATTATAAACTACACATATTTATAGTATACAATTTGCTATGTCTTGTCATATGAATACACCCATGAAACCATCAACACAATCAAGACTACAAATTTTATTTCTTTTTGAGTGAGCTTTAGTAGTTTTTGTGTCTTTTAAGAAATTTGTCGATTTTATCTAAGTTGTTGAAGTTACTGTCATAAAGTTATTTATAATATTCTCTTATCTTTTCAAATATCTATAAAATCAGTCATGATATCATTTATTTTAATCTTGATATTGATTATTTGTGGTTGCTCTCTCTTTTTCTTGATCAGCCTGCCGAGAAGTTTATCAACTTTATTGATTTTCTCAAAAAACCTCAGCTTTTGGGTTCATTGATTTTCTATTCAGATTTTGTTTTATATTTCATTGGTTTCTACTCTGATCTTTATTATTTATTTTTTTCTGCTTACTTTGGATTTGAGTTGCTTTTCTTTAAAATTTTCCTTCAGGTGGAAGCTGAGGTTACAGATTTGTGATCTTTCTTCTTTTTTAATATAGGTATTTAGTGCCATAAATTTCCCTTTAAGTATTGCATTAGTTGCACCCCACAAATTTTAGTATGTTTTATTTTCAGTCATATTAACATGGTTTCATTCTTTTATTTTTTATTTATTTACTTTTTTAAATTTTCATATCATCAGTCCTGGTGTAAGTTTCATTCTTTTAAAAAACAACTTTCTAATTTCCCTTTTAATGTTTTCTTTAACCCATGAGTTATTTCAAAGTATGTTAGTTTCCAAATATTTGAAGATTTATCTAATATCTTTCTTTTATAGATTTCTTATTTAATTCCATTATGATAATAGTCTTTGTATGAATTGAATCCCTTTAAATGTATTAAGACACATTATGACTCAGAATTTGTTAATTTTGATAAATATTCTGTGTGTACTTGAAAAGAATGTGTATTTTGCTAATGTTGGATGGAGTGTTGTAAAATTGTAAATTATGCCAATTTAGTTGATAATAGACTCAATTATATGCTGCCTACAAGAAATCCACTTTAAATATAAATACAAAAAAAGTAATAGGATGGTAAAAGATGTATTTACACTAATCAAAAGGCAGCTGAATTGTCTACAGTAATGTCGAAATAAATTTAGGATTTCTTGTCTACTTGTTCTGGCAATTATTGAAAAGGAGCTGAAATTTCTGACAGTAACTGTGAACTTGCCTATTTCTCCTTGCAGTTCTATCAGATTTTGCCTCATCTATTTTGAAGCTCTCTTCAAATGTTTAGCGTTGTTATATTTTTTGATGCATTGACCCCTTTGTCATTATGAAATGACTTTTATTTATCTCTGGTAATACTCTTTGCTTTGGAATCTACTTGTCTGAAGATATGGAAAATTTGAGCCATTGTTTCTTCAAATATTGTTTCTATTTCCTTCACTTTCTGTGCTTCCTTGGGGACTCCCGTTATACTTATATTAGGCCACTTGAAATTTTCCTACAGCTCACTGATTTTCCATTATTTTTTTCAGTCTTTTTCTCTCCATGTTTCAATTTGGATAGTTTTGGTAGCTATATCCGCAACCACTCTTTTCTTCCTTCTGTGATGTCTAATCTGTCGTTAATGCCACACTGTGGCTCATCATGGGCCAGACAGCTCAGCCTGGTCCACAGAGTGGGCTGCTGTCAGAGCTGAGGAATCTCCAGCAAGTCAGAGCTGCACAGCAGGAGGGGTGTGGAGGGGATTGGGCTTTGGTCAGGCAGGCTGAGGTCAGTCCCAGGCAGGGTGCCAAGAGAAGCGGGAAGCACACAGCCTGGCGTGTGGGGGACAGTCAGGTTAGGGTCAGAGAGACTGGACAGGGGACAAAAAGTGGGATCACAGTGGAACTAGGGATTCTCCCAACTTATGGGACACCTACAGTGTGCTGAGCAAGTTTTTAGTGGCTTATTCACTCTAGACCTCTCTCCCCATCTCAATTGATATTGAGGGCAGGAACAATGTCGGCCCTGCCCATGCCAAGTACTCGGTACAGAGAAGCTGCTCAGGACATATTTTTAAATGATTGGAAGAAGCAGGCCCAGGGACTGTCAAAGCCCTAAGAGCTGGGTTCAGGGAAAAAGGTCCTTACATGGGCTTTTGGGGTTTGGGATTTTGTGACCTGGGAGCAAGGAGATAGGAGGATGAGATGCCAGCCTATCAGCTCTTCCCTCCAAGAATTTCCCTCCAACTCCAATTTTCTGGCAATTGTTATATTTTTACAGGGCAAGGAGGGCATGAATACAGGGTAGTTGTAATTATGCCTATCATGTGTAAGAGCCACCAGAGTGATCCAGTGTAAATGGATCCTGTTTATAATTGTAGTAAACTGTAATTTTAAATAAAATGAAAATCGGGGTTATGCAACACATCTCAAAATACCTAATTAGCAGAAGGCAATTTTGTATACAAATGCCCTAATCTAGTATTCAACACAAGTGCATTTTTAAAGTGTAACTACTAGTCAATCACAATTGCTCTGACATTATAATACAAGTCTCTTGCAAAAGCGATCCAAAGCATTTCAGCAATGTTGGAAGCTTCCAGTTTTATAAGGAGAAGTTGTTAGAGGTAAGAAGGCTGGCAAGTGAGGCCCACGGCAAGATGTGGAGGCCTCGAAACTGTCAAGGGAAGTCTGAGAAACCTCCACGGCCAAGGTGAGCCTGAGGCGACGTGACGACCAGGTGGGATGTGGGTTCTGGGTGGGACCCTGGAACAGAGAAAGGACCTCAGGTAAAAACTAACAAAATCTGGAAAAGATATGGGCTTTCGTTACACCAGTATTGATTTATTAACTGTAACAAATATACGATAATAATGTGAGATGTTAACAGGGGAAGTTGGGTGTGAGGTACTTGGGAACTTTGTCCTATTCTCCCAATTTTTCTGTAACTCTAAAACTGCTATTTTTAAAAGTCTTTTTTTAAAAAAGAGTTTAAAATAAAAAACTAATGAAGGCCTGGAAACCTTGTGTCTCAGCAGCAGAGTGGTTTTAGAGGGCTAGTTTTATTAGTTAGTTACCTTCACAGCTTGATTTGTGTTTTCTTGGAGTGTTGAAGTCATACAAGTGTTAATATATGTACTGTCAACATGTTGATATGTGTACTTGTGGAATGTATCCATTATATGAAGCAACGTTTATACATATAAGTGTAATTGGTTATTCTGTTGTGTGTGTATACGTACATATATTTGCACTGCACCTACAGATACTCATGGTTTGGCTGAGTGTAATTTCAGTACATTTGGATTTAGAATGCATTTACATATGAATCCTCTACAATATCATTTTCATGGTTAAGTAATATTCCATCTTATCATGTATTCTAAATCAATGTTGGGCACTCACAGAATTTCAGGTTTTTCGTTATTGTGAAGAACAATTTGATGAATGTCTTTGTAGATTTATGCTCACTCATGGTTTTATCCCTGCAAGTGATGTTGTTAGCTCAAAAGGCTTTTGCGTTTCTTGGTTCATGTTCTTTAACTGCCCAACAGACTTGTTCTTATTGATTCCCCAACCAAAAGATTATTGGAATGCTTATTTCTTCACAGCCTTGCTAACATTTGATATTAATGTTAAATTGATAATTTTGTAAGCAAAAAAAAAAAAAAGAATTTACTAAATCACTCTTATTTTACTCTACTTAGTACTTTAGGTATGTGCACCCATGTGTGTGCATTCACACTCACAAACATGAAACAAAGACACGCGTGGCTTCAATGCAGAAAGCTTATACTCTTTCCTGATCAGTGACGGCACCCTCACCTGTTCTGTTTTCCATGCAGATTTGCCTCCTGCTGCAACGTGGCACCACTCCATAGGGACAAGTGGGTCGAGAAGAAGACCAGAATGTGCCAGGGAAAAGATGATATGGGGGCTTTTCTGGTCATCTTCAAGTCAATCATGTCACATTTATGATGATTTATTGTCACATTGAAATAAGTTTCATTTGTTTAGAAACAATAAATCATAAAAAGGACAGTGGTGCTGGGTTGTGATTGAAAGAATAGTACCATTTTCACACCTTATTTGCATATTTTTTTATTTAAGCCAAATGATTCCACCTCTGAAGCCATCAACATCTGATCTAAATATTCACAATCTGCTCACCGGTGCAGTCTGAGAGTCCTTACGATATATCAGGTTGGACAGACAGAGTTTATTTGCCAATGCGGGATGCTGTTGAGCATCATAACTCAGCCCTGCGAAGGATGGGGCATCCGCAGAGCCATCAGGAGGATGTGACACTCATCCTGCTTGCTGGGCAGGGCAGAACAGCACTCAGAGATATTTACACATAACGCTCGGTAATAGTAGTAGTAACAACATAGTCAGCACTATTCTCTGAGCCCTGATGTGTGTCAAGCCCTGCACTAAGGGCTTTAGACATGGGTTCTCTCATTTCATCTTCCCCAAATCCCCGGGAGGCTGGCCAATTATTGCACCCATTGCACGGATGCAGAAATCAGTGTTTGGGTGGCTTGGGTATCTTGTCCAAGGCCCCACAGTGCAGAGGTGGTATTGCTGGGATTCTTAGTTAGAACAGCTTTTGCTCGTAGAGCTAAATCCCTATACCCAGAATCCTTAAAGGGCTAGGCAGATACACCAACATGTCCATACTCTTTGGTGGAACGGGGCTAATCTTTTTTATTCACAATCTTTATTGTGAGAACTTGCAAACTTTTAAAAAGTTAAAAGAAAAGTGCGATGACCACCCATATATCCTTCCCCTAGATTTGTCATTTGTTTATGTTTTGCTCCTTTGTGTATGTGTGACTTTTCTTTTCTTTTCTTTTTTTTTTTTTTTGTGATACTATTTTGGAATAAGGCGCACACACCGGGAAACTTCACTTCTAAATCCTCAGCAGGCACCTCATCCAGTGGAAGTCCAAATTTGTCTCAAGGGGAAACTGAACCTAAGATGAGCATGAGGAATCCCACTGATTTTGGAAAATTTTCAATCTCCCGAGATGGCACTTGAGGTTCTCTCAAGATCTGGCCCCAATAATGGCATCACCTCCCCTCCCCTCCCACGCTTTGCTGCACCCACCTGACTAACCATTCCCTGAAACCACAGGCAGCTCATGCTGTGGGGCCTCCCCTCATCCATTCCCTGCTGCAGCTCTGTAAATCTTGCTCATCCCTGAAGGCCTGGTTGACGCTGCCCCTCCTTGGAGCCTCCCCCAATGTCCAAGTCTATGGGAACAGTGTCGTCTTTCTAGTCAATAACCCTTAGAATGTTCTGCTTTTCTTTAGGGGTAGCTGTTTCCCTGTCTGCATGCTCCTTAAGGGCAGAGGGTCATCCTTGAACCCTCCCTAGCATGTGACATAGCAGTTTGCATATAGTAGGTGCTCAATAAACACGCATTGAGTTGGATGGATCTACCTGCTGAAGATAAATGGCATATTGCAATCACTCCAGAGTTCAGACTCTAGACATATTCCTTCTTTATGATGAGAAAAAAATCATTTGAATTAATTAACAGTTACAAACACAAAATATCCACAGCACTGGGAACTGTATCAGAACATCAGACAGCGGCACTTATGAAGTACTCTCATTTCTCTTAAATACCATAGTAATGCAAAGAGCAGGCCAGGCTGTAAAGCCATGGGGGCCTTTTAGTGTCAGCAGATAGTTCCGTTCTGTTTATACTGGGGAGTTTAAACCATGCAAAGAAAAACGAAATGCTGTTAAAAAGAAAACCATGATTGACAAAACTACGGGAAGGGGAAACATTTCTTTCTTCAAAAGTGCCTGTAACATGAAAAGAATGCCTCAAAAGGAAGGTTGTTAACAGCAGATAGTTCAACAGTTATGTTATTATACCCAACTGCCAAAGTTGTAGAAAAAGGCAGTAAATGAAGCAGTTGAGATGAACAGAGTCTATTTAGAAGGGTAAGAAGTATATTGTATTTCTGAATGCAACAGCTGCATATAAGTGTAACAAGATCTTGGCTCAAATTATAGCTTTGGATTCAGCCCCCTTTGCAGTATCTAATCTGCTCTTGTAAGCCCTGGCACAGGCTGTGAGTAAATGCATCAAGGACGTTTTTCCCAGCGTGGTGATGTGCCAGCTGTTTGATGAGCAGCTGCATCGTGCGGGTTCCGGGTCAGCGTGCATGGGAACACAGCCTTTTCGGCGGCTCACTGCGGGGGAAGTTAATGTCAGACTGTGCCAGCCCGCTGGCTTTCCCTGGTGAAACCCCCTGAGATGACCCCATTCCGTACAGCTGGGAACCCATGGCTTTGTTTTTAAAGATAAAAGCAATCTGTTCCTTCTTTAATAGGGTTTACCAAGGAAGGACTTTCAGTCAATAACACGTGAACCTGAAGGAGCTATCACCTTCGGGTTGCAAAAGGTCTTTGGCGTCCATCTTTTGACCCTGAGTAAAAAAACATCCTGTGGGAGGAACCTGGATCCCCACCCTCCTCTGAACACTTACAGGACTAACACGATGGATGAATTTCCAGCACACAGACACATGACACTCCCCAAAGCAAGGATTGAAAGCTCAACGAGCATTTAGATCCCTCCTTGTTAATTGCCCTCTTCTCTCTTCCCTGCTTTCCTCTTTCGGTGGGATATGGGAGGACATATGAGAGCAGATCATCGGTGCTAAGATACAGACATGTGCTAAGGGGGTGAGAACAACGTTTGGTTTGCTAACCCCGGTTCATCTAATCAGCATCCCCACCCTGGGGAGTCCAGCCCCCATTTCATTCCTGTTCAATCTTTTTGCTTGGGGTGAAGCTGGGTTCACCCCCTTAAACCCGAGAGTGGGCACATAACCCAAGCTAGCAAAGTCCTCTGAGCCACCATGATTGGCTGGGAGATGCGTCCATGGCCAGACTCAGCCACTGTGATCCCTCTAGGAGATGTCTGCTGGGACTGCCCGGAAAAGGTCCTTCTCTTGCTCTGAGAGAGAAGCTGTAGGGGACATGGTGGCTTGACCAGAAGGAGGGAGAACTGGAGATGAGCTGGTCAGGGCAGGCCAAGTCAGGGAGAAGATGTGAGGGCCCCAGTGACAGTCTTCACCCCAAAGCTAAAGCTGACATGGCCCCTGAACTTGCCAATTACATGACCCGATACATTCTCTTTTAGCTTCAGTCAGATTGAGCTGGGCTTCTGTGCCCTGAAATCAGCTTGTTTAAATATTTGTTCATGTTTTGTGCCCCTACTAGGAGATGGGCTCCATGCAGTCAGGGACTCTGCCTGCCGTACTCATTGTTTTTCTCAGCTCTCAGCACATCTCTTACACACGGCGCAGGTGCTCGCTGACTTAGGGGCTGGGGGACAACCAACCACAATGAATGTGTAAGGACTTGCATTCATTGAGGAACCATTAAACTTCGCTAAGCACAGACTCTGCTCTCAAGTAGCCTCCAAGAGGTGAAAAAATTGCAAAGTGAATGGAGACAGAATTTGGGAAGACGAGAGGAAGAAACTCTCTCAGGAGTGGAGCAGGGGATCCCAGGGGGATCCTAGGGGACTCCGCGTGGAGGGCAAGGTCAGCACTTCAGGCCCAGGGTGTTTGAATGTCTTCAGTGGGCAAGACACCTGCACTCCTACTATGTGCAGGAGTGCAGGGGGGCACAGAGATGTCAGAAAAGAATCCAAGATTACTGAAAAGATGGAAAAGGATACTTTTGAAGAGAAGTCAACATTTTACTGAAATTAATAAATATTTAAACACAATGTAGTCTGAAAGATCTTTATTTGGAAAATGTTGATGGTTGAGGAGCTTGCCAAAATATTGTTTTATGCCTTTCTTTAATCTTTATAACATATAATTTTAGCTCTAAGGGGAAAACAGTCAAATTGATGTTTTCTGCGGACAAAGCCATTGGCACAAACCTGGCAAAGGCAGATACAGGCAGAGCTGAGACCCACAAAATCTGCCAGGCACCAGGGGAACTTTGGAACCCAATTCCTCTCTTTAAGAAGCTATGAAGAACATAATCTAAAAGTGAGATATGGGAAAACCTCATTAATTCAGATATTTCTATTCTCAATTTGTGACCACTTGAATTTTATCTGGGTAATGAAAAATTTGCAAAGCAAATTAAGAATGTAAATAAGATTAGAGAGGGAATGTTTAAGCTACTCCAGAGAACAAAGTGTTCCATGCATTCATTTACATACAAAATTGATAGGTTAATTAAAATATCTTCTGGTTATTAAAGTCACCTGTTGCACGTTTGCCTAATAAAATAAGCTTACTTGAAAATAAGTAAATTTTGTTAGATAGTCAGCGACTCTGGTGTAAATTGGTGAGGTTTTTCTGATCATTCAGTTCTTAGGATCAATGTTCAAATCACTCTAATAGTTCCTCTTCAATGTTTTTATTATTATTTTTGAACCATTTGTATCGGGGTGCTTTTTTGGTTTTAGTTCAGATTTATTGACAAGTTGATTGATGGACATTTGGATTATTCACAGTCTTGTGCCCTTATGAACAAAGAGGGTCTGAATATTCAAATAAAATCCTTTTTGTTGGCATATCTTTTCATTTCTCTTGGGTAAAGAAATACCTAAGAGTGGAATAACTGGATCACATGAAAAGTGTAGCTTTAACTGATTTAAAAACCTATCAGACTCTTTTCCAGTGAGTTTGATTTGTTTGTACAATTTCGCATTCCTCCCGGCAACGCACAGGAGTTCCAGCTGCTCCACATCCTCACACACACCTGGTAATTTCAGGCTGTTTAGTTATTTCTGTGGGTACGCAGTAGTCATAGTTGATTGTGTTAATAGTTTTAATTTGCAGTTCCTTAATAACTAAGGATGTTGGGCATCTTTTTGTGTACTCATTTGTTACCCAAATATCTTCTTTAGTGAAGTATCCAAATCCTGAGTCCATTTTTTATTTGGATTGTTTAATCTTCTTACCATTATAGTGTAAGAATACTTTATATATTCTGATATATATTTTGGACAGTTTTTTCTATTCTATAGCTTTCTTTTTCATTCTGAAATGTGTTCTTTGAAGAGCAAACATTTTAAATTTCAATAAAGTCCAAATTAGACATTTTTTAGTAGCTGGTGCTTTCTGTGGCCTATTTAAGAAAATTTTGCCTAACCAAAGGTCATTAAAAATTCTTTAAAATGTTTTATAATCCAAGTTACATTTATGTCTATTATCTATTTTTTTCATTTCTTTTATATGGTATGGCATAAGAACCTTTTTTTTTTTTTTTGCATATTGCTATCCAGTTGATCTAGCCCCATATATATTGAAAAGATTATCTTTTCCACTGTTGAATGCCCTTGCCAAATGTTATATGTGTCTGTTTCTGAACTTTCTATTCTGTACCACTGATCTACATGTCTGTTTTCTGCCAATACCACACTGTTTTAATTACCGTAGCTTTGTAACAAGTCTTCGTATCAGGTACAGTAAGTCCTTGAATTTTGTTCTTCTTTATAAAAATTGCCTTGGACATTGTTGAAATCTACTTGTCTGTTAAAAAAAAAAAAAAAAAAAAAGATGTGCTTGAGTTTTAGCTGTAGATCAATTTGAGGACAATTGACACCTTAGCAGTACTGGATCTCTTGGTTCATGAGCATGGATATCTCTCCATTTACTTAGGTCTTCTTTAACTGTTCTCAGCAGTGCTTTACAGTTTTCAGTGTATGCATTTTTTATATATTTTGTTGTATTTATTCCTGAGCATTTCACATACTTATATGATTACAAATCATGTTTTATTTTAAATTTCCAATTGTTCAATCCAACATAAAGAAATACATTTGATATTGCATATTTCCCTGCAACTTGATAATTTCATTAATTCTGGTAGATTTTTTTGTAGATTCTTTAGGATGTTCTACAAAAATAAATCATGTTTTCTATGAGTAGGTAGTTTTATTTCTCCCTTTCCAATCTATAAGACACTTGTTTGCCTGCATGTTTGCTTATTTTTACGTTATTGAACTGGCTAACAAAACAGTAAGTACATATGATGAGAGTGAACATCCTTGTCTTGTTACTGATCTTAGGGGAAGAAATCCAGTTTTAAGTTTGGTGCTAGCTATGGTGTTTTCATAGATGTCTTTTATCAGATTGAGAAGGTACCCTTATGTTTCTAGTTTGATAAGGTTTTGTTTAAATCATAAATCGATGTTAAATTTTGTCAAATGTTTTTTCTACATTATTGAAATTATCATATACTTTGTCTTTTTAGTCTGTTAATGTAGTGAATTTCATTAATATTTTAATGTTAGACCAATTTTACAATTTTAAGGTAAATTCATCTTGGTCATGATGTATTTTTCCTTAAATATGTTGGCGGGTTCATTTTGACAATATTTTGTGAAGTGTGTGTCTGTGTGTGTCTGTCTATTTTATGAAGAACAATGGTCTGCAGGGGCTTTTTCCCTTCCAATGTTAGTCTTATCTGAATGTAAGATTGATGCTGGCCTCCTAAAATATGTCAGAAAGTCTTTTTATTTACTTTATTTTCTAGAACATTTTGTAAAGAACTGATATTATTTCCTCCTTAAATGCTTTGTAGAACTTACCTGTGATGCAATCTTGGCCTGGAGATGTGTGTGTGTGTATGTGTGTGTGTGTGATTATGTCTGTATATGTGAATTTTTAACTACCAATTTGATTTCTTTAATAAACACAGGGCTATTCAGGCACTCTAATTTTTCTTGACAGAGCTTTCATAATTTATGTCTTTCAAGTAATTTTCCACTTCATCTAAGCTGTTAAGTTTATTGATGTAAAGTTGTTTATAATATTCCCATATTATGTTTTTAATGTCTGTAAGATCTGTAGTGATGTCCTCTCTCCCAGTCCTGATACTAGTAATTTATGTTTCCTGGGTTTTTTTTTCCATGCTCAGTCTAGCTAGAGGTTTATCAATTTTATTGATCTTTTCAAATAACCAGCTTATTTTGTATTTTTTCTATGTCATTGATTTCTGCTCTTATTTTTATTGCTTCCTTCCTGCTGTTTACGTTAATTTTCTTTTTATCTAGTGTTTTAAGTTGGAAGATTAGGTAACTGCTTTGAAGTTTTTCCTCTTTTCTAATGTTTTGGGTGGCATGTTCTATAATTGTCATTTAGATCAAATTGATAGTTTTTTCAAATTTCCCATTTTCTACTAATTTTTTTAATCTACTTGTTCTATCAATTATTGAGTGAAAGCTGTTGAGTTCTCCAACTATAAATGTGTATTTTTCTATGTCTCCTTTTGGTTCTACTAGTTTTTATGTCTGGTATTTTCAATGTTTGTTATTAGGTTTATACACATTTAGAATTATTATGCCCTCTTGATGAATTAACCCCTTTAACATAATGAAATGCCCATATTTAAAATAAGCCTCAAAAAGGTCAACTCAATTTCAGGTAATTTAACTGCATCTCAAAATAAAATCCAAAAATATTTAAAATGAGTATAACAAAACTCAGCACCGAACAAAGTAAAATTCACAATGACCAGCATCCCTGCAAAAATTATCATTTCTGCAAAGAAGCAAGAAAATTAAATCCATAACCAGGGGAAAAAAATGTCAATGAATAGTAACAGACACAGAAATGAGAGCAATGGTAGAATTAGCAAACACAGATGTTACAACATCTATTATAAACATTCTCCATGCATTCAAGAAGGTAGGGGAAATAATGGACATAGTGAGAAAAATAGAAAACATTCAAAAAAACCCAAATCAAAATTCAGAGATTAAAAAAAATGGAAATAAAAACATACACTGAAAGAGATTATCAGATTAGGCGCTGAAGAAGAAAACATGACTGAGTGAACTAGAAGATAAATTGAGAAACTTGGCTCCCAAATCCACAGTCCAGCTGTGTAATGGTTCAGTTCTAGTACACACATGTCGCGGTATCACCATACCTCTGGTTTACCTTTGTCTCCTCCATGGGTAGCAACTTTATCACCTAGAGTACAGTGTTTATGTAGTTTCTTTCACCTTTAATCTTACAGAATCCACAATTTCCAAAGTTACTTCAGTCAGCACTTTTTCCCTCCGATTTCTTCAGTGAGATTGTTTCATATATTTGTAACGGAGTTAGATTCCTTTGCCACACTCTGCATTATATCCTGGGAGCTCCTGATCTCCTGAGTTTTTACAAAATTTTCATACATTAATGTTCACTCTGTGCTGTAAAGTTCTCCGGATTTTGACAAATGCATAATGTCATGACAAATGTCTTAGAGTATCATACAGAATAGTTTCGCTGCCCTAAAATCTCCCTTGTGCTCCATCCATTCCAGCCTCTCTCTCTCTCACCACTAAAACCCTGGCGATCGCTGATCTTGACATTATTGCTGTAGTTATGCCTTTTCCAGAATGTCATATAATTGGCATTGTATAGTGCACAGACTTTTCACACTGACTTCTTTCACTAAGCAAAATGCATTTAGAAATTTATCCATGTCTTTTTGTGGCTTGTTAGCTCATTTCTTCTTATTTCTCTGTAGTGTTTTTAAAAGCCCAAGTATTTACTAGTTTCTGGGGACTGGAACAGATAAATGTGCATGTGTCTGGAAAACTACAAAGAATATCTCGTCTCAGAAAATGTCAGCTCCATCCGTCTAATTGCCCAGGCCAGAAAACAGAGCCATCCTTACTCACGTTTGATCCATCACGGATTCCCCTTCCAACACAAATCCCGAATGCATTGATTTTCCTCCATTTCTACTCCCACCACCCCATCCAGTTAACCATCATTCAGTAGGGTACCTTAATAGATTTCTAACCATCCTCCCTGCTTCCTCTCCAATCAGTTCTCCAGGCAGCAACCAGAGACATGAATTGCATGAAGTTAAAGATTCTCCCAAGTCTTTCCAATTGCTTGGAATAAAATTCAAACAACCTAGCATAGTTGTGGGATCCCTCAGGACTGGGATCCTAGCCACACTCAAGCTCAGCAGCCATTTCCCTCCCTCCTGCTGTCCCGATCTTTCAGCTTCTGGAGAAAGCTTCTCACGCCAGAGCCTTCATCCACATACAGTCTCCCATGTAAAAATGCTCTCCTCTGGCCGTGTACATGGCGGACTCCTTCTCATCCTTCAAGTTTCCCTTTCGCAGTCACCACCCCAGGGAGGTCTTTCTTGTTCACCAGATCTAAAAATGCCTTCCTCAAATTATTCTTGCTTTTATGCTATAACGAATTTAAATTATATAATATTTTTGTCCCTCCCACTATCTTGTGGTAAGAGCCGTTAAGGAGGCCATGTGAGCTTTGTCTACCACAGGACCCCAGCACCTGGCACTGTAGCTGGCACAATGTGGGTGCTCAAGAAATACGTGTTGAGTGGACGGAGGGGTGAGCTGTCATGGTAAGAGAAAACGCTCAGAACAACTCAGGGTGAGTTCTTCCTTGGGCAAATTTTATAACATCTCTGATTCACAGTCTCTTAATCTATTAAGTAAATATAATACTTTTCCCTGGCAAACCTTATCTTCTAGATGCTTTTAGGATTTTTTTGTTTAATTATTTGATTGAAAACTGCAATTGTTTTTCCAGTAATTTTGTCTGAGTCATGGTGGGCATTTTCAATTTGCATACAATCAGACTTTTTTTTTCTGCCTAGGAACTATTGCAAACATTTTAGTTGAAACAACCAGCTTACAGAACTGCTAGTTAGGTGTCCAAGTTCCTCAACCTCGGCCCTCTGCCAAAACTGCAGAAGAAACCCATTGTGAGCCCCATGTCATTTTCCAACCTGTCATCCTCAGTGAAAAGGAGGAGGGGAGAGCTCCATGATAAGGAGGAGGGGAGAGCTCCATGATTAGGAGGAAAATTAGCATCATGAAGAAGGAATCTGAAGATGAACAGAAAATCCATTCCAGAGGAAACTAAGATAGTTCAGAGAATGTTAAACAAAAATGAAAAATCTCTAACTGGCAAACAAGAGAGATTTGGGGGAAATCAATATATTTCACAAATCACTAACTTTGTGCTAAGGATAAAAATCAATTAGTTAATTATAAAGAGATGATCATAGGATTGCAGTATCAGTCAGCTCAGTAACAGTGGCTTAAAGTGACATGGCATACCTCCTAAAATGATTTTGAAAGACCATGTAAACTCTTTGCACATTTTAAGCTGCTTTCTAAAACTTTTAATTCTATTTAGATACTTGAAAAGAAAAGAACTTCCAGCATATTGCAAATATTAACATTAAAATTGTCTGCATTTAAATGTACTCAAAGAAATTGCAATACTATGATGACAACTAAATACTTACCATCACTCACTTAGAAAATACATGAATACGCTCTACCCTAAAATTAGAAATTTTATAACTTTGCCTTTTCTTCTTGAATTACTGTTTACTTTCCACTTTTATCCAAACATACTTTTATAAATAAAAGACTTCATTGTTCATCTCATTTCTAGTCCTTACAATAAAAGAATATATTTAAATTGAAATGTTTATATTTTTAAAATTTTCTGAAACCATGGGGCTCTAAAATTTTCTTCTAGCTTGAGATATAATTACAAATAACATTAGTGTATATTTTATCAAACACAAAAACATGTTACAAATTAATTTTGAATTTAGTATGAATAATTATTAAATATAAATACATAATTTTATTGGAAATGCATATCTTAATGAGGTAAATGAAGCTTAATCAAATTACTTCACATGGCTATGCATTCATATGACTTATTACTAGAATGAGATAGAAATCACATCAAGTGTATTCCTGAGTTTTATTTTCATGGTTGTGGGCACTGAGGAATATTCACATAAATGAGTAGAAACTAGCAATGAGTAGATACTAATAAGTGAGTAATACTAATTAGTTATATGCCACAAATCACAGCCAATTATCATAAAATACAATTTTAATGATTACTTGGCTATCAGCTACTTTAGATCTTCTGTCAGTTTTGTTGTAAATAAAAATCACTGGCGACTATCTGATTTTCAAAAGGATTTGCTACTTGGTTAAATTTTGGGAAATACAGCAAAAATATGTAACAAAAATTGTATTAAACTATTAAGTGTAGCTCTTACTCTGTCACTTAGTCACTTTAACAAAGTACACTGAGAAGAGATGGAGAAGTTAAAATATATCAATATGCTTTTGCCAAGATAACATTTCCAATAAAAATATTTTTTACTACATGATTTAAATATCCTTAATCAAAAACCTGAGCTGCTGATTGAGCTCATTAAATTTTATAGACATAGCCCTCTATACTCCCTAAATAGCAAAGTCAATCCTTTCTAACCAATAAATCCACCCAATGAGATTTACTTTCTATCACAAATATCTCACTTAATCTGTTTAGTTTTAATTAATTATGGTATTATTTCATATATGTATGAGCTTCCTTGGGCTGCTGAAACAAAGTACCACAAACTAAGTGGCTTAATGAGACAGAAATTTATTGTCTAATAGTTCTGGCAGCTGGAAGTCAAAGATCAAAGTGTCAGCACAGCCAGGGTCCCTCTGGACTCCAAAGAATTCCTACGTCTTCCTAGGTTCTGACGGCTTGCTGGAGACCTTTGAGGCCTGGCTTGCAACTGCATAACTCCTGTCTTTGTCTTTGTCATCACATAACATTTTTCCTGGGCATCTCTGCCTTTACGTGGCCACTGTCCAATAAAGACACTAGTCATATTGGATTAGGGGTCCACCGACTCCAGTACAACTTCATCTTAACTAATTACATCTGCAATGACCCTATTTCCAAATAATGTTACATTCTGAAGTACTAAGGGGCAGGACTTCAATAAATCTTTCTGGGCAGGGGGACACAACTCAACCCATAATAACTCATTAAGAATATTTCTTTAAATCACCAAGAAATAAATTACAGAATTTACAGATACATTTTACAAAGTAGATATAATCGTTTAAGCTTAAAATCATGCAAATCTAAAGGAATTAACCTATGTATTCAAGATAAGTCAACATGCCAACATTAATTTATATTAATACAGTGACATAGAGCTAAAATTATAAGTAGTTATACATAATAATTAATGTGTAACTAAAATTACAAGTCAATTACAATGTGAAGAGTAAAAGGCATGCCACCCTTTGGTTGTCAAACTCTGGTATTTAGCTTTTGGGCATAAATAAATAAAAACAGGATATAAAATCAGCAATAATGCCAGTAATTTCAATATACTTCATGATTAAACTTTTCCTATATTTTTAATTAAAGTGAAAATAATACATTGGCCAAACCTAATCTGCCCGGATCTGGCTTATTTTATTTTTTTGTTACCAAGAGGTTGAAAATATGAAAGATATTTTGAGTCGCACTGAGAATTTATATGAAAATAACAAATAATTATGTGATTTAACTAATATAGATCTTAATTACCTGCTATAGTTTGAATGATGGTATTCCCTCCAAAATTCAAGTTGAAACTTAATTCCCAATGCAGCAGTATTAAGAGGTGTGGCCTTGGGAGGTGATTAAGTCATGAGGGCTCCACAAGTGGAATTAACACCCTTATTAAAAAGCTCAAGGTTGAAGGGAGCACCCTCTTGCCCCTCTGTTCCTTCTACCACATGAGGACACAGAGTTCCTCCCCTCTGGGGGACACAGCAACAGGTGCTGTCTTAGAAGCAGAGAACATCCCTCGTCAGACACCAATTCTGCTGGCACCTTGACCTTGGACTTCCCGGGCGAGTTCTAGGACTATGAGAAATAAATTTCTATTATTTGTAAATTATCCAATCTAAAGTATTTTGTTATAGCAGCACAAACAGACTTATACACTACCTTATTGAAAATACACACCAACTACTTAATATCACAAATTTTATCTGTGGACTTTACCCTATGTACCTTGAAAAAACTGGTAGTCCCAGAAAATGTTCTACATGCATATCAAAGAATCACTGTTTTTGTTGGTGAAGCTATAGGGAAACAGGCATTTTTACATACTGCTAATGGGGGTACAAAATTGTAGAGAGCCCATAAAGGACATCAGCCAATACCTAACAAAATTACATATGCACCTACCCTTGCCCCAACAATCCCTCTGCTAGGAATCTACCTTGAAGAGATACGTCCACAAATACAAAACAGCCTATACCTAAAGTTACTAATCATGGCATTATTGGTAATAGCCACGGATGTAAAACAACTCAATCGTCTCTCAGCAAGAGGATGGCTGAAAACTTCCTGGTCCACCCACACAAAGGAGTATCATAGAGCCATAGAAATAAATGAGAAACTCATCTACGCAGGCAGCCTTCCCTATGCATGAGTTTAGCATCCATAGGTTCCATGAACCTTGGATTGAAAATATTTTTAAAAATTGCATCTGTACTGGACATTTACATGGCATTAGGTATTATAAGTATTCTAAAGGTGATTTAAAGTATACGGGAGGATGCACAAAAATTATATGCAAATACATCACCATTTTTTATCATGGACTTGAGCATCCACAGATTTGAGTTTCAATGGGGGTCCTGGAAGCCATTCCCCATGGATACTGTGGGACGACTGTGTGCACTCCCATGGAGTAATCACCAGGATATGTTTTTTAGTGATAAAAGCAAGATGCACCACAGCGTGTGAATCATGCTGGATTTGTAAAAGAAAAAAGGGTAAGCAAGAAGCCACAATTGCAAAAAGAAAAACCTTTAGGAGGTTAAAGCACAGACTAATCAAAATGACCACTTCATGGAAATAACCAAGAGCATGCGGAAGTAAGATTTTTTTGAGACCATACAGTTTGGGCTTTTGAGTTAATATTATACGTACTTCCTCAAAAACCAAAATTAAATCAATAGACTAAAGCAAACCCTAAAATTGGAAATAAATGGAATAAAAAAAACCTAACAGTATATTAAATGATCAAAATAACTACACAAAGAAAGATATTATTTCAAGTGACTTTTAAACTCAGTACACCGAGAAAGCAAAACAGCACTCAACCACTAATGGTGAGGGTGCATGTCAAAAGAAGTAAAAAGAAAATTTAAAATGTCATCCCATTTATGATAAAATCAAAAGCATAATATACTTAGGAATAAATTTAACAAAAGATATGCAAGTCCTTTACATTGAAAACTATAAGACACTGCTGAGAGAAATGAAAGAAGACCTAAATGTAATAAATGGAGAAATATACCTACTTCAGATTGGTAGATTTAATATTTTTTTTATTTTATTTTTTTTTATTTTTTTATTTTTATTTATTTATTTTTTTTTATTTTACAGAATCAAAGAGTCTAACAGTATATCTTGTTAGATACAGTATGTCCTCATAATGTATACATT
Source organism: Eulemur rufifrons (assembly GCF_041146395.1). NCBI lineage: Eukaryota > Metazoa > Chordata > Mammalia > Primates > Lemuridae > Eulemur > Eulemur rufifrons. The sequence goes on from NC_091010.1 coordinate 67,645,497, forward strand.
ATTTCTTGTACAATGATATGAAATAATATGGGAAATATTCATGATAAATTATTAAGTGAACAGTGCAAGTTAAAAACAATAGTTTCATATTTTTTCCCCACCCCCCCTTTCCCGAGTCAGCACCTTCAAGTGTTACCACTCCCCAAACGGTGCGCAATGCACTCATTGTGTAGGCATACCCCCATCCCCTCCCCCACCCCCCACCTCAGTCTGATGTCCAATTGGTGTCGTTTCCAGATTTGTATTTAGGTGATGATCAAGGAAACCAATTTTCTGGTGAGTACATGTGATGCTTGTTTTTCCATTCTTGGGATACTTCACTTAATATAATGGGTTCCAACTCTCTCCAGGAGAACCATAGAGATGTTGTATCTTCATCATTCCTTATAGCTGAGTAGTATTCCATGGTATACATATACCACAGTTTACTAATCCAATCATGTATTGATGGGCATTTGGGTTGTTTCCACATCTTTGCTATTGTGAATTGTGCTGCTATAAACATTTGGGTACACGTGCCTTTGTTACAGAATGACCTTTTTTCCTTTGGGTATATGCCCAGTAATGGGATTGCTGGGTCAAATGGCAGGTCTACTTGAATCTGTTTAAGATACCTCCATAATGCTTTCCACAGAGGTTGCACTAGTTTGCAGTCCCACCAGCAGTGTATTAGTGTTCCTGTCTCTCCACACCCACGCCAACATGTGTTGTTTTGGGTTTTTTTGATAAAGGCCATTCTCACTGGGGTTAAGTGATATCTCATTGTGGTTTTGATTTGCATTTCCCTGATGATTAGAGATGTTGAACACTTTTTCATATGTTTGTTAGCCATTTTTATATCTTCTTTTGAAAAATTTCTATTCATGTCCTTTGCCCACTTTTTGATAGGGTTGCTTGATTTTTTCTTGCTGATTTTCCTGAGTTCTAAATAGATTCTTGTTATCAGTCCTTTATCTGATGTGTAGTATGCAAAAATTTTTTCCCATTCTGTAGGTGGTCTGTTTATTCTCTGGACTGTTTCCAAATGAAAAGGACAACAAAGAAACTATAAGGGAAATTAATAAAACAAAAAGTTGGTTCTTTGAAAAGATAAACAAAATAGACACACCTCTGGCTAGACTAACCAAGAGCACAAAAGTAAAATCTCTAATAACCTCCATTAGGAACATGAAAGGAGAAATCACAACCGATGCTACAGAGATACAAGATATCATCTATGAATTCTACAAAAATCTTTATGCACACAAACTGGAGAACGTGGAGGAAATGGACAAATTTTTAGAAACACATAGTCTTCCCAGGCTCAACCAGGAAGAAATAGAGTACCTGAACAGACCAATATCAAGAACTGAAATCGAAACAGCAATAAAAAACCTTCCCAAAAAGAAAAGCCCTGGTCCAGATGGGTTCACACCTGAATTTTACCATACATACAAAGAAGAACTGGTGCCCATCCTACATAAACTATTCTCCAATATTGAGAAGGATGGAGTTCTCCCTAACACGTTCTACCAAGCCAATATAACATTAATACCAAAACCTGGAAAGGACACAACAAAAATAGAGAACTACAGACCAATTTCCCTCATGAATATAGATGCAAAAATTTTCAATAAAATACTAGCAAATCGAATCCAAGTACTTATCAAAAAAGTAATCCACCACGACCAAGTGGGCTTCATCCCCGAGATGCAGGGGTGGTTCAACATACGTAAATCTATAAATGTAATTCACCACATAAATAGAAGCAAAAACAAAAACCATATGATACTCTCATTAGATGCAGAAAAAGCATTTGACAAAATTCAACACCCTTTTATGATAAAAACGCTTAACAAAATAGGCATTGATGGAACCTACCTAAAAATGATACAAGCCATATATGACAAACCCACAGCCAACATCATACTGAATGGGGAAAAACTGAAAGCACTCCCACTTAGAACTGGAACCAGACAGGGCTGCCCATTGTCTCCATTACTTTTCAACATAGTATTGGAAGTCCTTGCAAGAGCTATCAGGCAAGAGAGCAGAATCAAGGGAGTCCAAATAGGGAAGGAAGAGATCAAACTCTCACTTTTTGCTGATGATATGATGTTATATCTGGAAAACCCCCAGGATTCAACCAAGAGACTCCTGGAATTGGTTAACGAATACAGCAAAGTCTCAGGCTACAAAATTAATATACACAAATCAGAGGCATTTATATATGCCAATAACAGTCAATCGGAAAACCAAATTAAAGACTCAATACCCTTCAAAATAGCAACAAAGAAAATAAAATATCTAGGTATATATCTAACTAAAGAGGTGAAGGACCTCTATAAGGAAAACTATGAAACACTGAGAAAAGAAATAGCAGAACTTGCAAATAGATGGAAAAATATACCATGCTCGTGGATCGGAAGAATCAACATTGTTAAAATGTCTATACTACCCAAAGTGATCTACAGATTCAATGCAATCCCTATTAAATTACCAACATCATTCTTCACAGACATAGAGAAAATAATTATACACTTTGTATGGAATCAAAGAAGACCCCGTATAGCAAAAGCAATTTTAAGCAACAAAAACAAAATGGGAGGTATTAATTTGCCAGACCTCAAACTATATTACAAGGCCGTGGTTCTTAAAACAGCCTGGTATTGGCACAAGTGCAGGGACACAGACTAGTGGAACACAACAGAAAATCCAAATATAGAACCATCCTCATATAGTCACCTAATTTTCGACAAAGCGGGAAAGAATATACTCTGGGGACAAGAATCCCTATTCAACAAATGGTGCTGGGAGAATTGGTTAGCCACTTGTAGAAGACTGAAACAGGACCCACAGCTTTCACCTCTCACAAAAATCAAATCACGGTGGATAACAGACTTAAACCTTAGGCGTGATACAATCAGAATTCTAGAAGAAAATGTAGGAAAGACTCTTACAGACATTGGCCTAGGCAAAGAATTTATGAAGAAGACCCCCAAGGCAATCACAGCAGCAACAAAAATAAATGAATGGGACATGATTAAATTAAAAAGCTTCTGCACAGCCAAAGATTTAATATTATTAAGATGTCACTTCTCTAGGACATGGTCTATAGATTCAGTGTGATACCTATTGACATTCTTGTAGGCCCGTTTTTATTTTTGGAGAAATTGAAAAGCTGTTTATAAAATTTATATGGAAATAGAAATGAATTATTAATACAATTGCCAAAGCAATTTTAAAAAGAATAAACAAAGTTGGAAACTTAAATTACATGATTGAATACATACTATAAAGCTATGGTAATAAGGACAGTATGATATTGACAAAAGGCTAGACATACAGATCAATGGAACAAAATAGAGCCCAGAAGCAAACCGTCACATACACAGTCAGTGGATTTTTGACAAAGTTACCAAGGTAATTCTAGGAGGAAAGAAAAATCTTTTCAACAAATGGTGCTGGGCCAGGCGCGGTGGCTCACGCCTGTAATCCTAACACTCTGGGAGGCCGAGGCGGGTGGATCACTCGAGGTCAGGAGTTCGAGACCAGCCTGAGCAAGAGCGAGACCCCGTCTCTACTAAAAATAGAAAGACATTATATGGACAACTAAAAATCTATATAGAAAAAATTAGCCGGGCATGGTGGCGCATGCCTGTAGTCCCAGCTACTGGGGAGGCTGAGGCAGTAGGATCGCTTAAGCCGAGGAGTCTGAGGTTGCTGTGAGCTAAGCTGACGCCACGGCACTCACTCTAGCCTGGGCAACAAAGTGAGACTCTGTCTCAAAAAAAAAAAACAAAAAAACAAAAAAAACAAATGGTGCTGGAACAATGGGATATTCATATAGAAAAAAAAAATGAGCATTGACCCTTTCCTCACCTCACTTACAAAACTGAACTCTAAATGGATCATAGACTGAAATGTGAAATCTAAAACTATGAAACTTCTGAAGAAAACATAAGAGAAAATTTTTTGCCTTGGTTTAGGAAAATATTTCTTAGATAGGACACACAAATTTGGATCATAAAGAAAAAGATTATAAATTGGCCATTATCAAAATGAACAGTTGTTAATATTTGAAAGATACATCTAGGAAAACTAGAGGCAAATCATACAATGAAAGAAAATATTATATATTGGATACTACCTATGTGCATATACAGAGAGGCAGAGGAAGAGAGAGAAAGAGAATACAAGTCCTTTCATGGATATATATACATTACATTCATTATATACATTTGTATATAATACATATTATATATTACATATATACATTACACATACATATATCTGTTAGAGGACTTGTATTCAAAATATGTGAAAAATTCCTAAAATTTAGTAATAAAAAGACAGACAACCCAGAATACAATGAACAAAAGCTCTGAGTACATGTTCCACCAAAGAAGACAAGCACTTGAAATGTGCTCAACATCTACAGTCACCAGGGCAATGAGAGCCAGTACACGCCCATAGGACGGCCAAGGTGAAGACTGACCAGCAAGTGTGGGCAAGGACGTGTAGCAACCTGAATGACTGACGTTGCTGGCAGGAATATGGTGGGACTATAAAATGGTCCAGCCACTTTGGAAAATTGTTGGCAGTTTCTTTAAAAGTTAAACATATACTTACTATATAACACAGCCATTGCAGAAGTAGGTATTAAATATTTACCCAAGAAAAGTGAAAACACATGTCCACAGAAAATGTACACAAATGTCCTTAGCAGATTTATTGATGATAAACGAATAAGCCCCAAAGTGGAAACAACCCAAATGCCCATCAGCAGGTAAACGGATAAAGCAAACGTGACAAATCCACACGACGTAATACTACAGAGCAATAAAAAGGAATGAGCACTGGATACATGGAATATATGGTGAATCTCAACAGTATTACACTGAGCGAAAGAAGCCAAACACAAAAGAGCCTTTTCTGCCTCCCCAAACTGCAACATTACTATATTGCTCAGTTTATATAAAATTCAAGATAAATCAAACAAATCCGTTGCTACTGAAACCAGATCAGTGGTTGCCTAGAGGCAGAGAAGAGGTTAGAAATGAATTTCAAAAGAACACGAGTAAAGGTTTGCTCCTGATGGAAATATTCTATGTCTTGATTATGGCCATAGTTTTACAGGCATACGCATCTGTTAACTTTCATCACATGTGCACTTAAAATGGGTGCAGTTTATTGTACGTGTGTTATGCCTCAGTAGAACTGTTCGAAAATGATGACACAGGCGTCAGCTCCAAGGGATTCCTACCAGTCAAATTTAGGATAATATGAGCATAAAAAATGATTGAGTTTGTGGTAAAACATTGACTATATATTTTTTAAATGATCTATAATCTGACTGAGCCTCAAGACCTAACTACCGATTTTCAGGAAATACAATGGACGATGGAGGAAATATTAAACTGCAAAATGGAGATGCGATCATTAAAATCCAGAGGGAATCTGAGGGAAGCTCTATAGGACAAATGATTCTGTTTCATCAAGAAATAAATTCTGAAAAAGAGAGAGAGACATAAATCAAGAGATTTATCAATGAATTGCTTCATATTGAGCTTATATGAATCTTGATCCAAACAAAAACCTTTAAAACAATTATGAATTGTAGAAAATCAAACCCTCAATATTCAATATTAAAGAATTATTGCTGCCGGGCTCAGTGGCTCACACCTGTAATCGTAGCACTTTGGGAGGCTGAGGTGAGAGGATCACTTGAGGCCAGGATTTCAAGACCAGCCTGAGCAAGAGTGAGACCCCATCTCTACAAAAAAGTAAAAAATTAGCTGAGTGTGGTGTTGTACACCTGTAGTCCCAGCTACCTGGGAGGCTGAGGCAGGAAGATGGCTTGAGCCCGGGAGTTCAAGGCTGCAGTGAGCCATGATGACACCACTACACTCTAGTAGGAGCAACAGAGTGAGACCCCATCTCAAAAAAAAAAAAAAAAAAAAAAGGGAATTATTGCTAATTTTTAAAGATGATGGTACTGTGGTTGTTTTTTTTTTAAGGTATTTTGAAATTTTTCTCTATTTTCAATTTTAAATTCAATGTGCTTATAATACTTTTATTTTGGAAACATATATATGTGTGTGTATGTATGTGTGTGTGCGTGTTTAGGAAAGGAAAGAGAGAGAGCGTGCACAAGAGCACGAGACGGAGAGACAAGACAGAAAACTGACCTCTAGCAAACCCAAACCTATCATTGTCTGATGTTTTACAGATTTAGAGGACACAATGTCAAATAAAAGAAGTGTGGTGCAGGTGAACTGCCTGCACGTCACATTTTTAGAAGCTTTTGTTTTATATAACCTTTCTTTGGGGCATGCGAATGCTCACCCTGTCAAAAAATGTCCCACTTCTTGTTCAGGCTCCTCTATTCATCACACACTGAACTGCTTGCTGTGTTAAATGCTTAAAGGACTATATTTTAGCACCACTTAAAGGGTTTTAAATAATCCCCTAGCTTACTTCCTTTCCTTTGTTGAATGCCTTTAAAAATGTGTTTGAAATATGAGGTTGGGGAATTTGTGCATAGAAAATAATTATAATAACACTTAGAAGCTCTTATTCTAGAAGCAAAAGTGCTCTTAGCAGCTCCTGTCACTCCCAAGTTCAGAGCCTGCAGTTTTTTGCTTGGGATTGTTAACACCCTGGGCACTACAGGTCTGGGGCGCTCTGAAATGCTCATTGCATGAGAGGTTTGGGACCTGGAGGGTGTGCTTCATGTTTCACGGTGCGAATGTCCATGTATGTGACTGCGTGTGACTACTGTGGAGTTGATTCTAATGATTTAATCAAATGTGCTTATACAGAATGTTTGATCTGCTCATTTGGTTAAAAATAATTGTTTTCACTGACCCTATGTATCATTTATAAATATACAAAATAAGCGGGTTTGAAATTTACTGAATAAATTTGTTTTATGGTCAATTGCCAGATTTAATGTTTGATAGACTGTCTACTATTCATCTGAATTTTTTAAAAAACCTAGATTATGAAACTATAATTATAAACTCAAAAATATTTGAGAAAGAGAGAAATTTGAAGGGCTATTTTTGGTTTGTTTTTAAGCTTTTACCAAAAAAAAATCAGTCTTCCTTTCTCTCTTTCTCTATGTTTTATTTATATATTATAGCATAATAAGTCAACCATGTGAAAAAATATGCTTTTCTAAATATAAATCTACCTTACAGTACCTAGAAAGGTTACCATCAAATGCAAACCCTGGAAATAAATCTGAACCACAAAAGCAGAATACTTAGAAAACATTTTTTCATGTTTACATGAAACATTCGCATATGAGAGAATGTCCATTTTATGCCCCTTGCATATACTTGTCTCTGATTCTTGTTTTGATCACTTGAAAGTATACATACTGTTTAAAACTGCAGCTTTGAATCTAAATTCTGTTTAGGGGAAAATATATAGAATGTGGCAAAATAATATTATGATATATACTTGTACATCAAGTCATAAACTCTAACATCTTATATTTGAAGCTAAATCTACCTTTTCTTCATACTTTTTTGGGTTATTGTTAACATACAGTTTTTTGAAAAAAATTTAAGAGCAAGGGAGGGATTCGGTTGGCCATGGCTAAAGTCATCTAGTTTAATGCTACAAGTATTTACAAAGTACCACGCAGGCACTTTGCTGGGCACCGGAGGTGAGGAAGGGCTGCGATGTGAGCAAGACACAAAACAATTTCGGTTTTCTGGGTCTCGGTACTTCTCAACTCTGTTTTATCCAATTCTCCTTATTCACACAGCAAATGTTTAATGCCCCTGCCGTGGATCATACACTGTTGCTGCGACTAGAGTTATAAAAGTAAGTAAAGCAATGATGCTGCCCCCTGCTTTTTAGCTTTTATTGGTTGAGTCTACCTGTGGTGGTTTTAAAACTATGTACAGTGTAGTTTCAGTTTTGAAAAATGAACAAATCCTGGAGTTCCACTGCACAATGATGTGAATATACTTAACACTACTGGATTATACACTTAAACATAGTGAAGATGGTGAATTTTGTATTATGCAGTTTTTTAAAACCATAATTTTAAAAACACTGGAAAAATATTGAATTTAAAGAAAAAATATGTACATATTCTTTGGCATTCCCCCCTTTAAACACTGGCATCTGACTCGCCTCCCCTGGAATGTGGGCCAGCCTGGATGCCTGGCGCAATGAGTAGAACGGGGTGGAAGTGATGCTGCGTCACTTTAAGGACAGGTCACTGAGAGTGCACCTTCCGCCTGGCCCTCCTGCTCTTGGGTCCCTTGTGCTGAGGGAGGACAGACGTCGGGCTGGAAGACAGGCAGCAGCCCCGTGGAGAGGTCCGTGTGGAAAGGAATGAGCCCTTCCGCCCACAGCCCCACAACTTGCTGGCCGCCTGAGGGCACCGTCTTGGGAGCAGAGCCTCCGGCCCCACTCAGGCCTTCAGGCGATGGCAGTCCTGGCCGCCCCCAACTGCACCACAAGAAAGACCCCCAGCCAGAACAACCCACTCATCCACTCCTGGATTCCTCATCCTCAGACAGGTAATGAGCTGCCCAGTTTTGAGGAGGCTTTTTGTGCAGCAGCAGATAACCCACATTGGGCAAGAGAAAGTGCAGCTACTTGCAGGAGGCAAAGCAGGGCCTTGTCATTGACCAGACCTGAGTTCACGTCGTTTTCCTGACACTTACCACCTACATTGCCATTTCAAACCTACAATTCCCTTGTGAAAAATGAGCAGATTGCCAATCTATTTTATAAGGCTGACGTTAACACTAAATGGAATGCTGAATGCTAAGTTCAGAGTACATAGTAGGTGCTCACTAAATGGTAGCTGTTACTGTTTGAGTTCATGGGACACCTCAAAGATGGGAACCCGTATTTATCTCATCTCAGCCCAAAGGTAGTGCAGTCATTTGTTAGTATGGCACACAGTCTAAACCAAAGTCTCCCCATCAATTTGTGGTGCCCCAGGATACTAGGGTTAGAAGGAATCTTGGAGCCCAGTTCGTCTAATGTGTTCATTTAGTAGATGTGTGTGCTAAGACCTGGGCTGGCTACACAGTTTGCCTGAAACCCACACCGGGCCAGGCAAGACTGAGACCCAGATAGTTGATTCGCAGCCTAGTGCACCACACGCTGCATGCTGATGATTCCAAAGAGCTCGTCTTGTGTCAGACTGACCTGCCAGCCACGTTTTCTGTGACTGGAGTGCCTTCACTAGCTCTGACAGCGAGCCTGCTAATTGGTTCCACAGGCCAGCCCCTGCGGGGACCCCACAAGAGCGCGTTATGCATGGGGGTGCTGGACTGAGCCCAGGCACGACCTCCCGGCAGATGCACCGGGTACAATCAGGCCAGTCCCTGCGGGGCCCCCTGCCCTCATATTGCTGTGAACCTATCTCTGAACTCTGCCGCCATTCACCTCCCTGTTTCCCTTCAGCACTCATCTCCCTGACACCTCAGCACGGGCCACACATGAAGAGAATTCAAGTATTGAACCGCAACAGCAAGAATCAACACCCTCGACCAACTTTCCGGAGGCTCTTCCTGAATGTTCGAGTTAAAAAATTAAACTTTGATCAAGAGCACTAAGAAACCATGTGTTGTAGATGCCTTTAAAGAAATTGGAACATTTAATTAAGTTAATCATTTCTGAAGTCCAAAATCAATTCAGCAAAAGTATTTTTGAAATATGTGCCTTCTAGATTTTTATTTCTGAAGGATTTGAATATGATTTCTTTCCCTCTCTCTCTCCTTCTCTCCTTCTCTTTCTTCCTTCCTTTCCTTCTTTTTTCCTTGTTTCTTGATGTTTAGGCCTCAGTAATTTTTATCTAGTTATTTATGTTACCTTGTTATTTTTTTCACCCTATTTCCCACAGGGCACATGACATGAGCCTGAATTTATTTATCTTCTTACTGGAGTCCCTCAGCCAAGACTGTTTTCAAAAGAAGATCTTTGGGAAATACGCTTTCTGAACCTTGCAGGTCTGAGAATATATTTACTGCGCTCTCACTCTCTTTGTAACTTAAAACTTAGCTGCATCCGAAGTGTGCTCTCGCATCCAGCACCACAGCTGGGATATGTCGGGTCTCCCTGACCCCTGCTGTCCTGTGGGTGAGCAGCTCTTTCTACAGAGAGGCCCTTTGAACCTGCTTCTTGTCTTGGTGGAATTTTTCCTTATTTATACAATTTGGAGTCTATACGCCTTTGCGATCTGAGATCTCTTAAGTTTTTGCTTCTGGGAAATATTTACCCATTATTTTAAAAATGTATTTTCTCTTTTATTTATCTTTTTTTTCTAGGACATCATACATATATGTATATGTGTGTGTGTGTATGTCTGTATGTGCTTGCATATATATTTAATATATATGCTCTCCCTCACATGTATATACACACACAGCCTTCACTTCTCAACTTTTCTCTTATATTTTTTTAACTTTTCATTCCTTCCCGATGCCTGGGGAGGATTTTCGCAACCTGAATTTTTGGGTCACTAATGTATTATTTGACTGTTACTACTGTTCCATTTATTCTCCTGTCTTGTTATTTATTTCAACTATTAAATGTTTTACATGGAATATTTCCACTTTGTTCTACTTGTTCCTGTTTCATGTTACCAAGATCCCCTGTAAATCTTGCTGCATTTTATTTTAAAGTCTCGATCATTCTGCCTCATTTGTCCTGGTTCGTCCAGTATGTGTTGTTCAGTTTTCCTTTTTAATTTGATGGTCTCCTCGGGCATCTGGTTCGCTTTGCCTTTGGAATCATTTTCCCCTTGGGAATATCAGCTCCTTGAAAAGGTAGTTTTTATCCTGGAGTATGGGGCCAAGGTCATAGCTTGTCCTACTCCTGGTGAGTCTAAGAAAAGAGGAATAGCTCAGCAACAGAGCACACGGAGACACAACCTGGACCTTATGCCCTATTTGCTGCTCCTTTAGAGGGGACCCTAACACCCACGCCCCCTTTCCTCCCAGCCCATGGCCACTCTTTTTAGCAAGGCATTCCCTCTTCTTTTAATCACCCAGCCGCCAAGGGTGAAAGGCCATGCAGAATGCCCCCACCTGCCACAGGAGGGCTCTTGCTATCCCAATATTAATCTCTCACCCTTGTCCCCATAATGCTGGGCTGCTACTGCTGTTTCTGTGTCCCACACTGGTGATGGGGAGGACATTGATTAACCCAGGGCAATGCGGCAAATGGAAGCTAGCACAACTAAACAGCTTGCCCCATCCCGGCCCATCACCTGTTTTAACCTGAGAAACTGCTTAGAACACTGGCAAAGCTATTTTATGACCTATGTAAAAATGGAAAGGTCTACTCTTCCAGAAAAGTAAACTTAATGCATATCAAGAAGCATTTATATCTTTTATGAGATTAGCGTGTTGCGTACAGAAAGAAAACTTGTCTCTGCATCTGAATTATCCTCACATTTAGAACAGTGGAGAAAACAGGATTTTTATACTTATAAACTTGGATCAAAATATTGTTCCAAAACACAGCCAGCAATAATGTGACTTGTCTAATGTCTTTGGCCCTGAATTTTCAAGTACCAAATTGCTATCTCCAAGAAATGCATAATATAGATGCTAATAAATCAAGGGTTATGCCATATGTCAAATATCTGTCTGAAATGTATTCCTGTGAGCAAGCTATGAATCTAGAAATTGGGTCTTAACTTCCAGTGCAAATCCTGTAGTATAGTATAAAAGGAATAACAACAAATATTTCTAACTTTCTGGATATTTTTTCTCTGAAATACTGATATTAGAGCACAAATTATGGTGTAAGTCAGTGTAAAAATGCTATGAGTAATACTGAGTCTGTCTTTTGCCATGAGAGTCTTTTAATCCTCATTCATTGTGTGCGTGTGTGCACATACACGGGTATGCGTGTGCTCACGTGCACTGGGTTTCAGACCACAGGACCAGAGCTTAAGCACTGACCTTGCTTAAAGAAGTCTGACTATGAATTTGAAACTCATAAAGTTCTTATTACTGACCCTTCCTTTGCAGAAATCAAATCTGACTCTTCCTTGGGTGAAAATAATAAGTGTCTATTACACATGACAAAAAAAAATATGACTTTCTGTGTGCACTATTTTGACTTGGGAAAATATCTTTACCCCTGTTTTAAAGATAGATTTTCCATAGCAGAAAAAAATAAAAATGATTTAGACGAATGTGTCAGAAAGTGTGAGCACTGGGTTCATATTGATCTGATCAAGACTTATGAGCGGAGGTGAAATTTGGTCCAGAAAACAGTTTGGAAGGAAATGGACTCAATGATTTCAGACGTTGAAGGCTTCACTGGAAATTGCTGTTCCTCTTCTGACTGAAAAAATGGTTAGGCCTGGTTTTAGAAGCCCGGAATCTCAAGGACTTTTGCTTCTTTGATGGAGCATCCAAATTTCAGCTTCACCCAAAAATGAGGGTAACTCCAGCCTACCATTTGGGTTTGTGTGAGAATTAAATGTCTTAGCCATGGGTGGATGATCAGTATTATTTCCATTCCTTCGCTTGCTGTTTTCCTCTCTTTATCCATTCCCAAATCTCTCTTTTAAATATAAACAATTTAGAAACTAAGTCAGTAAAGGTGCTTGGGTTGTGAATAGGACTTTAGTCCCAGCCTCCTAAGTACATTCTAAGCAGAGAGTGCTGCATCCGTCTACAAGCAATGAAACCGAGGTTGGGGTTGAGAGAGGTGGTTGAGAAGGCAGAAGACTACTGCTCCCACCCCAGCTATCTTAGGCTGCCCCGTGATCTCAGCAAGTCATTTAGCTTTCGGTTCCCCATCTCTCAAAGGGGGCATGATACCACCTACTCTACATAAGTCACAGGTGGCTGATTTGAAAATTTACATAAATGTACTTCTAGAAATCCAAAGCATCGCAGAAAGGATTTGCAGTTACACATTTCCTTTCTATTTCCCTTTGTTTATACATTTTCTGAATATTTCAGAAAAAGGTATGATTTAATATCAGGTGAATTGATCCTGTTGTCAACACTTGATTATTCATGGTTAAAAGAGCAAATGTCACATATAGATAGTGCTTTTCAGTTAATAAGGTTAACCTCCTTCCTCAGGTGACATTAAACTAATCATGCCTCTCACAAGGAATTATGAGGGTCCTTAAGGAAGCTTCATTTAATCAAGACGTCTCTGTGGCTGGAAAGGAGCACCTCAGTAACCTTCAAGCTGCTAGATGTTGTTCAAAACCATTTGACTCTGAATTCCTGCCAAGTTCAAAGATTATGCAAAAAATATCACTCCAACTTCTATTGACATATTTTATGTGCATAAGAACTTCCTCCAAGTTTAGTTTCCTTAATTCATGTTTTTTAGGATAAAGCTAGAAAATAGTCCACTATATTGTTGGAAATATTTCTGTTTTCTCTATTGCATTTCAATTTTACTACTGCGCACTATCAATGCTAGCAATTACTCTCCTGAGGTGCCTGTTTGTGTGTGAATGTCTATGTGAATATGTAAATGTGTGTGTGTTTAATAGTAATGTTACACTGTGGGAAGAAGTCAAGGAAGATTAATAGAGCATAAAATTTCTGGTAACAGTACAATATTAGAAGAAAATAGGAGAATAATTACTTGAGTACATAAACAATATGGTTCAAACTTAATAGTTTGCATTTGTTGAATCCATAATTTATATCTTTAATAAATTTCAGCATTTTCTCCAAAGAACATTCCCAGTTGTCTTTATTATCTGCATAATGGGATGGCTCATTATGCAATATAATTATATTATATAAACAAACTTCTAGTCACTGTTAAGAAATTATTTATGAGCATGGAACACTGAAAACAAAATCTCAACAAGGTTAAATCCTGCAGATTATGTAGGCTAATCCTGTTTAATGTTTTTTTGTTTCCATTTCTGTTACCTATCTCTAGAAAGCATGATAAATATATTACCAAATCTGGTGTCAGAACCTAGTTCAACTACTTCAGGGAGGATTCACATGAAGTCTACAATTTCAAATGTCACAAAACACAGAATTTTAACTAAGCATGTAAGTATGCATTTTTTCAGTAGAAAGACATGCAATATTGACTTCTATGCCAATTTTATTAAACATTGAATTTGTTATATGTTAATGAAAGTTTATTACCCAGATTTTGTGTCTTGCTATCAAGTATTTTCACTGTCTTACACAAATACATTTTGAAGAAATATATTTCCACTTATTCTATACATATAAGTTTTTTCCCTTCTGTAGTGGTCATGCACAGACAGACAAAAGCCAAAAAGGAATAAATGTGAGTCACAACTACACTGGGGTGATTTCCTGGCAGCCAAGGCAAGGGAGACTACTCAAATATGAATCTATCCATGCATCCTCCAGAAACTTTACCAAATTATAAAAAAGAGCAAATAAAATTACATAAATCTCATGCTTTCTGCAAAATTTTAAAAAGAAAGAATATTAATACTTCAAAATAACATGGAAAATAAACATCAAGATCCAGTAGAATTATTTCTTGAGTTTCTTCCACAAACCCTTGCTGGGAGAACTGGTAGTGGTTCTGGAGAAGCTGTACAGGAAGGAACAAAAAGGACTGAGATAAATTAGCCTCAGAAGTAGAAAGTTCATCCTAAGTGTGAAAATACTAAAAATCCTTGGAGACAAGAGTGCTGACTGCAAGGAACACATTCAAAAGTGGGCATAGGACTTGTCCAGGCAGTTTGAGCAGTAATGTCTCTGAAGGAAAAAAAAGAAGAAAGAGACCTTGGAGACTGAGTGAAAAAGGAAAAAGGAACAGAAGGGAAATTTAGGGCTCTGCAAAACAAAATAAAATAAAAATAAAGGGTGTATACCCTCTCCCCTAAAAGAAGCTATCCATTGAAAAAATTGTACTACATATAAGAACAGTCTTGCAAATCATCCTAAACCACCAACAAATGATGGAAATATAAGGAATCTTCATCTGTAAAGCTGCTCTAAGAAGAAAACAACAACAAAAATCAAAGTATGTCAGCTGATAGAAATTCTCCTCCTCTATGCCCCAAATAACTATAAAGCAGAAGAAAGATCTAACAAAAATCCTAAACTGAATTATGTATCATTAAACCAGCATCTGGGGATATGAAAAACACCAAAAACTAGAAATTTTCTAAATTTAAAAATGGAAGAAGTAAAAACTTAGAAAAGAAATACAATTTAAAAAAAAGAAAAAAAGACAAACATCATATGAGAAATAACAACTAAGTTTCATGGTGCCCAAGAGAGAATATATTTGAATGAAAATTTAATAAGGGGGCATATAGGAAAAGAAAATTAGAAAACCCAAAGAAAAAAATGAGATTCAATAAGAGGAAGAGGAGTAGAAATGTTTAGAGGGAAAGTGATTAAATGGAAGACAGACAAAGAAAATCCAACATACATATAATTGGAGGCCCTGAAGTTGGAAAACAAATAATGAAAGAGAACTAATCTTTAAAATTTTAATCCAGTTAAACATTCTGGAAAGAAAAGACCCAACTCTATATAGTGAAAGAGCTCCCTGGATAGCTGGGAGAATTGACCCAGAATGATGAATTCTGAGACGTATTTAAGTAAAATGATTATATTTTAAAGATAAAGAAAAATATTCAAAGGCTCTCTGAACAAAAAGGTCAAATTACTTATGAGGGCCAGAGAATTTAACTAGCACCAAGCTTCTAAAAAGTGATATGCAAAGCAAAACAACATTGAACAGCAATGTCAAGAAACTCCAGGAAAGAAATTATGAGTCAAAAATTTGATTTCCAGTCATGCTGTCCTTCAAGTGTCAAAGCTACAGAAAAACAGTTTCTACATGACTAACTCAGTGAAGGTTGTACCTATTAGTCTTTCCTGAGGAATTTACTAGGAAATGAATTTTATCCTACCAGGGAAAGATTGGAGAAACAGCAGCAAAAGAGTTGATTGTGATCATTGTGTAAGACTAAAACAAAGGTGGAGAAATAACATCCAGATGTATATGATGGGATGAAGCAGACACAATGCAACTAAAACTAAAGGGACTTGGAAGAGGGAAAGAGAAAATAGAAAAGCTCATTTTTAATTGTATACGTGGAAGTCAAGGATACCATTAAAAACAGAATAGCCATATTGTAAACAATTAGAAAAAAAACAGGGAACTAGGTAAAGTAAGCACAAAAATACAGACTCTCCCAAATACCAAAAGAAAAGAGCAACTAAAGGACACACCCAAAAGCACACCTAGACCTGTTATTTAGGAAGGCTGAAAAGAAGGGACAGGCAGGTAAATACTCGGCAAATGGAAGAAATAAGAAACCTGTTAGAGATCTGTAGCATCCCTAGTGACATTTTAAATTTTCTAACATTGAAAACAAGTGTTCTGCTTTTTTACTTTTAACCCTTACCAAACTTGCTAGAGGTTTATAAATTTTATTAATGTTTTCAAAGAATCAACTTTTTGCTTTGTTGATATTCTCTGTTATATATTTTATTTCAATTTTATTGATCTTTAAAAATATTTTTATTTCCTTCCTTTTATTTTATTTGAGCTTAATTTGCTGTAATTTTTCTATTTTCTTGAGAAAAAGATTCATATAATTGTTTTTTAACCTTTTTTCTTTTCTATCATATGCATTTGTAGCTATAACTGCTTCACTGAACTATTTTAGCTATGTCGTACAAATTTTGATATGTTATATCATCATTATAATTTATATAAAATATTTCCTAATTTCCATTGCAACAACTTCTTTAATAATGAATAATGCAGAAGTAGGCTGCTTAATTTCCAACTCTATGGAGATTTTCATAATTATGTTTCAGTTATCAGTTTTTATTTTAATCCTGCTGTGGTCACAGAACACACTTTGCATGACTTCAGTCCATTGACATTTATGGAGACTTGCCTTATTTGCGGGCAGATGGTCCATTTTGGTAAATATTCCATGTGCACATGAACACAATGTGTATTTTGTAGTCACTGTTCTATAAACATCAATTAGATTAAGCTGTTTAGTTAAGTTTTTCAAACATTCCATATCTTTATTTATTGTTTTGTCTGCTTTTACTTAGTGAGGCAAGGAGGCTACAATCCTTACCTATGATTGTTTATGCGTCTAATGCTGTCCTTTAGTTCTATCACATTTTGCTTTATCTCTTTTGAAGACGTTTTATTTGATACATACAAATATTATATTATTGTAACATCTTGCTAAATTGATAATTTTATTATAGAAGATGTTTGTCTTTATTTCCAGAAATATCTCTTGCCTTAAAATTTACTTTGTCTGATACTAGTACAGCTAAACCAGATTTCTGAGGATAGTATTTTTCTGGTGTATCATTCTCTATAATTTAACTTTCAAACTTTCCATGTCTTTACATTTAAAGTATGTCTCTTGTAAATAATATATGATTTACTTTTGTTTAATAAAAAATCCAGTCTGATAGTTTTTGCCCCTTAATTTAAAATTTTAGTCTATTTATATGTAATGTAATTATTGATATAGTTGGGCTTAAATAGACCATGATGGTATTTGCTTACTCCTTGTTTTAGCTATTCTTTAGTGTTCCTCTTTTCTATGCTTCTTTTAGATTAATTAAATATTTTTTGCTATTCCATTCCCTCCTCTAGGACCATGGTCCCTAACCCCCAGGCTGTAGACTGGTATCAGTCCATGGCCTGTTAGGACCCGGGCTGCACAGCAGGAGGTGAGCAGCGGGCAAGAGTGAGAAAGTCCAACAAATGACGTGTATAAAGGTGTTTATAGCCGCACGATTCACGATACCTAAAAGTGGAAAGAACCCACTGCCCATCGGGAGTAGAGCAGACTCGTGAATGGTGGCACGTCCACATGGTGGAGCGCCACACAGCAGTGGGAAAGAGCGGCTGTGGCTTCGGGCAGCAGCGTGGGGGATCGCACTGATACAACATGAAGGGAAAGAGGCGGATGGAACAGAGGGCGAATTATAGGATTCCTTTCCTACGACGTTCAAGCCAGACAAAAGTAGTCTGGGGTGGTGATAGAATGGTGCTTTCCTTGGGGGAGTCTCAGCGAAAAGGGGGCTTGAGGGAACAATTTTGGGGACTGTAAATGTTCTGTGTTTTATTCTGGATCCTGGTTACATATAAAAATGTATCAAACTACACACTTAAGATCTATGCACATAATGGTACCTCAGTAATACTAGATTTTTTAAAAAAAGCTAAAGAAGCTTTATAGATTAGGGAAAACAATGAGGGCAAAATAAAGACATTTTCGGACAAATAAAAACTGAGAGATTTTATCGCCAATAGAACCACACTATAAAACATACTAAAGGGATTTCTCCGGGCTGAAGGAAATAACACTGGATGGAAGCAAAGAATGGCAAGACGGGGAGAGCTTCACAGAGGGCAGACATGCAGGTAAATGTGCGTTAATATTGCCTGTGTAACTCGACTTTCAAAAAGAATGTCAGCGAGCACATGCAGAAGAGAAATAGATGACAACACACACACAAAGGGCGGGACCAGAGGAGACGAAGCTTGGGTGCTGGGCAGCCCTTGCGTTGCCCGGAAGGTGTTAAAAGTCCTAAACGAAGGTGGATCTCGGTGAGGGAGAGATGCAGACTATGGTCTCTAGTGTAACATTATTGATAACAAAAGAACCTAAACATCTAATGGCGGAGAAAATACTTAAAGTCAACATGGTCAAGAAATGAAGGTTATGAGGGTAAATCTGGAAAGAACTAAAAAGAGAGAGTTCACCTCTGGGAAGTGAGACCAGGGTAGAAGAGAGAGAAAGAGACTGTTGCATTTTTCCTTTCTTTTCTTTTCTTTTCTTTTCTTCTTTTCTTTCTTTCTTTCTTTCATTTCTTTTTTTTTTTTTAATATAGACCCGGTTCTCACTATGTTGCCCAGGCTGGATTTAAACTCCTGTGCACAAGGGATCCCCCAAGAAGCTGGGATTACAGGCTTAAGCCACCGCACCCAGCTCAGCTGCACTTTTTTAAAGGTCGCTATTACTCTGTAACTTTGAACTATAGATGTGTACTACTTTGATACAAGTATAAAATTAATTTTGTTCAAAGGACTGACTGGAGTTGAACTGTTGGTTAAATGACCACCCGACCCACAATTCAGGTTCCACAGTCATTCTTGAGAACGTAGCATGTTCCTGGACTGGACCTGCTGTGGCAGGCATTGTCACCGAGCCCTCCTGTTCCAAGTGAAGGAGCAGAATGTGCCGCCCCAAACTATGCCACTTTGGCATTGAGATTACTTTGAGCTGCGGCAACTGAGAGGGAGATACAAAAACAGCTCTCTGCCCTCTTCCTGTTTGCCTGAAAGCAGGGCGGACATGAATCACAAAGGTGTCCCTCCTCCCCTCTTTTGCAGAAGGACAAAGGCTGGTCACTCCCCAGAGACTTTAGACTTCGGAGGACTCTCCATAATACATTTTACTAACTAGTCTTTATCTGCCATGAGTTTCCCAGAACTTGCCTCCCCTACTCCCTTCCTTCTTGTTTCAGTGGGAAATGAGATTTACTTTTCTTCTTGGGTGTCTCCCACGCATACATGAGGCATACAAGTTAATAAACTTCTGTTTTTCTCTTGTTGATCTGGCCGTTGTTACAGGAGTCCCAGCTAAGAAGCGTCGCCTGTGAAGGGTAGCGGGACAACTACTTTTGCTCTCCTTATGTGAGCAACCCCGCGCTGAGGGCGGGAGAGAAAGGAGAAACAAGCGGACACTGGGCCAGGGGGTCTGCTCTCCCCCATCACGGTGAGAGCAGGCAGTAGCCGGAGAGACACTGAACAGTCATGGGTTGGGTTGGGGGAATCTCACCTCCAGTGCGTAGAATTCGCAGGCAGCCTGGGATACTTCTGCAGTAAGCCTGAAGTACAGCGAGCTGTGCACCAGGTGGGGATGCCTCGTGGGGAATGGCCCCAGGCAGGACGAGGTCCAGGGCAGCCAGCCAAAGGAGACACCAGTCAACCCTTAACACACCATTAATTAAACAGAAGCGGAGCCTGCTTTCGAGAGGTGGGCATCATTTACCCTTAAGGGGCAGCGAGTAGGACAGTGGCAGCCTGCTGAGTTTCAAGAATATTTCTAAGTGAAAAAGACTGTATTACTAGCTGGACACAACACAGATTTTAAATCAGCATGTATGTCACTCCAACTGTGGTTTCGCCTGCCAGCTTTGAGGTCCTTCGAATGTTTTGAGGGCTCTGGTTACTTCACTTTAGAAATTTCAGTTTCAGCTAAAATAACTCCAATAATCCCAGGAACATCCCTCTACACATGATTCTATTTCACAGTGCTTTGCTGATTTTCCAAGGGAATTCACTTTGAAGGAGCGTTCAGGGTGTCACGGATACTGAAATGATTCATCGGTGAAGGTGGCAAGTACGCGGTACAGGGGAGGAGGCAGGACTTGGCGGCACACAGGCATGTGTCCAGCAGTGGCTCTGACCCAGAGGGGCTTGGTGTCAGTTTCCTTTACTGTAAATGGGGGGAGGGGCGTTAATAATATTTACCCAATCTAAGTCATGTGTTGAGGCAAGGAGAGCCATCAAAATTGGGAATGATGTAACCATGCTTTTTAGAATTTAAAATACCCCAAAAATATGAGGTTACTGTTGTTCTTAATCATTTTAGTGGTGATTCAAAACATGAAAGCCCATATATCAATATACCCACTGAAGGAGTCTTAAACTGAAGCTATAGAGCAATATCAAAAGCTGGTTAAAAGTGCCCCAACTTGGATCTTGCACTACCAGCCTCTTTTAAGAGAGTCCTGCAGAAATTTGGGGGAACATAGGTTAATTTGTTAAATGACAAGCCTGAGGATTATTGACAGCAAGAGACTTGATGGGGTCTGAATGGTACCCACACATGAATATGGCGCCCCTCTTTCTGAACTCAGGTGAATCCACCCATAATTCACAGCTGAGCAAGACAGAAATTCAAACTCTCCTTATGACTGACAGAGTTGGACTTTTAAGAATATCCTGCTTACCTAGGAGTGGTGCTTATCCATTAGAAAACAGGGCTGCTATAACTGTCCTTAGAAAATGGATGGACGAGATACCAAGAGTAGCACATTCACTGAAAATCAAAGAGAATCCACTGTGGCCCCAATAGTTGAGGTATGTATCTCCTAAAGAGGTCACTGTTTTTGGAACATTCAATATTGCTTAGCCAAGATCCTAGCATTTTAGAACCTTGCTGAATGCAGGATTTATATGACTTTCTCTTATCATGTGATGATCAGAATCGAGATCATATTCTGGGATGATCTACAAGAAACCTCCTCTGTCAAGAGCTTTATTTGTGCTTCTGTAAACAAAACCCACTCTGCAGTCTGTCCCTGGCCCTTCACAAAAGAACCATGGGGCAGTACTATGAGTATATATCAGGATAAGGGGGCAGTTCATCATCGAGAGAATGGCACCTCCCAGACTCTATTACGCCATCCATCACCAAAGTAAGTAGCCGCTGTAATGATATATTAGTGTAATAATCTGCACAGGATACACCGATGATGTATTACTCAAAAGATGGCCCTACTTACAGAAGTGAGGCTCCAGGAAGCGCCTGGGCAGCTCTGGAGGTGACTGGAAGGCTTCCACCGAATCTAAAGTCAGCCAACGAGCACCATACAATGGAAGCCACTTTCTTAGCAGCAGGGAGGAATACCGGTTTTAAATTATATCTCCTGTCATCTTTGCAATAAATCCACAGCGCTATTTGACCTTGGTGTCTTGGCTAATTCTAATTTGCAGGCACCATCTTGGTTGGCGGTGAGTTTCTGAATCAGAAGATAGCCAAGCTCTCCTCTGCATGTCTCTTTCTTTGATAGGTTGTGGTGCAGAATACCTTAGAGATTTTCAATTAGTTTGGAATAATTGAAATCACCTATAATGATAATTTTATTGAACACATACTTGGCCTTCACATATGGTGTTTCATTGCATCTCCTATTCTATAAAAATAAATTTATTTTCCCCCCTATTTCTCTCCCCTCAGAATGTTTCATGTTATTAAAAACAGAAGATTACTTGTCAGATGTTTTATTTGCCACGTGTCTGGGACCATCCTTCATCCTCCTCGCTCGTGTACACATGTGCACATCATTAGCTGAACTCCACTCATCATGCTCATGTAAAATGTGCTGCTAATTAAAAGAGCAGATAGGTAAAAACTAATTAAAACCTAGCATTTACATCATAATAATTGCACTTGGTAAAGAATAATAGAAACCTCACAGTAAGTGCAAAAGTCCACCCTACAAATCGTTCTCTGTGGTCGTAATTGCTCTGTGGTGGAGGTGGGCTCATTAGGCAGCACTTCCGGCGGTGGGGGCATTCATCTGTGTTTGGCAGCTGTTAGGCCTATACCTGCTGTGGAGGAAGCGCAGCCCCTGGGGACAAGCAGCATGCCAGTCCGGTAGCACCCAGAATGCTGCCAGGGGTGAGGCTGAGCAGCACCATCTCTCTCCCCCAAGCCCCGGCCTCCCCCTCCAAGTGCGCCTGGAACAGGCCCCTGAACCGCACCTGGGCTGTGTGCTGGGTCAAGGAAACAGTCTATGACACCGACCTGATGGATAGTACTTTAGGCTAGCAATGACAGATGACATTCTAAATGAGTGTGAAGCCACGGAGTTACCCTTTCGTGCTTCAGCGTGTCTGCAGGGGCACTCTCCTGAAACAGAACCCTGGTGTCCACGAACCCGGGCTCTGGGGATCATGGGTACCTCTGGGTCCTTCCTGCTTGGCCTCCTTTTCCTTTGCTGTCTCGGCTTCCGCTTCATTTCCTCAAAGCTCCAACCTGACCTCACTCCAGTTCCTTGCACAGCCAGCCCTCCTCCAGGATCGTTGTTGTATTGAGTCCCTGAATAAACCAGAGACCAAGAAGAGTAGGGAACAGATACAGGAAGTCCCCCGACACTCATGGTTCAGGGTATCCCTGGCAACCTGGCAGAGAACACTGGAGAGCCCCAGCTATCCAGCAAACATGACGGTGGTGTTGATGGTGATGGTGATGCTGACAGTGACCATGGAACAACAAAGGAAATGAGCCACAGCATCATTTTGATAAAGGAAATCAAGTCATGCATTCAAAGACTAATCATCCCAGGAAACCAAGGATGGCTCTGTCAACTGAAGAATCATGAGGCTCATAAATTTGGAGTGGAGAGCTTTATTTCCCATAAAGAGATGCTGCCTGAAGGCTGGCCATCTTGCAGGCTGGGAAGCATAGTCTTGGGCAGATATTGAGAACAAGCACTTCGAGGGAGGGGGAAAGGGAACAAGGATTTATGCTGAGAAGCATAGCTGAGTATACATATTCAACAGCTTATAGGAGGATCTATGAATATTCATGAAGGAGTGGTATGCACATGTGTAGTAGGCTAACATGTATGCAGCATGTGCCCCATGTTCACTTTGGGGTGAAGATTTAACATTTAAATATATCACAATTAGGCCGTATATATCAAGAGGTGAAGCAGAGGACATGCAGGCCCTCTGTATACAGCTTCAGTAGACGGGCCAGAACCACTCTATGGTCTATAGTCTGTTACCAAGAAAAAATTCTCGTTGGTTGTTGTGTCAAAACTACAAAAGGGAGGGCAGCATTAGGGGGTCAGTTGAAATCAGCAGTGCAGCCAGTCTTTCAAAAGTGTGGGCTTCTGTTTAACCCGTAGGGAAGACAGTCCGATGGCAGGCGGCGAGGGTGGGGGTTTAACACAGCATGTCCAACCTCCTATGCTGTCATGGCTGAGGACTGAGTTTTTAAGGTTTCTCTGGGGTTCTCTTGGCCAAGAGAAGGTCCATTCAGTCAATTGGAGGGGTACGATTTTATTTTCATTTCTCAGCTCAAAATACAGAAAACAGGTAGATTTCAAAACCCAACAGGAAAAGATATACTTGCACAATGCTAGGTTTTGGCATGATAAACTGGTACAGTCCTTTTGGAAATTAATTTGGCAATGCATATTAGGAGGCATAAAATTTGCATGGGCTGGTCCCGCTGATCTCACTTCTGAGAATCTCTCCCAAGGGGCACATCTGAAGGCAGACCTTGTACTCTCTTCCCTCACTTATCCCTCTGTGGTGCCTTCATCCATAGTGGCAGCTTCAGTGCCACTCCAAAGCTGCCAGCTCTGGAATAGACACCTCCAGCATTGCCTTGAGGGCTTGTTCCAAACTTAAAGCTGACTGAGAACTTCCCATATGGATAGATTTTTTTCACAAAATTGAGATTTCCAAAATGAATTAAGATTTCCAACAACTACTTCTCCTTGCGTTGGCCACGCCGGGACCTCCGAGCCTGGCTCACCGCCTCCCTCCAGCATCCTCAAGTCCGTCAGCAATAAGTCCTCTTTGTCCCACTGTCTTGCCTCTGCCCAGGCCCTTCCTCTCCTGCCTGGACCACAGGAGAGCTCACAGGGCTCCCAGTCTCCCATCCTACCCATGCTAACCGGGTATCCGCATGCCATTTTCCTGAAACATAAGGTGCAATGCACCACTTCTCCCTTCTACCCCAAAACTATGGTCCTTTCTCTTCTCCTCGCTTCCTCTCATTTCTATACAAAATATCCAGATTCCTTGATATGGAGAATTGTTGCTTCTGCTGTATTTCTTGAGAAATTATTTTGTTGGCCTTGTTGCATTTAGATTGCTTCATACCTGTCTCCGAGATAGACCCTAAGCACCTTCAAAGCAGAGACCTAGCTACTAAGAATATTCATTCTATAGGTGTGCACTGTTTGGGGGATGGACACGCTTGAAGCCCTGACTAGGGTGGGGCAAAGGCAATACACATAACCTAAACATTTGTACCCCCGTAATATGGTGAAATTACAAAAAAAAAGAATATTCATTCTACCTGTGCCCAGCGCCCTTCTTGGTTTTGGGAATACAACAGTTGATGGATGCAGTGAGTGGGCTTTTAGCATCCTTCTAGCTCCTTCCAGCATGCATCCTGCACTGCAGAGGCTGGAGAGGTCAGGGCTGGCATTTTAAGAGTCCCTGGCAGCGAGGAATCTTGGTACAAATTAGATCTCAACAGCTGGATGCACTGATGTGAAACTTGGAAAGCAGAGGCTGAGTGTCGGCCACCCTTGGTCCTGGTCTGTGGCCATTCCCAGTGTCAGGCCAGGCTGTAAAACAGAGCTTAAGAGGTGGGGGTAGCAGTGGCCACCACAGCTCTCCGACCCCAGCTTCCTGGGGTGTTCTCTTCTGGAAAACAGTCGTCCTTGACACTCTTGGGGTTCCTCTGAAGAGTTAATGTAACCATTAACCTTTACAACATGCATCACATTCCCGTATTAAACCCCTTTCTGCTTAAAACATCTAAAGCGCTTTTGGTTTGCATTGAAAGTTAACAGTTACAAATGATAAATAAGACTCTATTTTGACTTCTCAGACTTTGTAGTCATGTCTAAGAGGTAAATATTAGAAATACCTAAATATCCATTAACAAGGGAGTATTTTAGAAATTACGGTATATTAACCCTAAGGAGAAAACTTATGAGATATTTCGCTGATATTAAAATTTATGAAAGTGAAGAGAAAGCATAAAAGGTATATTTTTTTGCTAAATATTAATCCAATAAACAAAATCACAAAATGTTGGTCATGATTATTCTTCCAGGTAAGTAGTTGTATACATGGGTAAGTATTTGTAAACAGAGAAAAATAAAATAATTGTTTTTGACTTGTGGGAATATAAGTGTAGTTCTTGTGCATTTAAAGTTTTATTTAAAGACGAAGTAAAATTGTTTTGGTAAAATATAATCGGAGAAATACAGAGAACTTGTAGCAGGCTCTGCAAGAAAGTCATGAAGAGGATAAAATGGATGGAAAATAAACTGAAGGAATCAGGCTGTGACTTGGTTTAAAAGTTATATTAATAAAACATTTAATGTAATATTCTGCCTTTCTCATATAAAATTGTGCTTCTGGATTGTCAGTAGGCATCCACCCACGGAATTGCTTTTCCAATTTATTCACATAATCAGCGAATACCTGTTCCAGACACTATTCTGCTGAGGCTAGGACTGAACACAGCAACCCCTCTGTCCTCCCAGCCGTCCGCACCCCTGCATCCTCGCACCAGCTCGCGTGGCAGCCTGTGTCTCCCCACCATTTTGCACAGAGAGGACGGAGCCCAGAAAGGTTAAGGGACTTCCCGCCCACACAGTTGATTGGTGGCCCGTGTGGAACTGAAGCCCAGGGCTCTCCACGTATTTCAGCCCCTCTGAAAAAGTAAACAAAGGCTTGTCCCGCACAAGAGGGCTCCTAGGTCAGAGATCGGGGAAACTTGCCAAGGGCGACGACTGTCGAACACCATTTCGAGTAATGAAGGGTGGAACTGCTAGAATGTGAAGTAGCCGAAGAGGAAAAAGAACGCATAAGGAAAAGAAAAGGAAAACACAGGAGAAGAGTCAAGAATAAAAAAAATTGAGTTTCATGCATTGATAAAAACTGGATAGGACTAATTTAGCATTTATTGTTTTGTTTGTTTTGTTTAATTTTGTCTGGAGGGTAGGAAAATAATTGCAAATCTGTACAATGTGCAAACATTTTATAATTTTAAAAAACCCTATGGCATTTTGTTATTTGAGAGTCATTTAAAAAGGACAGAATGTTCCTTCTCTCCTTGGAAGCAGGCTAGAATACTACATTTTTTCTCTACATAATATAGAACCATAAAAGTGTAAGGATCCTAGGGATACATCTGGTTAACCTGTAGCCCCTCTTGCGTCCCAGCACTGGAGGGCTAATTCAGCCCTGTCCACCAGCATGAATGAGTGGAAACCTCTCTTGCTAAGCAATGCCAAAGCAATAGGGACTTTTTTTTTTTTTAGAGGACTGTGGCATAGCTCTGACTGGCTTGGCTTAAAGAAAGAACTGCAGAGCAAAGCTTCTTCTCAGCACCAAGAGCATGACTCATATCAGAGTTGACCTACACTAGCCAGCAGGCTAAGAAAATGAAGATCTCCACACCTGAAGAGTTTTTAGGCTGGCAGGCCTGGAGCAGACAGGGTTTCCAGAATGCAAGTCCAGTTCATTCTCTAAGCTGGAAGTCTCCAGCATAGCTAACTTAGCCTGCAGATGTGTTTTGTTTGACCCTTACAACGGGGCCCATATTTTAAGTTCAAAATACAGTTGACCCTTGAACAACATGGGGGCTAGTGATGCTGACCCCCAAGCAGTCAAAATTTGCATATAGCTTTTCACTCCCCCACAACTTACCTACTGACAGCCTACTGTTGACCGGAAGCCTCACGGATAACACAAACAGTCTTATGAACACGTTTTGTAAGCTATATGTGTGATATACTGTATTCTTACAATAAAGTACGCTAGAGAAGGAAAACGTTATTAAGAAAATCCTAAGAAAGAGAAAACATATTTACTGTGCATTAAGTGGAAGTGGATCATGACAAAGGTCTTCATCCTCGTCCTCTTCATGTTGAGTGGGCTGAGGAGGAGGAGGAAGAGGAGGGTGGTTCTCGCTGCCTCAGGGGTGGCAGAGGTGGAAGAAAACCCACGTGGAAGTGGACCCACGCAGTTCAAACGTGGGCTGCTCAAGGGTCGGCTGTAATTACGAACATCTTAAAGGCAAGGAATTCCACACAAAGATGTGATTTTCTGGCTTCTTTTGAAAAGTAGGAAGACCTGACATCCTGGGCCCACCCTCCTATGAGGCCATGATTGGCTGGAGCTTCATAGCTCCTGTCTCCTTCAGATACTCAGTTTGCCAAACCCTCACCACTCCCTATTGCCTCCCCAGCACTGAGATTACAAGTTGCCTTCTGCCTGACCCGATTCACTCCTCTTTGTGTGCCAGATTCCGTTTGGCAGTTGAGTTTGCAATCCCTATGCCCATGTCTCCTGAATTCCTTGCTATAACCAGTCCCTACAACTTGTAAAAGGTTCAAGACTTTATATTCAGTGCTGAAAAAAGTTAGCGTATGGTAGAAAAGACCAACATGTCACGTAACCATCAAGTTACTTCCCCACCCTGGAACTCGACTTCCTCACCTGGGAACCGGGCAGAAGCTGTAGATGCTCTCTGAAACCCTCCTGCTTCCAATGCCCTAAAGATTAACCCACCTCCCTGTTCCCCTTGCTCCTGGACACCAGCCCTGATAAAATTCAAATGCCTTAAAATCGGATTTTTTTCCCCTTTCTCTTCTGTTTGGCATTTGCTGAAATCATTTAATTCCTTGGGAGCTGGCCCACATTGCCAGTGACAGAACACTGCCCAGGTAGACAGCCAGGACCCCTGTCTGAACCTCATCACCATCCGCTAGACAGGAAGCTGCCAGCCCCACAGAAAATCCTCTAGTCTGTCAAGAAGCTCTTCTGCAGAGTGGCGGGTCTTTCAAAGGGGCCAGAGATTCAGCGGACCTGAAAATTAAGCTTCCTTCTCTCCCTGGAATTCATTTGCAGCACTCAGGTGTGAGGCAACCTGATACAGGAGAAATGAGTCTGAAAGCCCCGCATGTGCATTCCTGAATCCAGCCCCGGGTCCTTCTCCACCGTGGCTGACCCACCAAGGCAAGCAAACGCCACGTTGGCCCTCATGCCCATCCAAGGCACTGGGGAGGCGGGAGGAAGGTAGAAGGCGCTGCTCTTGCAGAAACGATTTTGGAGGAAGCTCTAGTGAGAAGGAAGTTTTCCATGAAACAACACAAATATATTCTGCCTCATGTAAAAACATTTTTCTGGCAAGTGATGCCCTTGACTTTTTTCCCTTTGGAAAATGCCCAAGAGTACAATACATCTTGCGGCTTGTTACTAGTTATGCGGCATGTGGTAAAATATGAGCTAAAAGGTGTAATTCCAAAATGTGCCGCAGAAGAGATCTTCTTTCTTTGGAATGAATTTATTTGGTCATTGCCCAGCTCAAGCCTGTTTTAAATGACTCTGTAATACATAGTTCTGACAAAGAATTGAAAATGAAGGGAAAAATGCATCACATTAAATGTGATATCAAATGAGAACATATTTATGTTCAGCACTAAAAAATGTAATGAGAAGAGTGGATATCTATTTTGAAATTTTTAATATGTTTGGTTTTGGTCTCAGAGTGCTGATCACTGTAATACACAGTAAAAACAAACAAATCAACAAAAAACACTTAATTTATTCATCCATACCCAAGAATCACTCTGAATAATGGCAGGTGAGAAAATTGTTTTTAAGTACAGAAAACAGAAAGTTTTAAAATATTGACTTCAACTCACGTAATGTATTAGATCAACCTTTTTTCTGAAGACTTTTTTCCTTGAAAAAAGAAAAACCAACAAAATGTATAAACTACTTTGTGGCTTCCTTGCAAATAAAAATGCTCATAGCATAAATTTTATCTACTGAGATTATCAGTAACATTTGGGCTAAGAATGATTTATTTCTCTATTGCCTCTTCAGATCTGTTTGCTTTGACGTCTCTGTTATATATCTGCCTTAAACAAGTTGCTGGATCTTCAGGATAAGGAGTGCATGGTGGTTTCTGAAAAAATGCTTCCAGAAACAGTAGAAAAATTTATCCTGACACTTCAGTCACATCATAAAAGAGCAACTGACCCAGCAACTTTCCCCTCTACGGGCAAGTCAGATTGAACACAGGTCACGAGCTAAAGAAACCGAATCCTAGATAGTCTCTCTGCCTTGCCATTTAATCCGTTGTTACTTGATGCAAATTAGAATCATCTTTTGGCAGCAGAGCTCTGTGGCTGAGTCAGTAGGTGTGTATCTGGGCTAGATTTTCTTTAATGTCACTTAGAGCCCTGAGATTCCTTCACTCTCTGGCTATTTTCCTAATATCCTCACAATTTAAAAATAATTAATCTACCTTCCCTGATACTGAAATTAGTTTCTTGAGCATTTCACTAATTATACCATCACCAATATTTGTGTTTCTCTAAATAAAGGAACTTTACCTTTTAGGAGGAATTTATAATGTATTTGCTTTTCACATTTCCTCCCTTTTAAGCAAATGACCTATTTTAATTGAGGTTTTCTGGTCTCCTCTAGGAATAGATTATAAAATACAAAATCTAAGTGAAGAATGTATTATTAGTGTTATGTAATTTAACCACTGTTGAGGAAGAAAATAGGTGACAATGATTGCTTTCCCCATGGGGCCAAAAGCGAGTGTCGTGTTTGCAGAATCCCACGGGAAAGCACAGAGATGCAGGTGTGGTCTGGACTCTTCAGCAGCCCACATCACGAACCGGGGCTCACAGAGGTCGTGGACATGGCCTTGCTGAGACCTTCCTAAGATCGTTCCTGGGTTGTTTTTTGTTTTTGTTTTTTTAATGGATTTCCATAGTGTCATAGAATAGAAAATCTTATCTCAAGTCCGACAAGTAAAATTGCTTTGGGGAGGGTGGGTTCTGAACCTGGCTTGCCCTGGCCAGCTCTGCCACTTGTTTTCTGAGTGCCCCGGAGCAGGTGATCTCCCTGCACTCAGCTTGTTTCCTCACCTGTAAAATGGCCATAACAGCATCACGTACATGCCCTCGGGTTGTCGTAAGGATTAAATGAGGTCTCGCTTGGAAAACAGTTGGGTCCCTTGATCAGCAGCACATGACAAGCACTCTGAATATTTTAGATAGCAGAACTTATCACTCTCCTCCCGTAGGAGCAAGGTCTTAGAAAGTGCCTGTTGAAGGGCCGACTTCCCTCTCTGATGCTGAAAGAAAGTCCACAGAGAGCTCCCAGCCTCGTCAACCTAATGTCAACAGCACCTTGAGGATCTTTATATATAATGTAAGAGCCCTTTTAAGAGGGCTGTTTATTCGCCACATTTTAGCTCTAATAATAACATTAATAATTATTCATGGTGGATAAAGGTGTAATCAGAAAACAAACTGATTGCTAACGATCTCAGGAAGGACACATCAAGGCCATGGCATGAACGGCAACGTCGTCTTGCTCAGGAGAATCAACACTGGAAACCACTGAACGGACAAGAGCCTGGAGGATGGAGCTGAGTGTCTGCAGTCCACGGGGACAGTGAGGCACAGACGCCTACTGCCCATGCTCAAAGTACCCTGCTGTGACATTGAGTCTTGGTCATTTCTTAAAACCTGCAAGTCCTGGGCAGATGGGCCTCGTTTAGATTTTTCTAAGGGGTGTAGACCCCTTCATATATTCATTCATTCAATACTTACCAGGCCTCTGAACATACACTAGGGCCCAGAGTGAGTGTTGGGAATACAGTGAAAAACAGAACATACCTGGTCCCTGTCCAGTGGGGAGCTTACAGTCTCCTCAAGGAGACATAATGTTACACAAACAATAACCACACAAATAAATACATAATTACAAGTTACCATACAGGTTATGAAGGAAAAGGACTAGAGGTTATGGGGTTACAGCACAGGCACTGCCTTCGGAAGGGGGGAGTCATGGACTCCTGCTTTCAGAAGTGACTTAAACTGAGACCTGAAGGATGAGTGGGTGTGGGCATGTGAATACTGGGGACCAGGGGAAGAACATTCTAGGCAGGTAGATTTCATAGGTGGAGGACCTGATGGAGATACCACCTCAGTATCCACTTTGATGGCTGGGATCAAAAAGACAGCCACTAACAAGCATTGACGAGGATGTGGACAAATGGTAATAAGAATATAAAGTGGTGTAGTGGTTTCCCCACATTGGGAAACAGCCTGGAAGTTCTTCAAACGGTTAAACATGGAGTTTCCACATGACCCAGCAATTTTATCCTAAGTATATACCCAAGAGAAATGAAAACATATGTACACACAAAAACTTGTACATGGATGTTTATAGCAGCAGTACTAATTTCCAGTGATTTCTATTCCATTTTTTAGATCTAATTTTCCATGTGATATTATTTCCTCTCAACCCGAAAAACTTCCTTTAACATTTCTTGCATTGCAGTTCTGATGTTGAAAAATTCTCTCAGTTTTCATGTATTTGAAATGTTTTTATTTTGTTTTCCTTTTTGGAGAATATTTTCACTGGATATAGAATTCTGGGCTGACAATTAATTTTTCTTTTAATACTTTAAAAATACCATCCTGTTTTCTTTTACCTCTATTGACACTGATGAAAAGTCAGCTGTCATCCTCGTGACGATTCTCCTGTGTGCGACACGAAACGCATCTTCCCCCCAACCCTGCCCCTTGGCTTCTTTCAAGGTTTTCTCTTTATCTTTGGTTTTCTGCAATTCAACTACGATATAGTTAGATGATCTTTTTTCTTTGTATATATCCTGCTGGACATTTACTGATCTTCTTGGATCGGTAGGTTTAAGATTTTATCAATTTTAGAAAATTTCAGCCCTTACTTCTTCAAATATTTTCCCTCTATTCTCTCTGCTCTTTGAGATTCCAATTACATATCTATCAGATTATCTGACATCATCCCAAAGATCACTGATGGTCTGCTTGGTTTTTTTTAGTCATTTTTTCTCTTAATTCTTCAGCTTAATTTCTCTTCATTTATCTTCAAGTTGAGTGACTCCTTTTTTTCCCTTCTGTCTCCAATCTGCTGTTAAGCTTATCCTACGAATTATACATTTCAGCTATTGCTTTCAGTTCTAGAATTATCACTTTTTCCTTTTTTTAGTTTTCATCTCTTTCCCAAGGTACCTATCAGTTTACTCATAATGCTACATTTTTCTTTAAGTCCTTTGACATATTTATATTAACTGCTTTAAACTTTTTATGTACTAATTCCAACATCTGGGTCACTTGGGAGAGTCAGTTTCTATTCTCTTTCTTTTCTTTTGCCCATGGGTCATATTTTGCTGTTCCTTCCCATGCCTAGCAAATTTTCATTGTTTGCTGAACAGTGTGAATGACAACTGTAGAGATTCTGGATTCTGTTTTGTTTTTTTGAAGATTGTTGCATGCAATAAACTTGGCTGAATTAAACTATACACTCTGACTTCCCTGGAGTGGCAGAAGCTGAAATCTCCACCCAGTTTTTTCAATCTTCTATCTGTTGCTTTGGTCAAGTCTCCCTCCCATCCATGTGTATTTCATGTGTTAGCCAAGAATCTGAGTGCAGTTCATATTCATGTTTTGGGTCTCCTCCTCTGCAGCTCCATCTCTTTCAGGATATCTTCTTCCCCTTACTTTCCAGCCACACCAGCAGGCCTGGATTCTATCCTTTGACTATACAAGGCGGTAAGTCTGTGGACTTCTGCCTCACTCCCATTTACCCTGTGCCACAAAGACTGGTGTCTTGGAGCAAAAGGCTGCATAAATGTAAAGCTCACCCAATACATTTCTTCATTTCAAGGATCAACCCTCTCCACTTCTGCCTTCTTTTGGTCATTTTCTAGTATATTTAAATGGTTAAGAAATATTTTGTAATCACTACATATGCAAATTGTGACTGTTAGGTAATTACATCTTACTGTCACTGTTATGTAGTCTGAAACAAGCTACTTCATCATTATTGGAAGCAGAACTCTTGGTTCATACTTTTTAAAATTTTAAAATATTAGAATGCAGCCCTCTAAAAATTGTTGTCCTAAGTTACATTCTGACCAACAGTAGCTGAGGTTCCAGGTTTCACACTTAGGCTAGCACTAGGTACTGCCAAGTTCTTAACAACTAGATAGATGGAAAACATGGTATGGCATTATCTATTCTTTAATTATGCATAAGACTTTCTTAGGTTAGTCAGTAGACTTTCTTTGCCATGAAATTCATCTTTATTCACTTTCTTGATTTACTACTAGACTGTTTGTCTTTTTTTAATTTATTTTATGAGCTTTTCACAGATTAAGGAAATTAGCTTTTTATTTGCCATATGGGTCACAAATATTTCTTCCTGGTTTGTCATTTGTCCTTTAACTTTACTTAAGATATTTTTTTCCATGCTAAAATGTAAATTTTTATAAGTAATAAAACTTTTCAATTTTCTTTTATGGCTTTTTAGTTCAGTGCCATGCTTAAAAGGCTTTCCACATTGCAAGATTTTAAACAAATTCATGTGTAAGGTTTTTTTTCTTTTTGGTTTCTTAGGGCTTTATTTTATTTATTTTTATTTTTATTTCATTTTGCTTAACTTCTCTTACTCCTCAATCTGCCTAGAATTGATTATGATATAAGAAGTAAATAGATCTCTCTCTCTTCTAAAGGCCAGTCTATAATTTTGTTATATATTTTAATAAATAATCCTTCCTTTTCTTATTTATTTAAGGAGAGTGTCTGTATTACTAATATATTATATATTACCTTTTGAGTTTTTCTTTTATTAACTTGCT
Source organism: Eulemur rufifrons (assembly GCF_041146395.1). Taxonomy (NCBI): domain Eukaryota; kingdom Metazoa; phylum Chordata; class Mammalia; order Primates; family Lemuridae; genus Eulemur; species Eulemur rufifrons. Next base: position 67,679,719 of record NC_091010.1, read on the forward strand.
GTTCTGTTCCTTTGTGCTGTTCATCTCTTTTTCGGCACCAAATTATTTTCATTACTGGGGCTTCATCTAACACATTAAAATCTATGAGGACTAATCTCAAGGAGTAATTGCTTTAAACATATTATACTTTAACAGCCCACTTCTATGAATACTTTCACCATTTCTTAATTTAAATTATGGACATGAAGGTGATCTGGCGGCAGCATGTACCAGCTTACTGCTGACCATGTTCACCTAACAGCCTGACCTGTCCCTGCCTCCTCTCGTGTCATTGGCTACCTGCCCCCTAAGAGGGGATGACATTTTGAGATGGAAGAGCACTGTTTGGGAGTATCCAGGCAATTGTCCTCCCTATACATAATGTCAATTACATTTCCCAAATCCATATTTTACATATAACAAGAATAGTTCCAATATTATAAAATAAAAAGATCTGTGGAATATATTTTGGTTCTAATAAGTGGTCATTATCAAAATTCAATTGAAAATTATTTAATATTACAGTCATAAGTTCATTCACTAAATAAGTGAATATGACAAAATTCTACATATCTATAAATTAAACTATTTAATAAAATGTGCTATAAATTAAAATCATAGAGGAAAAAACATTTTTAAAAGATTACAAACTTAAAAACAATACTGAGTTGTATATGCTCCCAGGAAACTTTATTTCATCCTATCACAAGGTGTTTGTTTGTTTGCTGACATTTATTCAGATGCAAACGCATTCACACTAGAGAGTACAACTGGGAAAGACACAGCTCAATTAGTCATAAATGTTCACAGAAATTTTATTTTTAGATGGAATCTAATTCTTGGTAGGATGAGTTAAACCATGCAAGTTAACGGAATTAGAGATCCAACAAAATAAATAAAAGTACATATGGAAATCTGCAGAGGGTGAGAGCCATTTTTCCAGTTGATATTTAATATTAATTTACATTCAAGCCCAGCCTCAAGAGAAAATAAGTCAGGGTTTCAACACCAGCAAATGAAACGTAATAAGCCTGTAGGAGCACATTAAGAAACCAATCCACTCCTGCACAGTGATAGAGGACTGAGAGCCTAGGAAATTAAAAAACTCAAATGCCAAGCAAAAGACATAATTTCTCAAAAAACCATATGTGTACACATACATTTGTGTATATGCAAATGTATGCTTATGTGTATGTTTATAGACATACATGTGATTATAAACAGATGGGTATGTTTTTTTAAGTTTTACCAAATATGGCATTTTTAAATGGTACTTTATATATTTTTTTCACCAAAAGGTATATTATTTGGTATTTTAAAATACCATTTACCATAATTTTATCAACATGTTAATGCCCCCAAAATACACCTTAAAGGCGCAGAGAATATTTGATAGTGATAGATAATGCTTAAATATACATTTCTTTCTCTCTCTCTTGTTGTTTTTTTGCTGTTTTTTTTTTGTTTTAAAAACTTGCCTCGAGAATGGAATTCAAGTTATTGGCTCATCAAATTTGAAATATTAATATATGGTGAGAATACTTCTGGCCATTCTCTATAATGATGCCTACAGTTTTCTGTAAATACCAATTTAGGCAGCCCTCTGTGCAAGTGTTTATCTGTTTGTTCTTCACAAAAAGAATTCAACATCTCTGAAAGGTGTCAGGTAGCAATGGCAGCCTGTTCACTCACATAATAAAATGCCAAAGGTGCTGAGACTTACCCGTTGAGTAAGAAACAGATGAAGCCACTGGGTTTGATGTTAAAAAGAACATGTCACACCAGGGGGCCCCATCCCAAGTACAGCTGTGTGTGCGCAGGATTCCTAGGGAAGGAGAGAGAAGAAGAAAAGAGAAAATGAGTGTTAGATGACAGTGAAAGAAATGGCTTGCCAGCCTCCTGGCTGCCAAAATGACCCCATCAAGAAACTGTCACTCCCATTGGCTGGTGTTGGAAAACAGGAGTGGAGAAAGCCAATCCGCGTCCCAGAAGCACACGCATCACGGCCACGCGGAACGGGTGGCAGGAGCCCTACCCCAGGGCTTAGCAAAAAAATCACACCGCAGAGATGGGGAGAAATTCTGAAATAGGCAACATTCGTCAGTGCCCCGGATGTTTTCAAGTTCTGGCCTTTAAAACAAGACTTTCTTACTCCTGAATTCCCTCATAAGTCAGAGAGCTTTACAGGACACGATTATTTTTGTCTTTTCCCCTATTACAGTATTATTCATAAAACATGAAGAACTGCTGTCAAACAAGTGACATGTGTATCACTTCCATGGGCCAGATAAGTAAGGATGCATTCTCATTCTCTCTGGGGTTCTTCTGTGACTAAGCTGAGTGCTAACGAGGCATCAACTACCCTGGAACGTAAAGGGGCTTCCAGAGTGAGTACCGCCACCCCACTCCTAAACCTCTTCTGGTTTTGAGGGTTGCAGAGGAAACAAAGCCACGACTGTGCCCTAGAACTTGGAGCCGACATAGAGGATCCTCCACGGACAGCTGTCTCCGAGACACTGCACATCTGGGCTGCGCTGGCTCCTATGTGGGTGGCTTCAGTCTCCCTTCCTGGTGAGTTCAAGCCCAACTGTCAGAGAATTCCAGCAGAGAGAGAAGTCAGTGCTGATGGGAAGTTTTCATAGGACTGGGGCCAGCTGGATGGAGTGGGCTGGGAGTGAGGAGGAGGATGTGTCCAATGAAGCCTGAAGTCATTTCACAGAAGCCACTTGATGAAAATGGCCAGGACCATTAGCAACCCAGCTGGACGTGCTTTGTGTGTGGTTGGCACAGGCATTTCAGCAGTGCCCCTCCCTCCGTGACAGAGCCTTTGCTGTGTATTTTAATTCTTGTCTTTGATTAAACTTTGGCCATGATGCATCAGTCATGATGTTTCACGACATGAGAAATCTGCAGTTACCGCTGAAACGTTTTATGACCATCCCTTGCAGAGGAATTGATCATACAGGGGTTTGCCAGCCAGGAAGACAGATGACTTGTAGCGGCACCATAGCCGCGGCATCAAGAGCTCAAAGAGAGGCATTTAATGAAATGCTGCTGGGCTGCACCCAGCCACTCGGTGTCCTGCTTCATCTAGGAAATCAAATACAGGGTGCACCTGACCAGATGCTCTGTCATTTTTACGTTGCTGTTATACCTGACTGTAGAATACTGAGTTTCCTTCGGTTCCTGGAAGGCATACATTTTGGACTCTGACATCTTCCATTTGTGTCAAGGTCGAATTATATTATTACTCAATTGGTACAAAGTACATGACCAGCTTTGATCTGGGAGTGGAAGAAATGGTAGAAGTTCACATTTTTAAAACTCTGTTTTAGAGTTTCTAAGAGGCCCATCTCACCCATCAAAGAATTGTGGAGGAAGATGCTAAAGGCTTCATTTATTTGTCAGCCTTCATTTTCCCAATGCCAAAGAGTAGGCGAACACTCCATTCACAGACAAGCCTAGGAATCTCTGCGTGGGACACATCTGTGGCTTCTCAGATTTGACATTTGCAAATGAGCACACCATTCATATGGATTTGCACATTCTACATGGTTTCTGGTTTCCATTTTTAATAAAACCATAGATTTCTGGAATCAGAGCGTAATGAACACATTATAAATCCATGCACCTCTCAAGCAATTTTAGCACTGATGTGACTTCTAAATTGTGAGTTCTTTACTTCTCATTCCTGTATTTGCATATCTGTTCAAATCCAAATGATTAAAAAGGAGCTGCCAAGGTTGATAGGCCTAAAATTAGAGCTGACTGTTCATTTTGGATGTACACATTAATATAGCTGTCTCTACTTCTTATTTTTCTTTGAACCTTCAGGGAAGGAGACTGAGATGCATCAACAGACTGGGACATTTTATTTCTTAAAAGAAAATTTCGAAAGGAGACATTAACAGCATGTAAATCAATCAGCAATGAAAGCCACTCCACTTTAGAAAAGTGAATAGGACATTTTCAAAAACACAATTTTAAAGAAGAGAAAATTTCTACCAACTCAATTTAAATTGCCCTCCAATGACTTCAGTCCAAAAGGAAAAATCAATAATCTCTTACACTAAGAAGTATTATAGATTTTTTAAATCATTTTATTCAATACAACAAATCTATGAAAATATATATATTTTAACCTGTGTCTTTAAATCTATAAAATGTATTCTGATTACATCATTCTACAGAGTACTTTCACATACATTTATCCACCAGAAAAATTACTATAAAACATGCTTTAAGATTTTTTTTTCTGTTTGAAAAAAAGTAATTCAGTATTTAAAGGAATTATACAATATTTCTGGACCCCTCTTTGAAATGCAGTGTGCAGAAATAACACAGCATCAATAAATAAAAAGTGCTTTTAAAAATCATTTTGTTTTGCCAGACTCCAACAAGGCTTGGGGGCAGGAAGAACAAGCCGGGCCGTGCAGGAGACCGGACGCTGCCCGCGCACTTCTGGGCTGACACACTAAACCTGGCAATATATGGGCTTTTCAATTACACCACAGATAAAATCAGAACCAGAAGGGTCCAGTCTGGTTTTTGACAGCTATTTAATCAGTTACTACATGGGAAAGATGATATGGCTGTTCACTTTTGCCAGAAAGCAGCAGTTTTGTGAAGTGTCAAATAAGGCACGTCCACCGTGCTTAAGCAAAGGTTAAGCTCGTGACCTTCTCTGTTAGAAATAACACTGTTGCCGACTCAAGCATCATTGGTGCTTCCTGCAGAGGCTGGAGGTTCAGCCTGCTGGAGCTAGAGGGACTTGGCAGGTGCAGACCGCCGTGGCCGCTGCCCACATTACAGTCGTATGCGTGATAGGAAGTTCATGCTGCCACGGTTACAAGTGATTTGAGTTGTTAATTCCAAGCTTCTCAAATGTTCTTTGTAATTAGTAATTTGAGAACCTCTGGTCTTAAAAGAATGTACTTGGAAAATAAAACCATGACTCCTTCAAGGCAGATTCTCAACCCCAGGTAACTTTTTGAAAGATTTTTGCATTCATCTTGCTTTGACTTGCTGTGAGTCCTGATTTTTGCCGCCCTTGAGTGATTAATTGTTTAAAAGATTAATTGTTTAAAAGTTCTGCCATCTGGAACGTTAGCTCACCAGCAAAGTGAGATTCTCTGGGTGCGTTCAATTCGGCTGTGTCTGTCTGGACTTAGGCCTCCCGTATGTGTCTTGACGATTAAGTTACCTGTGGCTGGCTCAGCTTTGCTGAGGGGGCTCCCCGTTAAGGACAGATGCTGTAACGATTCCCCAAAAGTATCCAACTGGGCTATTGAGTGCTTGGGAGGTGCTGTCAGCTGCTTCCTTGAGGCAGTATGTCCACACACCTACACCCCTGCTGGGCCCTGCAGGAGAACCAGACAAAGAATCTTTCCCCAAAGCATGGGAGGAATTATTTTTCTACTCATTTCCTCCTCTGTGGCATTCAAGTATCTGAGAATTATACTGACATACTCACTCAACTCAATATACATTTTGGTTTATATACAAAATTATTTTCCTGTTATATGGTAAAATATTTTTTGAGTCTCGATTCAGAGAGATCGTAATCTAATGCTCAGATTAGCCATTTTATAAGAATAGGTCGGAAAACCTGGTTTCAGTGATTGCTTTATAAATACTGTAACTTCTCACAGGGTTTGATACTTACATGCTCAAGGATGGAGGAGGTGATAATTAAGGTGCAGGAAATGCCGAGAATGGGGTCCCCAAATGCTTAAAGGACTTTTAGTTTTATGGTCATTAGTAAACGTTGCTGATATTTAGAGAACTTTAGGGCCAGCATGTCGTTGGGAGCACGCTAATAGTACATCTTAGGAACTGAAAGCACCAATTGCAGAGACAGGTGGGGATAAGGTAGGGTCTGAAGACAGAGGGATGGTTTGAAAATCCATATAACAGAGCAGTCAGACCCCACGTTTTCATCCCCAACCAACGTTTTCACATCAGCAGCCACACCCATCACAGGAAGGACAGTTCATTCCTGCAGCAACTAAACCAGAGGGTCTTGGGCACCGAGGAAGGCAGGACATAATACCACACTCAAACCAGGGAAACTGAGTAAAAGTCAATTGAAATGAACAGTGAGCACAGTCCTTCCTCCCCCCCAGCTCCACAGCATCACAAGCAGCTCTCTGCTCAGGCTGAAAAGTGGGACATCCTTCTGTGAAATGTGCCTTCGTACTTTTTTCTTAATAGACATTCAGGGTCAACTCAAACGATGCCTGCTTTCCACATGTGCGTACACACACACACACACACTCACACGCACACACACACAGCTTCCAAGCAAGTTTTTCATTGTCTCACTCCTAAATACGACTGATCAGCCAAGAATCACCTTTAACCACTGGCTCCAGCATACGAGGTCAATATCAAAATGACCTCTGGAGAACAGGATTGGTTCCAGGGCAGAGACTTTAACGTTTCACCTTAAACTGTTTAGCATCATGGACATATTCCTTTAATAACAAATAAAAATAAAATAATTATAGAATTAAAAACTAACATTTAAGTTCATTTTAGCAATTTAAAAATAGATGTCAAACTATCTAATAACCACCAAAGGGAAAATGTGACAGCTAACAGATCTTGAGAGCTTCCTGAGGGCCAGTTACGGAACTAAATGCTTTTACATGAGTTATTGCATTTGGTGTTTACAATGCTATGTGGTGGTTACAGCCAACTTACCCCCAATTTTACCAATAAGGAAGTTAAAGCCTAGCAAGGTTGAGTAACCTGATTAGTTATTACGAGTCCTAGTGCAGCAGGACTCAAGACTAGGTAATCTCAAATCCAAACCCTACACATTTAGCTGCTCTACCAGGTTACTCCCCTCTGCAAAAATGTGCTCAGAGACTTTCTGTTCTTTACGTCAAAATGGAAGCAGCTGTGAGTAATGTTCTGAAGACATGTGCAGCTAAATTTTCAAGCCTTACATTTCACTTTCACTCAAATTCTTGTCCGCATCTTTCTTATGTTGAAGAATTTTCCCCTCAGAAGGTGGATTTTCAGTCTGTGTTAGAGTGGTGTACGTAGCCGTGCTTGGCTGTATAAAGCACTAGTTTCAGGAACAGGAGCTGTTACTGAAGAAAATGTCAGAGATTTTAAACTCAGTGGCATGATCCAGCACAACAAAGCCTGCCGCCAACCTATTAGTGTTCCAGACAAGAGATGATTTATGGACCTTAACCACCACAAATCCTGACGATAAAACCTACATTTATGACCCCCCCAAAGTGTACTGAGTAAGATGAAAGTCAGACAATATCAAGAGCTGGTGAGGATCAGAGCAGCTGGAAATCTTATGCATGGTTTGTCTGTAAATTAGTACAAACATTTTGAAAAACTTTCGATATCTAATAAATCTGAGCATAAACACATCCTATGATGAGGTAATTCCACTCCCAGAAAGCCATATATATTTTCACCAAAAGACTTGTACAAGATGTTCGTGGGAGCACTGTACCTAATAGCCAAAACACTGGAAACAATACAACTCTCCAGCAACAGGGAGATGAATAAATGAATTGTGGTACTGTTACACAATGGAATATTGGACAGGAAACAAACAAAAAACAGTGAACTATAGGTACTTGCCACTATATGGAATAACTAAGCAAAAAATGTTGAATCAAAGATCTAGACACAAAGCAGTACATACTGACGACCGCAGAGCTGGATACGCATAAAGGCAGAACTACAGTGCCACTGGAAGTCGCAGAGGGCTGCCACCTCTCTCTGCTGGAGCCAGAGCTCCTCTGAGCCCACAGCCCACTCTTCCGCCATCCTGCGCAGGACTCCAGGAGCTGCGTTCTGCTGGCTGCCAGCTTTGCAGGAAGGACTCACTCACCTGCCACTGCAGCAGGTGTTCCTGCCAGAGCCTCAGCTTCCACCGCCCCTGCTGCTGCTCCTGAGAAAGAGCCTATGGCACCAATGGGAACAGAAGCTCCCACCTTCCCCTGCCTGATGCAAGGGTCTCAAATTGGCAGAAGCCAGTGGGACCCCAGCTGCTTATGAAAGTTCCTATCCCAGCAGTACAAAAAGGCACATAGAACAGCCTAGAAGGGCAGATGTAGAAATGAGTGCTACAGACAGTATCTGGCACAGTATCTAATAGTTGTTATTTTTAAAATGTATCCAGCCCTGATCATGGTAACCACACTGACACCTAAGGAGAAAGTGAGACCACGCAGGCTAGAGTTAGCTTTAATGAAACTTTTCTTTTTAAAATAAGTCTAAGAAGAGCAAACCTTTAAAATTTTTCAGTTTTTATAAAAGCTTAACTGAACAACGTTTCTTTTTAAGAGGTGTACATATTTCTCAACAAAGTGTCTTCTGTGGAGGAAAAAAGAAACTTCCATAACCTTGTGTAGAACATTACAAAATACATTCACACCTCTTTGATTCTCCATAAAACCTTTCTGACATATGATATGTTTTACAGAGAGAGAAAACTGAGGCTCAGGAGAGTTTGAGGGACGTGCCCAAGGGCACACAGATGGTCGCCAGCAGAGTAAGACCTAGAAGCAGCCCGCCTGCCTCCCTGGTCCTAGCTCTTCCTGTTCCTTCAGGAGTCCCTCTGAGGTGGCGACGGTCTCAGGGAACAGGAGAAGCCGTGCTCTGTGGGGAAAGGAGGCCATGGCTGCTGGACCTGTTCCTCATAGACTGAGAAGGGTGAGTGGGACCCGCCACCCCAGTGCTGCCTCAGGATGCACTGGTCCAGCTCGTACCCAATACCCACTCACTCCGCCGTGCTGTAGAGACGTACAGCTAATTATCATATTAGACTGGTTCACTTTCCTAATGAAATTTTCTACAGATGTGTAACCAAAGTAGCCAGATGTTGGGCATTTGGCTTTATGTTCCCAGAGCTGCCATTTTGTTAGTAATTAAAGACAAAAGGGATATTTCTAAAATACTGCAAAAAACGACTTCTTTCCCACCAGCCCCTGCAAGAATCTGATGGAAACACCAAGCAAATGCTAAGCCACTGGCAAGGAAGAAAGCAATGCTTGGCACGGAAAAGAGCATCGGTGGAATTCCTCAGGACACGGGGCATTTTATTTCAATTCTGTGCCATCAACAATGATGATGGTCAGCTTGAGCTGATGTGAGCACAGAGGCCCTTACGCCGAGGTGCATGGAGGTCAGAGATCAAAGCTGGGGGTACCAATCGGTTCCAGAAAGGTCAGAGCTGGGGGTACCAATCTGTTCCAAAAAGCATCTCCACATTTTACATTAAAATTGACAAAATCACAGAAATCCCAAATTTTAAAAAATGTGATGAGCTAGCAAATTCCAGGGTGGGAGGTAACCCTTGGAAAACCTTCCAGTTCTGGAAAGTGCAACAAGAGGAAGAAGAACCAGACCTATATTTAACTAGCAGGGGAAATGGCAAAAGCTAAAAAACCAAATTATAGGCAATCATGATGTGGAACATCATTTCCTTCAGTCAGGAATCCCAGAAACAACAATTAAATTAAGTAAGTAAGCAATATTAACATACTAGTATCATACTATGTAATATATAATTTGATATTTTAATCTAATGGAATATATTATTAAAAATGGTATGCGATAAATAGTATGTAATATGTATTATATAACATACAACTAATATGAAAATATAATTAATGTATCATTAATTTAATATATTAAGTTACCTTTTAATAACCATGTGTTAAACACTAGCCAGATCCCAGGCGATACGCTACCTGCTTAGCTTGCATAGCCTCATTTAATCCTCCCACGACCAGATGAAGCAGTGCTGCCACTACACACACATCACACATGGGGATGCTGAGGCTTAGAACTTGTAACTCAGGCAAGGGCATAGATCGAGGAAATAGATTCAGAGGCAGGACCGCCCAGCTACCCAGAGCCCACGCTCTTCAACAATAATTTTACTGCCGTTTAGGACAATGTTGGGCTCCTGGGTCCTTTTGATTCCTGCCCCAAGCATCCTTGGCTCATCTCTGCACCAGGACAGGGGAACAGTTAGGGACAATCTGAGCAGTGGCAAGATCTGGAAGACCACTCGGGTCTGGAGGGTCAGTAACCTTCCAAAATGAAAGCTGTCCTTTCTCTTTGTGGCACCTACACAGACCAAGTGCCAACGCTGGAGAGACGGTGCCCTCCACGTGGAGCTGCACACAGTCTCCATCTGCATCTCTGCAAGGAGAGGTGAGGAAACCGACCTCTCCGCCCCTCCTGCAATCGCCGCTGGCCTAATTCAACATCAAACCCAAAGTGAGCCGGCAAGAATCAGGAGACATTGATTAAGCTGAAGCAATACAATGATAAAAGAAATAGAAAATAAAACAATTTTCTGAAGTCTAGTCAATGCAGGAGTAGCCAGAGTTACATCTGAGAGGCAGCAAGGAAGAGGCAGAAATGCCCAGCAGTCGGGAGCATCCTAACGGGATTAATCTCTAACCGTACATGTTTCAAAATAAGAAAAGGACTTAGATGCTCCTGCAATTGGTACGCCACCATTTTAAAGAGCAGACCTCACTTTTACAAACCAGAAGCTAAGGATTAAAAAATACGACAAGAAGAAACGTGAAAGACCTTCTTACCCAGTCTCATCGTGAACACACGAAGCTCAGGTGGGGACTGTGTCCACCCATGGTCACACAGCATGGAAAGGAAGGACCCGGAACTCTGGTTCACTGTTGCCAGGCACTCCCTGGCTCTCCTGATGCCACCACTGCACTGCATGAGCTCGGCCTCATGATCAGTGAGATCTTAACTTCATTGCAAATACATTATTCTTTTTTAAAAACCAAGCAAAAATGTTTAACTACAACAGGTATTTCTCTTAAATAGAATATTCCTATTATGAGCTCCTGTGTCTTTACTAGCATTACGTTAAAAAAGATTCAGTAGATTTACCATGAAAATTGGCATTAAAAATTTTAATACGAATAAAAGCATACAAAAGAAAACTTTAGAATAAAACAAACCTGCCCCCTCTGGAGGAAAAATTTCACTGGTAAATAATGAAGTTCCAAGGAGTAAAGGTGATATTTTTAAATAAATTTCATTCAAATATATCTTTATTGATGGCTATGGATTCTGAATATTTCTTTCATAAGGAAGGAATGGAACTTAAGCTGTCTGTTACATAGTGTAAACATGGGATTTTTCCTTATCAAGTGAGGCTACTTGAGGATATAGACTCTGTCACCTTCCACTAGATGGCATTAAAGTCACATAATTAAGGACAGAAAAACACAAGAGGAATGATCAATACACAAAACTACCACGTGATTCTAGGGATAGTGAGTTCATTGGATCACCCTCACCCCCAGCTTATTGAAGCTTACTGTTTGTTTATTTGCTATTACAAAGAAAAAGCATGCTCATCATTTTTTTTAAAAAGTTTGTTTTTTTTTAAAGACTAGTGAAGAGAAAAAATGCACACCTATTTGCCATCCTAATAACATTAGCTACACGTGTGGTACCAGGAAACGTGCAAGGTACTTGACGTGCATTGTTTAACCTCAGTGGGGAGAGAAGGACCTGGGAGACGCATGGTTGCTATCACTGTGGTACAGATCAGAAAACTGAGGGTCCAGGTTGACTCATCCGGGATCACACAGACAGCAACCGGCAGGAACATGATTCAACCCTGAGTCAACCTGACTCTGCAGGCTGACTTCTCAAACACCGATCATCGTCGCCACAGCCAACCACCCTTAGCATCCTCCCACTCAGCCTCTGAAAGAGTCTTCCTGTCTGCAGAGACACAAGACAGCAAAGGTACCACAAAGCTTAAAAGTCCTCAGATGATCCCAATGGCTGCCATAACTTTTAATATTCCAGTAACCCTATATAAATTCTATTACACCTAATTGTTAAACATAGCAAAGAAAATAAACATTGTACAGGTAGGTAAATTACCAGCTATGTTTTCCCATTTTGTATTTCTCAGCAAATTCAAGGCTTTAAACTTAAATGAAAAGAAATGAGTGTAGCTAGATGCCAAAACAACAACAGACCACACAGAGAAAAGAAGTATTCCAAGCAACTCTGTACCATAGTCCTTTGTACATCTTACTGGTATGTATTTTAAGGACAAAAAAAGAACTACAAAGGAATCTTAAACCTTATCTGTAGTTTATTAATGTTAATACTCATATGGTCATTTGAAACCATGTAGGTATACTATAACATAAAGCAAGAAATAATTATGTTTATGTTATTAGAAACTAAGATTTCCAATGTAAGAGAAATGGGATTCAGGTATAAGGTAAAAGTTGTTCTTTTTAAAACCATGTAAATATTGAAATAAGAATCTATAAGTTAATCATATAGCTATAAGTTAATAATCATATTAACTTATGATTTTCCAAAATATATTCCCTAGCTCTGTGCACTGAAAGATCCAAAAGCAATGTTACCCTTTCCCTAGGATAACTAGTCCCTGACATCCCCATATTTTGGATTCTTATTACTGTTTCCTCTGAAAAGGAACCAGAACCCACTGGAGGAGGAGTTGATTCAAGGTCTGGGTCAGGGTAACACCAGAGCCTGGCAGGGCTGTGCCACATGGACATGGGAGCCAGCTCTGAGGGACTCCCGGGAACCGAATTCTGGACAATGTAAGCATCACAAAAGTAATTATAATTTTATTGAGATGTTAAATATATAAAATTATTGAGTCCAGGATGATACTCATAAAAGAGAAATCCAACTAAACAAAATGAAAAGTTGTGACCAATTAAGATGACTTTCTCCAATACAGTACTTTTAAAATTGGTCAATAAAGAGAAAGAATTGTGCGATTATTTCACCTCTTTAACAGGAATTATAGTTCAGGGAAATGGAATTACTCCAGTCAATGACATGAAACCCTTTTTTTTTTTTAACATAAAAATGCCAGTTAATGAATGTTACAGGAATAACAGAAAATTTCCATTTCGCAACTCCCAGGAGAACAATTAATTCAGGCAGAAACCATCAATGGAAAATAAAATCAACACCGATTCTTATCTGGAAATATCTGTACCTGGGGAACCAGATTTTTGCATCGTGTCCAAGCATCCTTCCATGGATTGGTGGCCGATTGCCTTTATGATGGAGAGATCTTGCTGTCACCCCTCAACCCGAGGACCAAGCTCCTTGTCAGGAACAATGGACACACCTGACATTACATGACTCCTTACGGGATATAAACGATTTATCCAAATCTACACAGAACTTCAGACCTGTTAAAGAAAATAAAAATGCAGACCCACAGTTTAGAGCTACACCAAGGCCAGCTGTCCACAACTATGTAATCAAAACTCAAGTCATCCTGACTTCTCCGAAATGCTGGTTCTAGTCATTAATGCAATACAAAACGTAAGCTTCATGTCCTTGCCAGCATGATTCAGTCAAATTAAACCAATCATCTACAGACAAATCCCCTTAAACAAACCTGTTTGCCTTTAAAAAGTGATAATATATAACAGCCAATCACAAAATAGGTCAAAATACTTTCTTCTTTGTGCTTTCTAAACTCTGCTGTCACTGCTGTACAGGAAGCTCCTTGCACTTGGTTTGCAGCCTCCTGGATTGTGTCTCTACTTTTTGTATGACAATAAAATTTAAAATTTTCCTACTTGATCTGATTTTGTTTTTGAAAGAACCAACTTCTGGTGCACAGGAAATGCAGGAGAGAGGGTAACAAGTTGTACACATCACCAGAGAGAAACAACTGGAAAATTCAGATTATGGGACCTTCTGTAAATCGAGTGGAGGGCTCTCTTCAAAGAATTAATGCATTTGAATAAAAAGTTTGGGGTGGGGGAAAGGGACTGTTGTGGGATAAAGAAACCTTAAGGAACAAGGCAAATACATGAAAGGTCTCGTAGGTACATTGGAGTCTGATTTTTTAAAAAAAATCTAAAGGTTATTTGGGGAAAATTGAAGAAATTTAAATATGAAATGCGTATTAGATAATATTAAGGAATTGCTGTTAATTTGTTAGTTGTGGTTATTATGTTGTGGTTATGTAGGAAAATGTCTGTTTTTTTAGATGGATGCTGAAGTGCTAAGGGTAAGGTTTATAATATATTTTTAAAGCCTTCAACAACAAATACACAGAGATGAAAGAAATTCAGCAATTGTTTACAAATTCGAATTTTATGTTTGGACTTTTTAAAAATAAAAGTTAAAACATATATATTTTTTGAATTTTTGAAATTAGTTCCATGAGATATACTTAAACATTGTATTTCAGTACTGTCAGGGTTTTCCTAGTAAAAGAGCACTAGAGTATATTTGGAGAAAAGTATTATAAATAAAGTCTTCCTTCAGTTTCATATCAAGCATGAAGATAACGTATTTGGATATGGGAGGGTGTTTAGCAGCTAGGGAGAGCCAAGCTTCATTCCCTAGGCAATGGGTGATTGATCGAGAGAGAGAGAGAGAGAGAGAGAGAGAATGCCGATAAATACCATGTATGAAGTATTTAATACTTAGGCTCAAGTGCACGGTCTCATTCAGTCTTCACCATAACCTGTGGGCACTGCTAGTTCCACTTTACAGGTGAAGAAACGGAGGCTTGGCGGGATTAGCCGCTTCCCTGCTCAGCCGCTTGGGACTAAATACAGCTCCATTTATAACTAAAACTGAGAACTCCGCCAGCTGAGAGAAGCTCTTGGTGGTCTGTATAGCCCTGACATTGCTTGAATTTAGTTTCGCTCAGTGATGTGAGTCTGAAGCAACTTTTAGTTATGCCTGCCATGGCGTGCTGAGGAAACAGGGCCCGCATGGGCATACCCCAGAGGTGCTGTGGGCCCGGTTCCAGACCACAGCAATAAGGCAAAGTCATACAATTTTTCTGGTTTTCCAATACACATAAAAGTGATGTTTATACAATACTGTAGCCTATCAAGTGTTCAATAGCATTATTTCTAAAAACAATGTGCATATCTTAATTTAAAAATACTTTCTTGAGAAAAAATGCTATCATCTGAGGCTTCAGCGAGTCATAATGCTTTTGCTAGTGGAGGGTTTGGCTCGACGTTGGTGGCTGCTGAAGGCTGGGGTGGCTGGGGCAATTCCTTAAAATAAGACAACAGTAAAGTTTGCTGTATCAATTGACTCTTTCATGGAAGATTTCTCTATAGCATGTGATGCTAGCAGTTTACTCACAGTAGAGCTTCTCGAAAACTGGACTCAATCCTCTCAAACCCTGCTGCTGCTTTATCAGCTAAGTCATGGAATATTCTAAACTCCTTGTTGTCATTTCAACCATGTTCACAGCATTGTCACCAGGAGTAGTTTCCATCTCAAGAAACTCCTTTCTCTGCTCATTCATAAGAATCAACTCTTCATCCATTCAAGTTTTATCGGAGATCGCAGCAATTCAGTCACACCTTCAGGCTCCGCTTCTAATTCTAGTTCTCCTGCTATTCCCACCATACCTGCAGTTACTTTCTCCTCTGAAGACCTGAGCCCTTCAAGATCCATCAGGTTTGCAATTAACTTCTTCCAAACTCCTGTTATTGTTGAGATTTTGACTTCTTCTCATGAGTCACAAATGTTTTTAATGTCATCTAGAATGGTGAATCCTTTCCAGGGGGTTTTCAATTGACATTATCTAGATCCATCAGAGGAATCACTATCCATGGCAGCTGTAGCTTTACAAAATGTATTTCTTACATAATAAGATTTGAAAGTTGAAATTACTCCTTGATCCAGGGGCTGCAGAATGGATACTGTGTTAGTAGGCATGAGAACAACATTAACCTCCTTGTGCCTCTCCATCAGAGCTATTGGTGACTAGGCACAATATATTGGCAATGAGGAACCACATATTGAAAGGAATCTTTTTTTCTGAGCAGTAGTTCTCAACAGTGGGATTAAAATATTCAGTAAACCATGCTGTAAACAGATGAACATTCAGGCTTTGTTGTTCCATTTACAGAGCTCAGGCCAAGAAGATTTAGCATAATTCTTAAGGGCCCTAGGATTTTCAGAATGTTAAGTGAGCATTGGCTTCAACTTAAAGTCACCAGCTGCATTGACCCCTAACAAGAGAGTCAGCCTGTTCTCGGGAAGCTTCAAAGCCCGGTATTGACTTCCCTGTACCTATGAGTCCTAGCGGACATCTTCTTCCAATAGAAGGCAGTTTTGTCTACTGTGAAAATCTGTTGCTCAGTGTCAATGATCTTAGCTAGATCTTCTGGAGAACTTGCCGCAGCTTCTACATCAGCACTTGCTGCTTCACCTTGCACTTTTCTGTTATGGAGTTGGCTTCTTCCCTTAAACCTGATGAATCAACTTCTGCTAGCTCCAATCTTTCCTTCTGCAGCTTCCTCACCTCTCTTAGATGTCATAGAATGGAGGAGACTTAGAGCCTTGCTGTGGGTTAGGCTTTGGCTCACAAAATGTTGTGGCTGGTTTGACCTTCTATCCAAACCACTCAAACTTTCTCCACATCAGAAATAAGATTGTTTTGCTTTCTTCTCATTCACATGTTTACTGGAGTAGCACTTTTAATTTCCTTCAAGCACTTTTCCTGTGCATTCACGACTTGGCTGACTGTGGGGCGTAAAAGGCCTGGTTTGCAGCCTATCTCAGCTTTCGACATGCCTTCCCCGCAAAGCTTGATCGTTTTAGCTTCCGATTTGCAGTCGTCCTGAAGAAAGACCATGGCACGGGCTGGAAACGGGCTGCCCCAGGTTTCAGCGGTTGAGGCTGAGATGCAGGAACACCACGCTGACAAGCAAGTTGTGTGAGGGAGGTGAGGGGCGCTGGGAGAACCCCCAGGTTTTGCGTTGAACAACTGAGTGAATGATGTTGTCATCCACGGAGATACTATGAACAAAGAGGTTTGGGGGTGGAAGATAATGAATTCAGCAGGGACACGTTGAGTCGGAGAGGAAGACATCCAAATGGATGATAATTTGGGGGAATCATTCACTAATGCAGAGGTTCTCCATGAGGGTGATTTGGCTCCACAGGGGACAGTTGGCAATGTCTGAAGACATTTTTGGTTGTCACAACAGGGGGCGTTACCCACATCTAGCATGTAAAGACCAGGGATGCTGCTAAAAATGCTACAATGCACAGACAGTAAACAATTATTTAGTCCAAAATGTCAATAGTGCCAAAGTTGAAAAACCCTGAACTGGCCGCTAGGACTTGAAGCCACAGGAGTGAAGAAGGGGGTCCAGAACAGAGCCCTACAGAGCTTCAGCCCTAGGGGAAGAAGGCAGCCGAGTGGAGCCTGAGAAAACTCCAGAGAAGGGGAGGGAAACCAGAACAGAGTTGAAAGGAAGGCAGAGAAAGGGGTGTTGATTCTGTCAAGAGCTGCTGGGAGCCAAGTAGAATGAACAAGAACAGGAATCATTGGATTAGGGCATCGGCGGCCACCGGAGACTGTGCCTGAGCAGTTTCAGTGGAGTTGTGGGGGTGGGCGGCTGTCTGCGCTGAGTGAGGAGTGTGTTCTTGAGAGGGGAGGACAGGGTGGCAGCCACCAGAGGCCAAGCTTCTAGAAGCTGGGCTGGTGGAGAGAAGCAGAGACCTGGAGACATCGGAAGAAGAACATGGGCTGAAGAGACTTGTTAAGATGGAGAAGACCAAGATCTATAAATGCCTGGGGGGCGGGGCACGGGTATTCCAGAGCGAGGCACCTGAGAAAAGTGTGAGAACAGAACTGGGGGGGGGTGGCGCCTCTCCCAGGTGGTGCATCCTAGGGGCCTCGCCACACTGAGTCCCAGTCCTGCCCGGGACAGACTGGCCTGAGGAAGGAGGAGAAGAAGGGCCCCCATGGTGACAGGTGTGGGTGCAGCTGCAGGTGGGAGGCTGGGGAGACTTATCCTCACCTTAGGCGGGGTTAGCCTTTGAGAATACAGGCTTGAGGAGGCCATGGGGGGGCTGATCTGTTTTAGAAACACAGCAGGAATCCCAGGTGGGCCAGAGTCTTTTTCCTTGTTATTTCTCCTCCCTGAGGTATATCTTTTTTTTTTTTTTTTTTTTTTGCCTCTTGGAAAAATTCTCATCAGAGTTCCATCCAAGGCCAACTTAAGTGTTAAAACATTTTTTCCCCAAAATGACTGCACTCCATCAACTGAAATTCATTTTATGAGTCCAGTGTTGAAAGATAACGAGACTATTACAGCGGAGATGGAAGACGGAAATTGGGCTCAGGAAGCAAAGAAGGGTGGAAAACACATGGACACATGCCTGGCACAAATTGTAATGTTTTATAAAGCAAAATTGAGGGCGATAACATGAAAGTTCATTTGATTTTTCTTGGAGGTCCTGATATTCACAAGTGTTAAAGAGTTACAGTATTAACAGAAAAAAAGGCTATTAGAACTAAAGAGAATTTGGAAAGAACTGTTATCTTTTTTTTATTCCTTTATATTACAAGAGATGACCCCAGCTGTTCTGTAAAACTCACTATCTCTGATTTTATTCTCATAGTAGTGCAGTTAATTGCAGATAAAATTAACTCTTCCTCTCAAATCATTGTTATTCCACCAAGACAAGTGTCTTCTGAAACATTCAAGCCTTGGACAATCAAAGTCCCAGACAAGGAGCAGCAATTTTCCTGTCCAGTGCTTCACACCGGCCACCAGGAAGAAGGGCAGGCCCGGGTGCCTGTGGCTCATGCCAGGCTGGAGACTGCTCCCCTCACCTGGCCGCAGCTCCCGTCCTCACACTCTTCCTGGGATTACTTGAGTCAGGGCAGAGCTGTGTGGCTTCTGTGATGCTCCATGCTCATTAAGCATGGTCTCAAAAACTGTCCCCTAGTTGGCAGCCATGTCAAAATTCCAGAGGTGTGGAAACCTCTCAGACCCTGGGAAACTCAGGAAGGAGTGTTATGGGGGGGGGGGGGCGGGGGAAGGTGTTTCCCTGTGCTGATACCCTGTTTGCCACAACCATGCTTGTGACCACATTTGCTGATGGAAAGACACTTTCTTCAAGAGGTAGTTACTAAAAAGCTTGTCAGGTCTACAGAGAACAGCGTGTGTCTACAGCTGTGAGGATGCATTGGAAATTGCTAGGCAGAGAGGCAGGCAGACACTGGCTGCTGTTTTTGATAGCAGCAATAGACTGTTCCCACCTGGGAAACCAGGGGAGCATCCTGAGTACTTCCCTGCACCCCACAACTGTCCCTGCAGTGACAGAAGTGTTAAAAGGTAGGGTAGCTTCTTAAAGGGTACCTGGGATCCCCACGACTAGCATTCCTTCGACAACAATTAGAAATCTTCGGGAAAGGGGAACAGAGAGGGGTACACAGTCCAGCTGCAGAGCCAACCTCCGTCAACCAACTCCCGCCATCTCTTTCCCGGCATTACTGGGGCGTTGCCTTCAGTTCGCCCACCGCTGCCTAAGCGGCTGTTACATCCAAGTGGAGAGGCCAACCTTGGATCAGAGGGACTCTCGTTTCTTCTGGGCATTTGTTAAATTGCCCCATAAATTAGTTGTTTTACCTAAAATTTGGGATTACAATCTGGGAGGCCTAGGGCTACACCCCAGTAAATGGCTGACTCAAACCAGGTGCTTTGATTCCAAAACCCAAACTCTTTCCTCAATCCAACCTCTGGCCAGACCTGCACACCTTTACTTCCGCCAGAAGTCAGGGAGGATTGGACCTTTTGTTTTTTAAATGAATTGAAATTAACTCATTTTGGCGATCCACAGCCCCAGGTAATGTTAGGGAGTGCCCTGGGAGAGACTAGTTTCAACCGGCTAGGCGCTAACACTGCAGGAGGTGAATATTGCTGGGGCAGGGGACACAGGTCCTGGGGGGCGGGGGGCAATCTCCATATCTCTGAGCCTTGATCGTCAAGCCAGAATCTTCGCCTCTCCGCGCAGGTGACCGGCACTCGGAGGCCGAGGAGCTCTTCCCAGATACCCCGGCCCAGCGGCTCATCAGCCTCCGGCGGTCCTCGCTGCGGAGCCCCGCGCAGCCCGTGGACGGGGCGTCTGACACCTGGGGAGCTGGTTAGCGGGGTCTCAAAACAGCGGAAGCCGAGAGCTGGGCAGCGCGAGGAGCCAGGAGAACAGGGGCTGCTGCGGCAACCCCGGCTGCAGAAGGACCGGACAGCTGATGTCTGGCACCCCGCAGAGACGTCCCTGTTTTGGGTGGGTCCCCTGACACCCAGCAAAGGGTTTTTCGGCCCTCCACACTCCGTGCCAGAGGCCACAGCGTGGAGAACCCCGGCGGGGTCCTGGACTCCCCGGGCTTGGGCGAAGCAAAGGCGCGGAAAGGCGCAGATGTCCTCCTGCCGCCTTCCCACGTCTGTCCACGCCTGACCTCGCGCTCTCCGTCGCGCCCCGCCCCTTGCCCCCCGCAGCCCTGGCCCCGCTGCTCCCACGCCTCATTATGATCTCTTGAGCAGTGCAGTCGCCCTCCACGCCCAGCCTGGTGGCCCCAATAACACAGTGGCCCCATCGAAGCGGATTTTGGCGAGTAAGGGGGAGGCCCATTACACGGGGCTCCCAAGCCACAGCCATGGGACATGGAACTGACCAAGGGAGTTGGAGCTGCAGGGTCCAAGAGGCCAGAGGAGGCCGGGGTCTGTAGGATTCCTGGAGACCCTGGTTACCTGCGGCCAAGGCCGCGAATGACTAAGGAATTGCGCCGCGGCCGTACGGGAAGGCGGCTGATCTGGGACGCGGCAAGACCTGGGCGGGGCAGAAAACTGACCCCGAGGCGGGGACGAGGATTTCGCTCCTCCAAGTGGCCTGGGAGGGGCTCGCCCCAGACACTCTCCCAGTGCTCCGGCCCCGACGGCATTTAAAGTGCGGAGGGCGGGGCCGGGTTGGTCGCACCTGGGCGCTGCTGGCGGCCACGCTGAACTTGTCACCCATGAGTTTCGGTGCGGAGCCGCCGGCCCAGGCCCGGGAGCTGCTGGACATGGCCGCGTACTTCGACGGCCTGGGCTCTTGCTCGACCCCGCACGCCCAGGCCCGCGCCGCCGCGCACCCGCCGGGCTATGCGCGAGGAGATGCGGGCGCTGCGGGCAGTGGCCGGCGCCTGTGGGTGAACGCACCCGCGCTCAGCCCCGCGCCCTACGCGTCGGGCCCCGGACCTGCACCTCCCTACGTGGCCCCGGGCCAGCTCCTCGGCGCCGCGGGCGGCCTGACGGGCGCCGACCTCGCGTGGATGGGCGTCTCGGGCCAGCAGGAGCTGCTGAGGCTGGTGCGGCCGCCCTATTCGTACTCTGCGCTCATCGCCATGGCCATCCAGAGTGCGCCGCTGCGGAAGCTGACGCTCAGCCAGATCTACCAGTACGTGGCCGGCAACTTCCCTTTCTACCGGCGCAGCAAGGCGGGCTGGCAGAACTCCATCCGCCACAACCTGTCGCTCAACGACTGCTTCAAGAAGATTCCCCGCGACGAGGACGACCCAGGTACCCGCGACGCGCCCGCTCGCGCCGTCCAGGACTCCACGGCCTCCCGCCGCCGGGCCGCAGGCACTCGGGCTGCCCGGTCCCTCACCGCAGGGTTGGGGATACTAAGGTGGGAGAAAGGGGGAGAAGAGACGTGCTTGGCCAGGGACACGTTCCTACATGGCAGCAGAACCCGCAGGCCCTGACCCCCAGGTTGGTGCGTGCAGGGGCTCTTTCTCTGCTCGCTCCTTCGGAGATTAGCAAACTGGGTGACCTTGGGAGTGAACTTCTCTGGCCCTTTCCTATAAAATGGGGACGACAATGCCTACCCCAAGGATGGGCAAAACAAATTGGACGCCCACTTGGAAAGTGCTGGATCCTGCATAGAGGCCAGGCG
The DNA here is from genome assembly GCF_041146395.1 of Eulemur rufifrons. NCBI lineage: Eukaryota > Metazoa > Chordata > Mammalia > Primates > Lemuridae > Eulemur > Eulemur rufifrons. The sequence continues at coordinate 67,701,457 of NC_091010.1, forward strand.
GGTCCGCTCCATCCCACGGGCAGAGCGACTGGCGGAGTTTGGGGTTAGAGGGGGAGGCATCCCACGGACCTCTCTGGCCTTGAACTTAACTGAGACTCGGAATTTCCTAGGGGTTCCTTCCTCGGCCTTCCTGGAGTACCCAAATCCTTCCCAGTCTGGCTGTGGAGGCCCATCCGGTACGAGGTGCCGCCTCGGGGTTTGGGATGGGGATGAGGGCTCCTGACCCTCTGGAGGGGACAGTGGGAGGATCTTTCTGAAGCTCAAACTCTCTGAACTGGGTTGTTTCTTCTACAGGTAAAGGCAATTACTGGACCCTGGACCCAAACTGCGAGAAGATGTTTGACAACGGGAACTTCCGAAGGAAGAGGAAGAGGAGAGCAGAATCCAGCGGGGCGGCGCCCTCGGGAGCTGGGAGCCCGGGAGGAACCAAGGAGCCTGCGCTGGAGCCCCAGGGCGCGGCGTCCCCGGACGCGCAGGCCTCCCCATCCCCGCCCGCGCCCGAGGCCGCCACCTGCTTCTCCAGCTTCGCCTCGGCCATGGGCGCCCTGGCTGGCAGCCTTGGCACCTTCCCCGGGGGCCTGGCGGGCGACTTTTCTTTCGGGAGGCCGACGCCGGTCACCACCCATCGTCCCCAGGTCCCTGGCTTTACCCCTGCCCGCCAGAACACGGCCACCGGCTTCCACGTCAGTCACCTCCTCTACAACCGGGAAGGGACGGAAGTTTGAAAGGAGGCTGGAGATTGGCCCGGTGCCCTGTCCAGAGGTGCTGGATTCAGGCCTTGCGTTCCCCCTAGTGACAGCCTCGCATGTCGTCGCCACAGTCCTCAGAGCCGCAGGGAGCTGAGCTGAGGGGCGCCTCGGCCTCCGGGGTGGCCCGTCTGCCGCGCACCCTTCACCGGGGCGACAGTTCAGACTGGGGGAGAGCGTGCCCCCTGCTCCGCGTCGAGGTGCAGCCCACCCGGGCCGCTGGAACCTGCGCGCTCCAGGGATCCGGCTCCAGGGATCCGCCTTGGAGGGGAGACCGGCGGGTGCTCAGCTCCAGCGTTTCTGAGAGGAGCCTGGGAAGAGCCTTCCTGGTGCTGATGGAAGCCACTAAACACCTCCGCCCAGCCTGGCCCACCTGGCTCAGGGCCTTCCGTTGGTGCTCCGGGGATGCTGTGGCTGTGGGCTCGGGAACATCTGCGGGGGCCCAGGTGGGCCCGGAGCGTGCAATGAAGGGGACATGGGACTATTGGGATTGGGCCCCCTATAAGGAGGGACTTTCCAAAGGCTGGAACTTGACAATGGTGGGAGGGAGAAGGGCTGCGGGGCAGGAGCAGTCCCTGGGGATACCAGCTCCCAGCCTAGGTGACTCTGCTCTTAGAGGACAAGGCGCCTCCCCGGGACCCGCCATCCCCACCGTGGGAGCAGTGCCCTCCCGGGAGTTATGGACGGTCCAGGTGTGCTCTGCAACCCATCTACCCCACATATGCACACATGCTGCCGGCAGGCAGGCAGCCAGCCACACCTGTTTTGGTCTCTTTCCCCTCCGGCCCCCTCCTCCTGCCGGCAGTTTGGGCGGGAGCCGCCCTGCGCGCTAGCTCTTGAGCTGCAGCCGCTGGTGTGGATTTAACCCCGCCCCGCCCTCATTTGTATTTACTGAGAAGGTATCTTTGTGCAGGACAAGGAGCCGACAGTCACTGGGAAGAGGAATTTGGGGCTAAGTATGTCCTCGAGGTCCTAAAGAGCCCAGTCCGCTGCGCTGTGTCTTTGTGGCATCTGGCACTCCCTGCAGATGTGGGCGTCGGGGAGGGCCCACCTCCCCTGCACAGGGGGCGGGCGGCAGAGGCCCCTTCCCTGGAAGAGAGCAGAGAGGACATTGTTAGTTTAGAGTAGGGAAGCCGGTTTAGGTAGCCCAAGACCTGGCTTCCACTACCCACCCCCTGCAGTTTTCCTTGGTTAACTCCTAACCTGCCAGCTCGCCCCTGCTGCCTCTGGTGCTGGAAATGAGCACAGAGCTCCTGTCTCTCCCTCAGAGCTGCCATGAAGAATGGGGTGGTGGGGGCGAATGGGGGAGGGAAGAGAGAGGGAGCGAGGGAGGCCTGGGGAAGGAGGATAGACCAGCCAAGAGTTGGGGTCAATCTGCTCCCTGAGTCCTGTTTCATTGTGCCCTGGTGGCTGTGATTCCTAACTTCAGTGTGACGTCTGTGCTGCTACCTTCCACGCACAGGTGAGCGGTGTGCTGGGTGTCTAGGAAGTGGTGATGTTACCAAACTTACAACAAACCCATAATCTCCCTTGGGGAAACACTCCCCAAATGTAATACAATTAAAGAAGGCCAAGAAAAGGCAAAGAAATTCCTTAGTTTAAAAATTAAAAAAAAAAAAAACACTTTTGAGACTATTTTAATAGAATAAAATGTTAAGAATAAACACCAACACATGTAGGTTGCATGTACGTGCTGTTTCATGTAAGAAATTCACCATTATCACCAACATCCTCACTTTAGATTCTGGATTTGCAGGAAACTTGGAAAGAGTTTTTTCTATGTAAATTTGACAAAAGTAGGAAAATGCAAAGTACACTTTGACCATCAGTGGAGCTTTCGCAAATCAGCTGACAAATACGGATGTAAATGTGTTGTATCGTAACTGCATGCCTGCTAGAAGTTGGTGGGAAGCTGCTTTATTTTTTCTTTTAACCATAGTTTTTCTGTTAAAACTGGGGAAAAGAACTTTTAAAAAATATTTTAAACTTTTGAGTTGTTTGCCTGCAGATCAGTTTTTGGTGTTTGAAAGTTGCACATCCATTGAAAACGTTATACCATTAGTAGGTAATGGTATCGTCACATCGAGGGGATCTTCATGAGAAGAGCGGAGTTAAAAATAATTGCAGCAGTGCAGGGTGTTTGGAAACAGGTGGGTCAGGTGCCAAACAGCATCTACCCCTGCTCCCTATCAGTTCGTGTGTCTGGACGTGTGTTTGGGCGGAGGGGGTGGCAGCCAAAATGCAGTTTCTAGGCCCAGGCTTCAAATTCATCCCAGAGGAAAGACTGCTGCAATCAAAACAGGGAAACAGCGCCCAGCAGCTTGTAAGTCACTTTGTAGTTAAATGTAGTAAATACTTTCTCCTGGCCAGGACTCAGTGAACTTGGCTATAGTCCCTAGGGCAAGTCATGTGGGCAGACAAAAGATAGGCTCTTGTGGGTCACAGCAGGGCACTGCTGCCAGGAGGCCAGGGGGATGCTCCCCAGTGGCACTCAGGCCCCAGCTTCTCCACTGCTCTGTCTCTTTGTTGCCTTTGAAATCATAAAACCTATAGAAAATTCCAAATTATTTTTAAATTGTGAGCCTCCTCCAAAAGGAGCCCCTCCGCATGATGGTACAGGCGTCTGGTGGTGCCATTGGAATCCCCCGTTCTTAGTCTGAATAAACAGTTCGGTGTCACTGATGGTTGTGAATGTAGAAACGAGTTTCAAAATTCAGAGGGAAAAGGCAATTAAAAATGCCCAAATATCAGGTGATTAGGAATCCTCTCCATTGGCAAACAGGAGTGGTAATTTCCAAGTGACTGAAAATTAAAGCACATGACAATAAACTAACCTCCCGGGAAACCTACTGGTCGCTGGGTAAAGAATCCCCTGCAAAGAACCATTCGAGATGAAGACTCAAAATGTGTTCAAATGCTTTTAAGAGTGTGGCAGTGTTTTAAAAAGTGAACACTGGATTTCAAGATGTGAGTTTACATTTCACATATTGTTTAAATGTTGAGTATGTTTTCTATGATGAACATAAAGTTTTTCATTTTAGCAATGCTGTCTTGGAATATTAATCAGCTTTTAATCTTTAATTCTCTAAAATGTATCCACTGCAATCAAGTGGCATTTTTCATTCAGGGAAATAACATTACAATAATTATTATAACTTTCCAGTGAAACAGGAAACTAAAGTTAATCCCCATTTTGCAGAAAGAAAAACTGAGTTAAAGAGTTACATAATCTCCAGAGCCTCACCTGATGAGAGCAAAAACGCCCTCCCGATGCGTATGTGACCTTTTCATGGCCCGTATTCAGACGTGCACCTGCACGCGCACATATGCACACTGTACCCACCGTCACACACACGCGTCATCAGCCCTGTCTCCACTGGGAGCCTCTAGGGAAAAGCCATAGATTATCAGAGTACATCTTGACACCGAAAAGCATAGTATTTTCAAATCAGACTGTGGAAACATCACATTTACGTTCAGGATTTGACTTCAGGTGGGAGAGGAAGATGTGGAAACATCACAGAATGCAGTAGAGGTTGAGTCACACAGATCCTAATTCAGTGCGATTCATAACATAAAATCTTTTTTTGAGTGCCAACTGTGTGTCTGGCTTCGTGTTCAGTTCTGGGCCTCCTGCTGCCCTCACAGAGCCTCCGTGCACTGTCAAGACAAGGACACACGAGCCACTACAGGCTTGATGTGGCTATTGGGCTCCAAAATGATGACTTCATGATCAAGTCGATATAAACCATCTCACTTGTAAACACAAATACCATATTGTGTCTTTTGAATACACCTCACTGTGTTTTCCACACTCTGCTTGATTTCTCAGTTTCATAACTTCATTGTGATTTAGGCAGGCAGCTGAGCATTGCCCCAGCCTGGAGCAGATCCAATCTGCTCACTTCTCCACCGCATCATTTAGGAACTTTGACCTAAAACCTGGCCTCATATTAGAAGATCTGTCATCTGGTGGTGACAGGAGACGGCAACTAGAATAACCCGAGCTGGCCCTTCCTGGGGCTCCTGGGCATGGGTTCCTTTGGTGCCTCCCTGCATCTGTGGGTTAAAGTTTTGGGAACTCTTCCTCTCTTAATATAATTTAAATTTGCTGATCAACATTACTCAAGGCCTGGCACCTGCAATAAACCACTTTCTTGGGTCAGCTTTTATCAGTGGCTGAACACAAAGAATTAGAACTATCCTTAGTTTCACTTGGCTCCTGGAGGGCAAATGAATAGTGTATTAAATCAGACCTTCATAAAAAAATCAGAATTGTGTCCCTGATTTAATCTAGAGCAAATTAAACCTATGAATCATTGTCTTTCTCTACCCATGAGTCACCCATTTATCCATCAGACAGATCGAACATCAAGGTGTCAAGGACTCTGTTAGATGCTTATGCACATTATTGAAGCCTTCATGACAACCTAGCGAGGCATATATTATTATCCCCACTTTACCAAAGGGGAAACTGAGGCTCAGACCAGTTAAGTGACTTGTTTCCCAGAGGCCACAGATAATATCCAGCTATGTCAGCAGAAACCTACCAGCCCACTACCCCAACTTCCCACCTCTCACTTCCTCCATCAGACCCAAAAGAGACTTCACTTTTCCCGCAATTGTTCTCTGACAATCCAGGTCCAGGTTCCGTCCCCTTTGGTGCGCTCCCGGGGCCCCTGGATGTATCACACCACACCCCACCCCAGGAAGGCCGAGCACCTTCCTGCATCTTCTCCTGCGGTCTGTGTGGGAAGGTGCCTGCCTGCCTTATCCCACAGTACGTGCCCAGTGCCGGGCAGCGTGCAGACTGCTGGTGGCAGGGTGAATGAGTGAATGAGCACACTTGTGCATGCGTGAGTGAGTACAGTTGCGTCCTGAGCTTTCCACATACGCTTCCATCCCCACCCCGCCCCCAGCTTCCTATGATGGCTCCGCTCCTCCCTCCGGTTAGAGATGTCTATTATTACCTGAAGGATGATTTGTCATTTGCCAATGATGCCCCAGCATTTTCCAGATCACCCTTCCCCCAGCCCCTGCTTTCCCTGGACTGAATCCGCTCACCTAGGACAGGGCTAGCTCCAAGCAGGCCGGAAGAATCTGAAGAAGGAGCTTCCACACTCCTTCCACAGAGCCTGGGTGCAGCCAGGCTAAAGGTGGGAGAGGTGGACAACGTGCAAGCGAGAATAATTTCTGCACCTTGGAGAAGTGTCTGCCTGTCTCCCAGCCCCGAATCCGGGCCAGTGATCCATCACCTGTCCTTATGCCTCGCTCCTGCACGCACCGGTGGTTTGCCTCTGCCCGAGGCACACATTAGCGTCACACCTGAACCAAATAACTCCTCTCCCTTTGACCGAACCCCACTTTGCTGGGCTGAGACCACTTTACTCGGAGAAGCCTGGGGGCAGGTCGGGCTGAGGGGGAGGTGGACTTCTGGAGTGGGCAGAATTAATACTTTAATGAAAGGTTTCTGTTTCAGCATTCCTGAAAAGTGTGGAGCTTAATTCTTCATGTTCTTCTTGTAATTCTGAATGAAATAGGGTTTCCTCATTGCTTTATTTACATTGCCTACTTCCATTTCTTCATTTTTTACTTTTTTGCTAAAAAGAATAGATCACATCATACATTTTAATTACAGGAAATTAAAGGCAATGTGGTATGTTGTTTAAATAATTCGACATATAAGAAAAAAGTTACAAGGAGGGAAGGGGGAAAAACTTTTAGGGAATCATCTGTTAGGCAATTCTCAGGACAGTGCCTCTAGCCTTTTTTTTTTTTTTTTCCTTCTTTTTTGGGTCAGTCACTATTGCTTTAATTTTTCCTACAATGCCCCAGTCAGACTATATAATACATGAAAGAAATATAAGAAACATAAAAGAGATATAAAAATCTACAACAACAATCCTTTTTTTCTGACAAGACTATTTTTGTCATCATTGCCAGGAATACTTTCTTTATTTTCATGCCTTGAACGTGTAAGTCTATTCGTACTCATAACCATATCTGTACATTCACTGCAGGAACAAAATTAAAATGAGATTTACAACAGGAAAAAGCCGTACATTTTCAAGTCACCAGTAAGATGGATGTTTCCACATTCTGACCTGTCAGTAGGGACCCCGCTCCCGAGCTCAAATTTCATTCCTATAGCCCATCAAAGTTCCTTGCCGGCCTAATGAGGCATCCACGGTAAAGAAGACTTTCTGCACAACTGAGTGTGGAATCATGAGCGGTTGCCGAGACGTCAGGTCCGGCTCACCGTCCTCCAGACCAGCCTTTTGCAGAACCAGACACGGTGCTGTGGCCTTTGAGAAACAGAGATGCTCAGGCGGGAGGTGATCATGTCAAGTGCTTTATAAATAAATGCTCTTACATGAAAGACTAGGTAAAATCTCCAAGAGAAAGCAAAAGTTCAGAGTGGAGTTTTGTATTTGGGGACACAGACCCCTCCAATTGAAACGAGCCCCTCTAAGATGCACCAGACTGGCTTGCGTAAAGTTAGGGTGATGAGGACCTTTTATTGAGTCCCTACCAAGAGCAGAAGTTTATATAGGCGATTTCTACTTAAAGTGCATGGTTGATGGAGGTGTTTTTAGCTTAGCTTTACAAATGAGAAAACTACGGCTCAGAGGGGTTAGGTGACTTGCTCGAAGTGCAGGGAGAGAGGCCAAACTTTAAAGCCAGGCTTGTGCAACTTCAAAGTGTCTGCATCTCCTTCCTATGTAATAAACACAGATGTCCAAGAAACGCTGTATTCTTGGTCCCACAGCCCTGCACTAGAGAACATATTGCTGGGCCCTACTCTGGTGAAAGACCAGATACAGGATAGAGACGTGACTCACTTTGGACTTTATTACAAACAAATACAATTTAGTAGGTATAGCTTGAAAAATAGAAATATGACTGACTTTGTTCTTCATTATTAAAAATATAACTTAGTAGATATGATTTTAAAAATTAAGGGAGGTCAATAAATGAATACCATGTGTAGCTTCCAAATGAGAGAGAACACAAACCGTGCAGCAGGAGATTCAGAATTATTTATCGTCTCTGGCTCACTACCTGTCTTTGTGTGGCCCATGAGTGAGTTATTTTTTACATTGATTAATGGCTGAAAGAAAACCTCAAAGAATATTTTATGACGTGAAACTTTTATGAAATTTAGATTTTAGAGTCCATAAATATAGTTTTACTGGAACACAGCACGTAGGTTTGTTTACGTGCCATCCTTGGTGGCTTCAGAGCTACATGAACAGAGTTGGGTAGTCGCATCAGAGACCAACGTGGTTCTCTCCTTGCCACACCCACTGCAAATCCTGAACGGAATAGGACTGTGTCACTAGGACACAATGACATGGCTACAGCACAGCGTCTCCAGGGCCACATGTGTTGATGGACCACGACTTTTATTTCCTGGTACCAATTACATGGAAACAAAAGAAGAAAAAGGTGGACTTCAAATGTTCCAATTTTAAGGCACAGTAGATATGGATTATTTTGTTACCAAATCAGATGGTGAAACATTGTGTTTATCATACAATGATGTCAGGCACATGCTAAAAGAGCACATGATACATCAGCATTACCAGACTAAGCACTTGTCACAATGTTGCTTCCTCATGGCAGCCATAGTGAGGAAAATTAGAAAATTTAAAACGGGCTTTCTCACCACAGTGGAATTTCTTTACAAAAGTAAAAAAAAATGAAAATGAGACTGCAACCAGAGTAAGTTTCCAAATGTCTCGTTTTTTAGCCAAGCAGGGAAAGCCATTTACCCATGATGAGTTAATTAAATCATGTTTGATTATAGCAAAGAAATGTGCCCAGAAAGTGTCCAGAAGAAACAAACTTGTGTAGGACTATTAGCTTTTGGCTCTCAGCTTTGCTGTTATGTATTATAACTTGAATGTCATCAGTAAAATTTTGTGGAAGTTTGTTTTCTCTGTTGGCATATAAAGTATCACAAATATCCTTGCTTTTGCCCCTGGGTCCACAGAACTCAACATGTTCACTATCTGCCCTTTCAGGAAACAATTGCTGACCCCTGACCTACCAGGTAACATAAACGGAGAATAGGAAGGAATGTTTCACAGCAAGCACAAAATAAGACGGGAGAAAGAAGTCCAAACGCATAATTAACCATAACAAATGTAAATGATTAAACTCCATTAATAAATGGAGAGGATTGGATTTACATATTTTTAATCTAGCTATAGGTTGCTGATAAGAAAGAGACCTAGAATAAGACCTCAGAGAAAATTGAAAGCAGAGACAAAGAACAAATCAAAAGAAAGCTATCGCAAGTTTAATTTAAAAAATAGATTTTAAGTCAAAAATGCTAATATAGATAAAGAAGAAACCAATATAATAATAAAAATAATTGACCATAAAGAAGATATAGGAAAATATGCAAACAACAATATAGGCTCACAAGGAATAAAGGAAACTGACAGAAATGAACAAATTTAACAAATCCACAGAGTAGGCCATTTGAGCCCACTTTTATCTAGTAGATCAAGCAGACAAAGAAAACACAAAGATTAATAAGATTATAGATTTGAAAATCAAAATTACTAAAATTGATACCCTAGACATAGAATCTTCTACCAAATACAATAATGATATTCATTCTTTACAAGTAAAATAAAGTGTCTTATTTTATAAATTAACCAGACTAGGTCACAAAGGGAAACTTCAACAATGATCAAAAAACCTTACTGCACAGATAATGTTCTGATCACAACGCAATTAAATTAGAAAACAACAATAAAAGATTATTTAAAATATCTGGATACTAACTTAAATTCTTAAAATTCATAAATTAAATTCTTAAAAATGTCACGGGTTAAAGACAGAATAGAAATGAACAATTATGAAAGTGCTTCTGAGATGGTTGCTAGAAGTAAGTATTGAACATTACATTTATCCAATACATTTAGAAAAAAGAACATGAAAATAATTGTCACGTTTTCAATACAAGAAAATAGAAAGAAATGATTTTAAAGAAACGAGAAGGAAGGAAATCATAACAGGAAGAGTAGACTAATGAAACAGAAAACAATAATCAACAAAGCCAAGTGTTGGTTCTTTGAAAAATGAAGAAAGCAGGCAAGCTGTGAGCAAGACAGATGGAGAAGAAAGAAAAGGAAGCGATAAACTCTATTAGCAAAGACAAACACCTCAGTCCCTGCCCCATCCTGTCCCTGAAGGCCGGTTGTGCACAGAAGCCGGTCACACATGTTTCACGTGTTGCTCCAGGGTCTCTCCCCAAGGACCACGCTGGTGCCCACTGTTGCTGCAACTCGGCTCCTGTCTCCAGACTCTACCTCACTCCTGAACTTCAGACGTGTGATCCAACTGCCTGGTGCACGTGTCCACGTGGATGTCCTCCAAGCACTTCCAACTCCACGTGTCTGAAGCAGAACTTGTCATCTCAGAGACAAGAGTTTCCTATGGAGGTGGGAACCAGACAGTTTTAAGGGACCTGGGGAGAGGCAGTGGCGTGGGACAGGAGGACATGGACAGGTGTTTCAAGTACTGAGCCCACAGACGGAGGAGGAAGAGGAGGTCAAAATCGGTTTTAATTTTGCTTGGTGTTTAGAGCATGTTTAAATGCAGAGGGTAAAGGGCCGACAGGAAGGGAAAGTGGAAAACAGAGACCAGTCGGAATAGTAGATGGAGAAAGTCCCTGAGAGAGCAGGAGGCTGCTCAGAATGCAAGGAAGGGGCTGGCCCGGAAGAGGAGGCCACCTCCTCCTTCTGTGCTGGAGCGGAGGTGGCCGCTCCAGGGAGGGTAGGGGCAGCCGATCTGAGGGAGAAGCTAAGTGAGCAGGGAGAGAGTGTGAGGAAGGGATGGTTTGGAAGAATACAGTGGGGACTAACCCACGAAATGACAACTGTTCCTAAAAGTTTTGAGGACCACTGCAAGGGGCCAGGTGAGAGCAGGGACAGGCTCCTTATTCGGGTCGAAATCTGGTGTCCAGCAGTGGGGCAGAAGCTACAAGGCCCCCCCTAAAAACTAAAATCTATGCTGATCATCTTCAAATAATTATTTCTAACTAAAAACTATGATTGAAGTTGTATTGGTTTAAATAAATTTAAAAATCCAATTGTTTTAGAGCCAAAAAGCCCTTGGAGATCATTTTTGCGGGGATGGCAAACACATGGCAGGTGTTTCTCCCGTGGCAGACATTAATAATCAATCACTGGACTATTACCAGCTCTGTCCTGACTCATCTTCAAGATCTTTCTCATCATTGTCCTTCGGGAAGCCGTTAGCTGTCTATCAGAGGTCGTAAGTGGAATTAAACCTGTTTCCAGCCACGATAACATAAATGAAAACTTATGTTAAGGTCAAGTAATTTGTTCAAAGTAGGACAGCCAGTTAGGATTCCAGGTCTCTCAACGCAGTCTGCCCTGTTGTCATGCTAAAGTACTGTGGAAAGGGGAGCAGGTATCTCTGTATCCCAATCATAGCGGTATAACCAGATCCAGTTCCTGAGTGTTACGGTTCTAGCATTTTGTGCAAATTAAACAGTTATCTTTGCAAAAGGCAAAGAAACATTAACGAAACTTCCAAAACAGGAATGCTGCTGCCTCAGACCAGCTTTTTCTTGTTTTAGGGATGGGAGTGACAACCTTTAAGCTCTTAATGTGTCAGGGCCGAAACCAGAAGTCCCATCCATTTCTTTTCCAGTATTTAATGGATGTCTGCTATATATCAGGCCATGTCTGGTGAACACAAGACACAAAATCCCTACCTTTGTTGAGCTAATACAAATGACTCCCAACTCTTCATTTCCGGCCTTGCCTTTTCTCCTAAATCACAGACACATATCTCCAGCTGACAGAGGGTGTCCTCTCAGGCCCTCACACACAACATTTCCACCTAGAATTCAGTGTCTTCCCCACCAAGCTGATTGCTCGTCTTATATTCATCACAGTCCTCCACTGACCACTTCCTCCACTAAATCCCTCTATTTTGTCACTTGCTTCTTCTTAGCACTCAACTAAGACTCTTCCTCTCCATCCCCAAGGCCACATCCTTGGTGTAGGACCTCATCACCCCTGTCTGGGATGTTCCCAATGGTCTCCTGACTTTAATGGCCTCCAATCCTTTGCCTACAGTACTACCATTCTGAATATTTTAAAACATTCCCTTAGAATTCTGAAAATTCTATGAGCATAAGATAAAGTCCAAATTCCTTATCGTGCACACAAGGTCCTTTACTGTCTGCCCCAAACTGCACTTGCTTCCATTCTCATCTCCATAACCCCTCCCGGCCCTCGCCAACCCTGCCAGGGCCAGTCGCTTTGCCCACAGTATCTCATCTCCCTCCCCACGTCCCCCCAATCCCTAAGGAGCAGCTTGTCCATTTTTCCTTAACTCCTAGCCAAAAGGAAGCAATTCCTTCTTCGTGTTTACACACACACATGCATACACACACACACTTTCTGTGACATTTAACACCCTAAGGTATGCTTACTCACATATTATTTTCTCTTCTATTAAAAAATATGTAGCCTTTTTTTTTTTGAGCACATGTACCCCACCCTTAGTCATTTCTTGCTGACAAGCCAACAGTACACAGCTAGCAACACATATTAGATTCCACACCAAGATCCCATACGAAAATCGAAATGTTTGATTGAAAATGGGATTTATTGCAAGGAAACAATGTTTGCTATTATAAAATGGAAGGATCTGGACTTTTCACTGACTTGTGTTTTATCCTGGCCTCGAGGTTACTGGCTGGTTTCTAATGTCACTTTTGCCCACCCAACACTCTTACCACATCCTCATCAGAAATGCACTAAGTAAGCAGCCAAGCATTTTATTAACCAATACTAAAACTTAGGAAAAATAAACAGAACCCCATGCATCCTTAAACATTTGTCTTATTTTGCATGTCTTCATTGTTTTAGTAAATTACATGATTTAAATGTAGAAGACCCAACATGAAGGAAACTTGAGTAGTCACGGAGGAGGAGAATGGAAGAGTAAACAAACTCTCCATTAATGTGTTTTGAAATTAAATCAGACATGCCTCATGAAACAATAGACAGCTGCTTCTGGTTAATTAAGTGGGAGTCACATTGTTTTTGAAAGAGTTGAGAGGGGAAAAACACAGGAAGATTAATTACTTTTTGACTGAATTGATCTTATATTTGAGGAGCTTGAATAAAGTTTACCACAATTATGAACGGGTCCATGTATCTATTCTTCCAGCAAACATTGACGGAGTGCCTACTATGTACAAAAACAGTGTGCAGATGAGTCAAGAAATGTCAAAAATCAGGTCAAAATCCCATTAACGCTGGCAGAAGAATCCATATTAACCACTCAGAAAATCTTCCCAGGGAAATGCCGACTGTGATCATTAATTTTTTCAAAGTTTTCAACTTTTTATTGTGATAATCAAAGATATTACTGTTTACCAATTTCATTTTTTAAAGAAAACAAAATTTCTGGAAATTCAAATTTTTAAAGATTAGACTAGAATGAAAATTCAAATTTTTAAAAGTAAATTTATGTTTACACACAAAAAATTAGGTAGGTAAACTTATAAACGTAAAATTAAGAACAGTTTTTTAACTTGACCTTGGATTGGGGTTAGGGTTGCCAGTTCAAATATGGGACTCCAGTTAAGTTTGAATTTCTATTTGATACTTGGGATGTATTTCTATTAAAAAAGATGTTGTTTATCTGAAATTCAATTTTTCTGGGCTTACTCCTCCTCTTGGTCCCTGCAGAGAGAATCTCAAGTTCGAGACAAGTGAGTTCAGGTGAAGAGCACACCTGTCACATATGAAGTGCAGGAAAGACAGTGGATATTCCCAAGGTCACATGGAGGCAATGTCCTTGCATTTTGTTCTTGTCTCTAAAATATCACCTATCATGGCCATCACTTCCAACGGACCCCCTCTGGCATAAACCTTTTCCCCACCAGTGGGACACAATCACCCACTTCCCTGTGACTCCCTTTGGCACATGCCTCTGGTGTGCCTGTCCCACCGTACTAAGACTTAATTGTTGATGTATCTGTTTCCTCGGTGGTCCGCAGCTTCTTGTGAAAAGAGCCCAGAACTTCCACTTCTCTGCAACCCCAGCATGTAGCATCATCCCTGGCATCCAAAGACGTTCTATGAGGGTTTATTTCGCACTTGTCTTACCTACCACCTCCATTTTCTTTTAACCAAGATGTGCCTGACTCATCGCTCTGCCTCTGTCCCTGCCAAACCCACCCTAGTGGGTGCCACCGAAGAAGCCTGTTACCAGCAACTTGGCAGCCTCCCTGGAGAAGACAGTCTCTGATCACTGTCATTAACATTTTCATTTTTCTCCAGTTCCACCTGGATCTGCACAATTTTCACAGGTGTATTTATTCTGCCCATAAGCTCTGACACTCAGAATTTTATATGAGTGACAAGCCAGCAGTCAGACACTAGTGAAATCCCCCTCTGTCTCTTTCTGAAGGTCTTACATCTCCCAGCTTGGGCCATAGGTGGTATTGCCACGACCTAACTTGAGTCAACCTTAAGCATTGACTATCAGCTGCAGTACAGTAAATCAAAGCCGATGGCATGACACGGCTTCTGTGGGTGATATGTGATAGGCAAAATTCCTTTCCTAAATGCACCCTACTGGCTTCAGATATTTTACTACAATAATCATAACATTGAACTTAAACCTTCTACAAGTTTACAGTGAAATATCTGATCAGATTACATATGCAATCAAGTTTTATTGTTCTCTTGAAATTGGAAGGAATAAAAATGAAAATATTTTTCAAAACAATTTCTTCTGATGTCATTTCTCTGAAGAACATCTTTAGTTTTTACTTGCAGATAGGTTGATAAACAGTGGAAATAAGTCTACAACTACAAAAACTTGGATTTATATAAAACACTTAGGATAGCTCTTCTCAGCCACATTGGCTGAAAACCAACATTCCTAACCATTTTGTTCATCCAAACAGTGGTCATAGGCACCCAGATGACCAGTGTGATGGCGACACCCTGTGGGCAGACGTGGGGTAGGGGGAGGGCACAGAGTGATGTTGGCTTCTCTTTTCCCTCCAACCCAACTTTCTTCCCTCAAACAAGCCTCCGAAGAGCTTGTTTCGAGTCTCTCTTTCATTGTTCTCCCCAGCTGAGGGTTCTGTGCACCACGGCCTCGCTGTTTTAAACTCGCTGTGGTTTTCAGATAGGAGCATTTCACCCTTCAGTGGAACTGAAAACAGAGTTTTCCTGTAAGGGCCCAGGCCCACCGCCCACGGGGGCCACGGGGTAAAACTGCAACAGGTCCCACTTCATCGGATTGTTCCAATCAGCCAGTGAATTTGCTTCTCAATTTAGGGCCTTTGTTTTCCCAGGAAGGTCACAGAAAACGAGCCTTGTCTTCCTCCACCCTGAGTGCGAATGCGGAATAGGGAGTAGCGTTGAGTTTGTTCTCCACCGATGGCCCAGTTCAGCGTCACACCGGCCATCCCATAATGTCGGAGGGAATACGTTTGTGAAAAGCATCAAGCAAGGTTCAGCTAAGTCATACACACATTTCTGCACATTTTATCAACAAAGGTACGACTGGCTTATGTAAGACCTAGAAGTCTATAGTTTTTTATTCACTCTGAACTTATTCTTTAATAGAAACTGTGTAATAGGAACACAAAATCGGGAGAAGGTTTTTAATGACCTCTTGCTATCTTTCAAGCATCATCAACAACCAGTTTGGCACAAAGTTTCCTGTTTGAGAGAAAAATATTGTCATTAGTTTCACTTGAGTCATTCCTAGCACTCAATAATGAATGTGAGTCATTACCACCCAATAGCGCCGGGCTCCGCAGCCTGGGCCTGGTTAATGACTCGCTCCAGCATTCCCAGCGCGGCTGTGTCGGCAGGAATCAGCGTGAGAGAGGGAGGATTCATCCACAGTTGCCTCGGCTGCAGGCACAGGCGGATGGACAGGCAGCTGAGTTCATCAAGATGAGCAAAGTACAAACGGAAATTAGGTGGGTTCTCTGCCCCGCCGGTCGCTCCTCTTCCCAACCTGTGATCCGTACTGTGGCCAAGGCTGGTTTCTTAAAACAAAGATCACCCCACGTTCACCTCTGAAACTGCTTTATGATTAATTTTTTTAATACGTAGAAGGACTACATTCCAAACTAACAATGGAAAGTGTAGTGTAGTAAATATGCAAACCTGCATAGTTGTTGATTGTCATTATCAAGTGATGATATACTGTACGTAACTGTATATGATAAGACTTCTATGTGACCAGACGTGCAGCAGGTTTGTTGACAGCCATCAGCACAGCACATGAACAGTGCATTGACATCACCATGGCTATGACATCACTAGGCGATAGCTAGTTCTATTATAATCCTATCAGCCCACCATATATGCAGTGTGTTGTTGACAGAAATATTGTTCCGTGGTGTCAGGCTGCACCCACAGCTGGGGAGGGCTGCATTCTCTCCTCTCCAGCAAGTTCCCACAGCACAGCCATATTTTCAGAGGAACAAATAGAAGAAAGGGAGAAAAGCCTAGTGAGCTGACTTACCCCTGAATCCAATTATAACAGGAATTTTCATGAACTACTACTATACAGCCTGTTATCCTGCAATAAACACTTTTATGACTACATATTGTTTTTCTAAAACATGTTTTTATCAACTTTAGAGTTAACGTAAGCCTTTTCTCAAAAGGTTATACTCCTGAGAAATTACAGTAGGCTCTGTCATAAAATAATTTGACACTTCAGGAGCCCTTTCTTCTGCACATGGCGTGCCCAGGACCACAGAAGAGCATCTCTAATTAATGATAAAGAGCAAAGAACAGACCAAGTTTATTGTCAGTTAAGTCCTGCTTCAACCTGATTAGCTAAACAGGTTTCTGAGTCCAGCCCTCTGAGTAATAAACATTCAGTCTCCTTGTCTATTTTCTCTTACAGAGAAAGACAATTTTCAGCACGACCCACTAACAAAATAAATGTTAAGCCCTTTGCCTGTGTTTGTGACTTATAATTTTGTTCAAATAAAAAAACTGAACAAGAATATGTGTATTCCAGGCACTGGGAACACACAAAGGCTTGGAGGCAAGAGAGAGGTGGGCACGTTCCAGGGGAGGAGCAGAGGTCAGTACAGGTGTGGCCAGAAGGCTAAGCAGGTCCCAGTCCTTGGGGGAGTTAGGACTTGACCCTCAGGGCAAACCAGCAGAGTCGTGGACACTTCTGGTGCCAAGAGGGGCTGGCCTAGCCAGGAGGGAGTCCCTTGGCAAGGGCTGTGCCCACTCGCTTTTGAACACAAGCATTGTGAAGGGGAAGGAGTGAGTGCTGACTTCGGAGTGACTGTGGGGAAATTGTTTAGTTCGTGAGCTTTCTGCCATGGTAATAGGCACAGGAACTCACAGGGTTTCCGTGAGGACTGAATGAAGAACTACACTCAAAGTGCCTGGAAAATGCCTGGCACCTGTTGGGGATACGATACATATTATTTATTTATTCTGCAATACCTACTTCTAAACACTCTTTCATTGGCAATAATCATAGCTATTTTACTACATACCAGACTTTATTCTAACTGATCTACACAAATTAATTCAAGTAACCCTCACACCCTAGGAAGTAGAACGTATTATCATCTTTACAGGTGGGGAAACTGAGGCACAGAGAAGGTTGACTAATGTGCCCCAAGTGACACAGCAACTAAGTATGCAGCTAAGATGTGAACCCAGATAGTCTGGCCCGAGTCTTCCCACAACCACAAAACCAATTTGCCTATTACATATAAATTATCCATCCAAGCCCCACAAACAGCCGCTGAGAGACACACGTTCCTTTCCTCATGGTTTCCCATCTGGAGAAGTTGAGGGTGAGAGTCTGAGTGGGTTGTCAGTGACCAGTTAGCCACAAAGAAGCCAAACCAGTACTCTGACCTAAGCCACAAGACTTCAATTTTCGGGGCCTTTCCACCATTTGCTATGGAGGCCCACCCCCCACCAAAGAGGAACTAAAAGCAGGTTCCGTTTAATTACAAGAGTACGCACCCGTCTGCAGGTCTGCTAAAGCTCTGTGTAACTGGAGAATATCACTCTGCCCCCAAGCCTGGGGCTTGGAACGTATTAAGACTATTGAATTAATGCCTTTGATTGCAAGATTCTCACCTATTCCACCACTTACACGTCACAGGAGCTGTGATTTATACATATTATTTATACATATATATCTATACCTAATCTTTACACATAGTATTTGGTAATAACTATGGATGTCCAAATCAATTTGGTTTTCAAAAGAAACAAGATAGCAGTAAGTCTTGGTTTAAGAGCCAGAAAAGATAGAAGAGAGATAACATATGTGTGTGCGTTGCGTGTATGTTTATATTCTAATCCCGAAAGTGTGTTCTCTGAAAAGACAAAAATAATAACTACTCTAGTTCCTATAAAATGAGAAAGTTAACCAGAATATCACTAATGCCGTTAATAAATCATAGTTCTCAAACGCCAGACGCAGAAACCGCTTGGCCTTAACTGCGCGGCGGCTCTTTACCTGGCTGCCGTCTCCTGTCGCCCGGTACCGTGCGCGCCCTCCTGCCCGCTCCGGGCTGAGCTCCGCAGCGAGAGCCACACATCGTCCTGGCTGGACAGCTAGGAGAGACTCTCAGAAAGTCACTAATCACAGAGAGGAATGCGATGACCTTCATCATGCTGGGAAACCAAAGTCACAGCTCTGTCTTTTCCAGAAACGATCCGCTCTCAAACGTCGTCCTAGCAGCTTCCTGCTGACGTTAAAGAAACCTGGAAAGCTGTGAGGAGCCTGAGCTATTTCACAGTTGGGAAATTTCCCACTCCTTTGATCGTGAAAAGAGATCATATTTGGGGAATTTTGCTTTCCTATCCAAAAATTTCACACTGATTATTTACCAATTAAATGCACAAGGGAATGCAAGTGAAAATACAATCATTCTTAACTGTCAAATGTCAGTTTGATTCAGTTACACTGAGTCAAGACCTTTTATATATTTTGAGGCAAAAATTTCTGATGTCTATTTTTTTTAAATGCTAGTGAAAATAGATCAGAGATGCACATGTAAAAAAATGAAACCTTCCAAGTACTAGAAGAAAACACATATGAACTTGTCTTTAATATGATGGTGGAGAAAATTCAAAACCCAGAAAAAATAAGGAAAAAGATCGATAAATTTGATCTCATGCACAAAAAAGCTTTTGCGTGGCAAAATAAGTTATATTGTCTTAATGTACAAAATGTTCCTTTTTGTAGTAATATTCCTGGCCTTTAAGTCTATTTTGTATGATATTAATGTAGCCACACCTGTTCAAAGTCCAACTTTCAATCTATTTGTTTGTATGTTCAAAGCAAATATCTTATAATAATGGTATATAATTGATTCTTGAATTTTTCTACTGACTTTTGACAAGAATGTTCAGTTCATTTGCCTTTAATTATTGACATTGTTTTATTTAAGATTACTATTTTAATAATTTTAAAATTTGTCTCATCTGTTTCTTTTTTCTTTTTTTGTCTCCTGTCATCTTGTCTGAATATCTGTATATACTTCATCTCTTCTTCGTTCTCTGCCATATGTGTATGTAACACTTAATATTCCATTGTTACTTTTCCAGTGGTTTTCTAGCTCGCTCTTTGCATTATTTCTTAGTGGTTGCTCTAAGGATTGCAATATGCACCTTAAACCTTCATCAGAGGACCCAGAATTAATATTGAATCCTTGCAGGTAAGATATAGGAAACTTGAAACCGTGTATTTCTTCTTCCCACACACATTCTTTGTGATATTGTCATCT
This sequence comes from Eulemur rufifrons, assembly GCF_041146395.1. Classification (NCBI taxonomy): domain Eukaryota; kingdom Metazoa; phylum Chordata; class Mammalia; order Primates; family Lemuridae; genus Eulemur; species Eulemur rufifrons. The sequence continues at coordinate 67,721,023 of NC_091010.1, forward strand.
TATAGATTTCATCTATAGATGGTATAAATCCATTCATATAGCACTATGACACTTGCTTTACAAAGTTATATATCTTTTAAGAAAATTAAGAGAAATCATACACACAAATGATATTTCATATGCACCCAGATATTTAACATTTCCAGTACCCTTCACTCCTCCAGCAACCCAGAGTCCTCTGTGCCGCTTCCCTCCAGCCTGAAGACCTGGCTTCAGCGTTTCGGTCGTACGTGTCTCTGGTGATGGCTTCTCTCCGTTTTTGTTTATCTGAAATGTTTTTATCTTGCCTTCATTTTTGAAGGATAACTCCACTGGATATCAAACTCTTAGTGGATAGGACATTTTTGTGGTTCCTTTGTTGGCTTTGTTTTATTCAGCACGTTGAATGTGTGGTGTTCCACGATGCCTTCTAGTTGCCATGGTTTTGAGAGAGAAGTGAGACATTAATCTTGTCATTGTCCCTCTGCATGTGATGTGTTTCTTTGTTTCTTGATGCTTTCAAAACTGTTCTCTTCTCTTTGGCTTTCATCGGTTCAACAATGGTATGTTTAAGAGCAATTTTTTGTGTATTTATACTGCATGAGGTTTATTGAGACCACTGAATCTGTAAAATAATGTTTTCTACCAAATTTAGACCATTATTTCTTCAAATAGATAATTTTTTTGCTCCTTTCTTTCCTTTCCTAAGAGTCCAATAGACATATGTTGTACTGGTTCATTTTGTCCACAGGTCTCTGAAGTTCTGTTTGTTATTCTTCAGCATTTTTATCTCTTTTTGTCAGTTTTTATTGATGTATTATCAAGTTCACTGATTCTTTTGCTATTTACATAACGCTGTTACACCCAACTAGGAGGTTTCTATTTCAGGATCAAACTGATTGCTCCAAGATTTTTTATTATTTGTATTTCTCTATTGAGTTTATCTATCCATTCATTGCTAGCATATTTTCTCTAATTATATAAATGCATGTTTAATTCTTTGAACATATATATCATAGCTGCTATGACGTATGTGTCTGCTAAATCCAACAAATGGTTCTACTTGAAGTCAATATCTATTGACTTCTTTTTTTCCTAAGTAAGGATCGCACTTTCCTATTTCTTTGCATGTCTAGAGATTTTTGGTTAAAAACTAAACAATGTGGTAACAACTCTGGATTCTGTCATATTTCTCTGAAGATTATTAGATGTTTGTCTGGATTCACACTGCAAATTCTATCTGCCCATAGTAAGCAGCTGCTGATGTCTATTCTTATAGTTTCCTCTGCTCCTTTTGTAGGTTGGCCCTAAGGTCCCCCCTGTGCTTGTGAAATTTGGTGGTCAGCCAAGAATCTGGGCAGAGATGAGGTTCACCCTCTCTGTGTTATCTTTGCTTTGAGAGATTCTCCTCCAATTCTCAGTTGCTGTATGGATTTGGGCTCCGCACTCTGACGTCTCAAGCCCACTCAGCTACAGCTTTCTGTCACTCAATCCGCTCATGGTTGGAGGAAACACATGCACTTACAAAGAGCATCAGATACACTTAGATGTTACACATGGGTCATCTTTCGTGGGCCCATTTCTCTCTGTCCTCTTGTTGCTTTCTCATGGCACCCCCTGTGGTGTCCCTTACATCTGTGTGTTTAGCTCCCAGCAGAGTTGAGAGTTTATTCCCTGAATTTGGGTCTTACTCGTTTTGAGGTTCTTACACAGTCGTAATTTCCACTTTCAATTTTCAGCCGTTTTCCCAGCTCTGAACTCCGACCTCTGGCAAGAAGGCCGTGTTTTGTCCAACCCCCTTGGAGCCACATTTTTGAGATTGGTCAGTGTTCTTGCATCAAACACTGACAGTTTTTTACCACTTCCATTTGCAGCATTTTGAAATTAAAGTCCTCTAGCTTCTATTTGGTTTTGGATGTTTTCCAGGGTCTTTAAGGAGTTGGTTATTTTATTTTATCCAGTTTTTTAAAATTGTTATCTTCGGGGGTTCATATGACCACTTTACTTCTCTGAGTGCTATGAATTCAATGTCTGTGTCCCCCTAAAATTAATATGTTCAGATTCTAACCCCCAATATGATGGTATTAGGAGGTGGGACCTTTGGGAAGTGATTAGGTCAAGAGGGCAGAACCCTTACGAATGAGATTAGTGCTCTTATGGGAAGACAGGAGAGAGCTTACTTCCCCTCTACCTACTCTGCCCCTGATGAGGAGATTGCAAGAAGACAACCGCCTGGGAACCAGGAAGAGTGTCCCCACCAGAACGTAACCATGATGGCCCCCTGTCTTCAGAATTCCAGCCTCCAGGACTGTGTGAGAAAGTGTCTATTGTTTCAGCCACCCAGTCTGTGGTATTCTTTTACAGCAGCTCAAACTGACTACAACACAGTCAGTACCGAAAGTTGAGAGATTTTTCTGAAGTTTTTATTATTTTTAGTTATTAATTATTATTTCCTAGAGTTTTTTTAGTTTTTCGTGTGTTAAAAATTACAAATATATTGCATTATGTCAGAGGGTCTGCATCTGTTCTACATAGAGGAAATTTATTGAGCTTTTATTTGTAGCCTAAGATATAGTCAATGCTTGTTAATGGTGTGCCATAGGCACTGAAAACACAGATGTATTCACATTTAGGTAGAATGGGATAAAGTCTGAGATATCTATTAGGTAATTCTATCAATTGTGTTTTTAAGAGTATCAATATCATATGTTGTTTTTACCTCTGACAGGCTCCTAGGGGAGCCTGTTTAAAGCCTGTTGTGATTGCATTTCTGCCCACTATTTTCTTGTATTTCTTCGAGTTTACATTTTATGCATATTGATGCTATTGTTGTATATTTTATGCATACTGGTGCTAATAATATTTTATAGTATTTGGTACATAAAAACTCATGACAATTATAGCTTCATTTTACAATGTACCTTCATTGTTCTAAGACTTCTCAGTCATACTTTTCAATGATAAATTTTTTATTACATTTTCTGGCCATTTGACATGATTTTAGTTGTTTAAAACTAATCTGTGTGCTCCTTTTCTGGTATCAAAACATCATTAAGTACTAGAGTTTTGCTGCAAGGTTTCACAGAAGCCTGTGTTAAGATGGAAAATATTCTTACGTCCTCATCAGCTACTCAGTCATTCTGAATGTTCTAGCTTCCGAGGCCGAGACGTGCTGGTGGCTCAGCGCAGACCCAGGGCGTGAGCAGCGCAGCGTTACCGAGCGTCACCTGGGCTCAGGTGCCTGCCTGCTCTCAACCCCGTGAACAATCACATATTAGCAAGACATCCTCTGCCCAGCCCTTGCCATGAGCCAGGCACCATGAAACTCACTGTGATTACACATTATTGAAGCCCTCAGCAATTTTGTGAGGAAGGTATAATCATCACTAGTTGCACAGAAGAGAAAATGAGGACTCAGAAATTAATTTTCCCAAAAGCACAGGTTCTTTGGAGGACATTTACAAATGCTGTATGCCACTTAGGCCACGTGTTGTAGCCAGTAAGGGTCAGAGCCAGAAGTTGGGCAAAACTTTTAACTTCATATAGTCTTACTCCTCCACCTAACTATATATTAATCATATCCACCCTCTCCCTCTCCCAAAGGGAGGCTTGGATCGCTGCAGAGCACCAGCAGGAGCCTGCCACGTGGGGTTGTTTCTTGCTCGAGCTCTGACTCTGGTTCTACCAGCTTCGGCTGAAGCACCAGGAAAACACTCATGCATGTGAACAAGACATTGAATGTGGGCCACAAAGAATCACTTGGAGTTGTTTTCCTTGGAAGAAAACAGAGCTCCTGGCATCATCTGGATTCTGGATTGCTGCACAGAGCTTTCCTGCCATTTCAAAGCTGGTCAGTATAAGGATTAGCTGCCTTCCCTGAGACCAGCTCCTCCAGGGCAGGGGCCTCCTTTGGTCACCGTTGCATTCCCAGAGCCCAGCACAGTGTGTGGTCCCAGAGTAGATACTGGGTGCATGCTTGTGTCATTTTTAATGACAGTGTGTCATCAGAATGCATTCTCTCTACAAGGAAACATTGCTCAGATTAGCTGAAAGAGAAGCAAGTGTGAATTCTTTAAAACTTGATTTTATAGTCTTTCACACTATTTTGTAAATTCTAAATCTAAGCAATAACTGATAACTAAGTGGAAAATGCATCTCAGGGCTTTTTATATGATACATACAGATAAATGTCAATTAGCACAAAATTTTAAAATAAAAATGGTGCTGTTGACACACTTAGACAAGATCTTTCCTCTTCAAAGAGTTAAATATGCTCTCTCATCTACCTGTCACTCCACCTTTGGGCTGAAGTCCTGAATTGATAAAGTTTCATTGACTATTTTATTTATAACCAATTGCCTCTATGACAAATTTCTTCTCTCTAATAATTCTTTTAACAAAAGATCACATGCAATGAATTAAACTTTAGACACAAGGGACAGGCATCATGGATTTTAAGAACTTACCAAATTCCAACTTTTTAAGTCAATATTTCTTTTAAAAATATCCAGCGTTGTCACCCAATTGACTTAAAACAAGTCATTCTTCCAATGGATTTCTTCTCATTTTATTCTGACGTTGTGACTGTTCATCTTAATGAACTGGAATACAAATACCCCTGTGACATGAATATGCAGTACCTGTTGTTACATGGCATAAAGATTTGCTTGGATGTATGCGAGGCAGCCTTAGTGATTGCCAGCAAGAGCCTTCCATGCTGAGGTTAAGGGAACAAGAATTTGTCTCATACAGAAAGCTCTGAACTCAAACCTTCAGTCGTGCACTTTCACCGTGCTATACAGTTCTCCATTTTTCTTGAGAACTCACCAGGAGGAACCAGGCCAACGTGAACGGTAGTAAACGCCTTCTCTTAGCTTTCCCTCTGCTCCTCAGCCCCGTGCTCCAGCCACTGCCTGGAGGAGAAAGGAGAATGGGAAAAGTAAGGTCCTTGGGTGATGGGGACGGATTCAGGCTTGCAGCCCCAAAGATACAGGTTCAACTTTCTGCTGCGGGCCCAGAGAGTAAAGAAAAATTCTGGCCAGGGCAGCGGAGTCACTCTCACCAGATTTGAGGTTCTTCACCCATAACATAGGGACCTCTACCTCCGAGGATTCTGCGTACGACTCAAAGGAGATGAAGTAGCTGTAGCTTCCCATCCCTGGTAAACACCCAGCGGATGTTACCCGTCCTTCTCAGAGGCCATTGGAAGCTCATGGCCGCAGAAGAGACTGAGCACACAGCTTTCCTGTTATCGGGAACTCGTGAAACGTTATCTAATCTCAACATGATAGTCCCCTAAAAAGCCCAGACGTAAATGTTCCCTTGTGTCGCTCCAGCCAGAATCAGCTCTCGTGCTTGCTTCTAGCTGGAGGCAGGCTGAGATTCCAGAATGTCCCTTCTCCAACTTCTGCAGTGGACGTGGGCGAAGAAGAGGAGATCGAGGGCAGCCATTGTTCTACCAGGGAAAGATTTTTGGCCTTTCCCACAAAGCGGGAGGCATAAAGGTGCCAAATCAAAGCTCTTCTTTTTGCAGACCCACATCAGAGAAGAAAAGGGTCTGGACCACTGTGACAGACTTCGCTCCACTGTCAGGACCCCAGTGGACTTAGCCACAGAGGAGGAGTCATCCTGCTCAATGCTTCTCCTTTCAAGTTCAAGACCGAAGACCATGTGGTGGGCGAGGGAACTGCACCTGGAGCAGACAGCTCTCTGTGTGTGTAACTGATCACAGAAAAAGTCCTCGAAGTCTTATTTTCATATATTTTAAAGTTCAGTGGCTTACGTGTTTTTGGTGATAGACCTTCATTCTCAATGTTCATCAATTAGATGCTTCAACTGAAAATGGTTACAGCTAACTGCCTTGATAATATCTAATCTCCTTTTTTTCTTCTATAAGATCCTTTTGCGGGAGGTGGCAAGGTACCTGGTTTTTAGAAAAAGAAACTTACATTTCCCATCATCCTGTGCAAATATGGTGGCCCTGGCTAAGTTCTGGCCAATGAAGTATGATGAGAAGTTGTTTGGTGAAGATGTGACAAATCTTAAAATTGAGCTAAGAACGGGCATATTCAGGTTGTGTGCTGCCTTTTTGCCCTTTGCTCTTTGTCTTCCTCCTGCCTAAAAATCCCAGACATGATGGCTGGAGCTCTAGCAGCCTCTTTGAAAGCATGAGGATGAGGAGGACCCCTGAGAAAGGCAGAACAGAATGGTGGAAAGAGCCGGGGACCCTGATGATTTTGTGGCATTTTCATGCCAGGCCTGGTTGGCCTCTTCCAGGTGATTTTTACATGAGAGAAAAACAAAACTTTGATTAGTTTACTGCGTGTCCAGGCTCTCAGCTCATCTTCAACATGACTATTGAAAAAAATTAGCCAAAGTTCAAAACAAATGTGTGAGATAGAAATAATGCTCTCATAGCCCGGAGAGTTGGGGACATCGGGGAGTGATGATGAAGGCACATGTCAACCAGTACCCAAGCTCTGCCTCACTCACTCGGCCACGCTAGGTCAAAGAAAAAGTGTCACTTTGGACCTCCTTTTTATTGCCAAGACAATTCACTGATTTCTTCAGCAGATGTTCATTGGTGTCTGGAGACTCAGTGGGCAGGAGCGACGTGCAGGCCCTCCTGGCGTGTCACTCAGGCTTGGGTCCCAGCTCGTCTCAGAAAGGAGGAGAGGGTGAAGTCATTATTTCATGCCTGGCCTAGAGAGAGACTGCTTCGGTGTTGGATGAAGGAATGCGGGAGGGAAGAAAGGAGAGGCCTAGAGAGGGGTGGGGACATCCTCCTCATCTGCCAGGTAAATAATAACTCCTGAATTACCCGCCCACCAACTACTCACATGCATGCACATATGCACACGTGCACATGCACACACACATACATATGCACACATGCACGTGCACACACGCACATACATATGCACATATGCATGTGCACACACACATACATATGCACACGTGGACGTGCACACACGCACATACATATGTACACACGCACATACATATGCACATGTGCACATGCACACACGCACATACATATGTACACACACATACATATGCACACATGCACGTGCACACACACACATATGCACACGTGCACATGCACACACATATACATATGCACACATGCACGTGCACACACGCGCATACATATGCACACACGTACGTGCACACACACATATGCACATGTGCACGTGCACACATGCACATACATATGCACACACGTACCTGCACACACGCACATGCACATTCACCCCCCTCTGGGCCCCCCTCTGGGGTAGTTCAGCTCGGTGATGCTGGCACTGTTTGACCACTCAAAGAAATTGGCTTGCACTCGGACTAGCAATTTGCACACAACCAGAGCAAACTAGTTGTTACTCCTCAGGCTCCTAGCCTGTATTTACCTACAAAGCGAATATTATTTACTGATACTTTTTCAACTGAAATTTGATGCTTATGGGCACTTATGCCAAGAGTGGGGCTCTCTCATCTTTGAAGGAGTCTAATTTTCATTTTCTCAAAGCCATTTACTGACTCTCCCTTCTTGTCCAGCCTTTTTTATGGGGTCTGGGGACAAGGAAGAGAAGTACTTTGCTATCATGGAGAAAATCCTTCGGTGTCTCTGTGAGTCCCTCGTATTGAACCTCCTTGTTTCTGAGAGCATTTCAATACTTAGGAGTGGACATTTCCTTTTCCTTAAAATTTAAAATTTCATGTCAAATCATTGGTGTGAAAAGATCATAGAAGGTGAAAAAACACTCATAATTTATGTTCTTACTGTAGAAAATGTCAGAACATCAGGAAAATTAGACACAGACAACTCATGCATCCAGCTGGAATAAAAATGGCTAAAGAAATGACATTACACAGATTTCCTCTAAGACCTTCAAGCCACACACTCATTTTATGATGTACGATTCATAAATACCACCAGGAAGGGACTTTGGTCTTTTCAGCGATCTTATGAATTGACACGTTGGGAAAAGGGAAGCACACAGGTGAATGGGTTCAGCCACACCGTCTCTGTAACATCAGCTGAATCCTTCCTTGCACTGGTGATAATTGGAGAAAATCCTGCACACTTTAGCCAGCCTGAAGGTCATTCACTAGCCAGTGTACATTTCCCTTAAACCATAACTGAGGCTTTAGATGCTCAACTTCTGCGTCTGGGCGAGAAGACTGTACCAACAGGCCAGCTGATCCAAAAGTGTCTTCTCCCAGCTCGTGTTCAAGTTTCCCTGTTTTGATAGTTAACACCCCTTGGTCAAAACCATGTGTCTCTCCACTCCCCAGCCTCCCTCCACCCCACGGTGTTTAAAATATTCCATGGAAACGGCCTGGGTTGGCCCAGCAATCCCTGGACAGGGAGCAGAACACGGAAGTCTAGTTCTGGCTCTACCTTCCACCATCTTTGTGACTGGAACCAAAGTTGACATCTCTGGACCTTCATAAAACTGAGAGAACTAGGCAATGGTATCTGTAAATTTCTTTTATCTATGAAATATGTCACCTGGTTGATAAATTGTCAATGATTAAGGCATGTCCCTGAATGTTGGTACCAGATGGGTCTGCTTTAAAAGCCGAGCTGGGGAGAAATGGAAGGTGTAGGGGGGTAATAGCTCCCTGAGGCCAGGAGACTGTACCTTCCAGGAGTGGAGTGGAGCCTTCCCACCAGGAGTTGTGCCCAGGGTGCCACATGCCCTCCTGTTCCTTCTGCCCAGTGGAACAAGGGCCTGGGTGCAGGAGCCTCCTTGCCTGCCAGCTGGCAGGAGACCTCTCCCTCCACGATCCCTGCACCCTCAGTCCCCAGGCTGCTGGAGCAGGTCAGAGACAGCTCAGTGTCCTTCTGGAATGCTCTAGACTGGTGGCCTTTGGAAAGCTGGAGGCTTGGAACAGGCATTTGTAGTTCCAAAACAACAGTTTTGGTGGTTTTGTTGTTGTCATTTTGTGTTGTATTGTTTTACCCAAAGTTGATTTTTGCAGAGAAACTGGTGCTCTTTTTTAGAAGAAAAAGGCAGCCTTGGGAAATTTTTCATCTTGGGGGTTTTGCCCAAAGGCTAAGAATTACTGAGAGGGATTGTTTCTACTAGAGGAGTTGGCAGTTTCCCCAGAAACACAGGGATGTTTATGTACACAACTGGAAACCAAACTTGAAAAGCAAAACTCTGCTGTTACCTCCTGCCTTAGTGAGCCCGGGCGATGGCGCAGGAAAGGAAGGGATATTCGGACAAAATGCTTTTTGCCGTGGATGCCACCCCAGCTGGGTCCACTGGGGTGGAGCGTCTCAGCCCAGCACAGAGCACCTTGGCCCTCCGGATACAGGACCATGGCGGGGTAGGGGGACGCAGTGTCACAGTGTGGTACCCCTGTCCTGGCATTCCGAGAGCCACACTCTGGTGTCTGCTTCTGCAGGATACAGACACACTGAACTTCTTCAGTTACAAAGTGTGGCTGGAACTCAGGACACTTTGGAGGGACTGTCTGTTTTGTCTAGGCACAGTGGCTCCTTTTAGGGGTGTTAGGCATTTAAATATTTCCTTATTACTTGGGACAGAAACTGCCGTAAGACTAGCCAAGGAATCAATTACTTTATAAGAATGCTCTTTCTGCTCACACGATGCAAATACTTCATACTTGCAAATCGGACCTGCCAGCTACCTCAAGGAGCAAAATTAATTCTCCTGGTGATTGCATGGTCTCAAAAAGTGGCAATCTCTTGTAATCAATTAAAATCATGGTCCTCCAGCATTCAATTCCTGCCAGTCTACAATTTAAGCCTGCACTTCAAAATCATTTCTGATTCTCAGACCTACTGAAATGGCTTCTCAGAATCAGTTGCTTGCAGACACATTACCAAGGTTGATGCCAGAGACAAAGGATTCTGTATGGGGGCTTCTTCCAAAGCCGCCCCTCCCCCACCAGGTCTTCTGTGAAATGGGCAGCAGGAGAGAGTTGCACTTGGGGGGAATTTTCCCCTCTGATACTGTCCAGTTCTCAGCTGGACCTCCCTGCCCTCCCCCACACACCACCTGGGCTCATCTCCCACCTTGCTCTAGACTGCTCAGGTCAAGAATTTAAATTTATAGCTAAATTTTATATTATTAATCAAATGACATCCCGTCAAGCTGCAGCTTACAAATGGCAAAAAGAAAACCCAGTGACCCCCCATTTTCAGGGGACATCTTTGAAGGTTTTATTCTGAGTTCCTACCAAAATGCTTGACACTCAGTATTGTTCTTAGTGTGAGATTTTAATAAAATTGTTCTCAAGACTTCTTCCCCCTAGTATGACGATATATTACATGAATGGAGAAAAAGCACAGATACTGGAGCCAGTCCCTTCTGGGTTCAAATCCATCCCAGTTGCACAACTTCCTGTGTGACCTCAGGCAACTCACTTAACCCCGTGAAGCCCAAGGTTTCTCACCTACCTATTTAAGCGCCAAACACAGTGCCTGATACAAAATGCACACTCAAACTGGAGATTCCCTTCTCCTCCCTTATTTGTTTCTGGATAAGAAAACAACAGTCCTGAATGTTAAGTATTTTGTCTAATATTGTGTAATAATAATAATTATTGTTATTATTGTTATTATAGCCTACGTTCTTTGAGCACTTTTTTCCCTTCCAGGCATTATGGTAAGTTCTTATCTACGCACACTAGAAGTATGCAAAGGGCTGAATTACCTAAAATTTCAAAATTATTTATAATTAGGTTTCAAAAACATAAGCAAGCAACACAGAACAAATAGATAAATTGGACATCATCAAAATTAAAGACTTTTGTGCTTCAAATGACACCATCAAAATACACCCCACATAATGGGAGAAAATTTTTGCAAGCCATATATCTGTCAAAGGATTTGAATCTAGAATATATAAAGAATGCTTACAACTCAATAATAAAAAGACAAATAACCTAATTAAAAATAAGCACAGGATCTGAATAGACATTTCTCCAAAAAAGATATAGTAACGGTTGATTAACACGTGAAAAGATGTCAACATTGTTATCTATCAAGGAAATACAAATCACAACTACATGAGCTATCACTTAACACTCAATAAGACAGCTATAATCAAAAATAAAGGTAATAGAAAGTGTTAGGCAATATACATAACCTAAACTTTTGTACCCCCACAACATGCTGAAATAATAATAATAATTTAAAAAAAAAGTACAGGGGGAAAAAAAAGAAATATTTCTGCATTCAAAAGTATGGAAACTTACTTATATTTTTTATTGACTTCAAAGTCAATGGTATTTTGTTCAGAAAAAGTGGCCTATGTGATACAGATTTTTTCAAAATGTAAAGACTTTCTTTATAATAAAATCAATTATAAAATCTAAAAAAAAAAGAAAGTGTTAGCAAGGATGCAGAGAAATTAGCACCCTTATACAAAGGCTAGTGGGAGTGTAAAATAGTGTAGCTGCTTTGGAAAATAGTCTAGTAGCTCCTCAAATTATTAAAAACAGAGTTACAATATCACCCCACAATTCCACTCTTAATTATACACTCAAGGGAAACGAAAACATATGTTCACACAAAAACATGCATATGAATGCTCATAGAAAAATTAATCATAATAACTCAAAGATGGAAACAACCCAAATGTTTATCAATTGACAGATATTTAGAATCCATACAATGGAATATTATTTGGCCATAACCAGGAGTAAAGTATTGACAGATGCTGCAATATGAATGAATCTTAAAAATATTACACTAAATGAAAGAAGCCAGTCACAAACGACCACATATTGTATGATTCCGTTTATATGAAATGTCCCAAATAGGCAAATCTATGGAGAAAAACTATAGATCCATGGTGGCCTGGGGCTGAGGGGAATGGGGGGAGATGGCGAGTGACTGCTAATGGGTACAAGGGGATCCTTTTCAGTGATAAAAATGTTCTAAAATTGACTGTCATAATAATCGCACAATTGTGTAAACATGCTACAAACTGCCAAACTGCATCTTATAAATGAGTGATGTTATGTGAATTATATTTCAATGAAAACATTATTTAAAAGATAAGTGGTTAGTGTATTTTTTATTTGACAAGCTGAACTCATAGCTTTAAGGTGCACCCTCACTGCTTGCCTGCTCAGTGGTCAGGGAACTGTCCACGAGCCGTAGGTGCTGAAGGGTGTGGGGTGACTGACACCCGGTCCAGCCCACCCCAATCGCTGAGGCTCCTCCACGCACCAAGATGTCCCTTCTCTGCACTGGTGCCCTCCTGGCCATAGACAGCCATTCGGCTACCTCTCCATCTAGTAAACTCCATTTCTTCGTGTAAGGCATAGTTGGGGGCCCCCTCCTCCGGAGCCTTGCCCAGTTCTTTCCGTAAGATAAGCCACTCGGCCCACGTCTCTGCTCTCAGGTTGCTCACCCTGCATCACGATCTGTTTGTCTTCCATTAGGCTTGCAGCTTTTAGAAGGTGGGAATTAAAACCTGTTCCTCTGAGGGCCCATATCACCTGGCAAACGCCCAACAGACGACGAACGAGATGGCAAAGCTGAGGGCTCATTGTGTGTCACACATGATGGGGTGGTGCATCACACATGATGGGGTGGTACTCACACATGATGGGGTGGTGCTCACACACGGCATCCTCACAAAAGCCTGCAGGAGTCAAAATTGTGAACACACTTCTCCATTAAAGAGACTAAGGCTCAGAGAAGTCAAATAACCTTCTCAAAGTCACAGAATTAATACGTGGCAGAAGTTATATTCCAGCCTGGGCTGTATTGTGCTGAAGACCACAGCCTCTTATAGGTAATTCAATGCTCCTTGAAGATGACTGCTGCTATTTATCTCTTCCACCTGAAAACTTTCTCTGTTTTTATTTCTAGCTGGCTCTTGCCCTGCTTTTCCTCTGGGGTTTCTGCACCCGCTGCCAAAGGCTCTGGGACCTGGTGTCAGGTCCTGGCTTTTTCTTAAGGTTGAATTCATCTAGAGTGTATGACAAATGGCATCTTGTTTGCTTGGACTCAATTCATGCCTCTCCAGTGGAGACTATCCTGACCTCATGACCCAGCCTGGCTGCTAAGCGAGCCTTCCCACAGGCTTTGGACTGATCAGTGCTCTCTTTTTTTGGCAAAATTTCCAAGTTGGAACATTCTGAATCTAAGATGCATGCTCTGCATGAGTGCTTGGCTGGTATTCTGTAAGAGCTACATTGGGTCAAAACGTCCCCTGGGAAATAACTCTCCAGACACTTGGGGGAAATGGTTCCATCAAAGCAAGAGTGGCGTTGCAGAGCGGGATGAGAGCACCTGGTTGCCATGGTAACAGCAGTTGAGCTGACACAGCCCGCAGCCCTGGTAAACACCAATGTGTTGTCTAATCTCCAAAAAGAGAACAGCGTTCCTAAATCCACCCCTGCCCAGCATGGGGGACTCTGATGTGACAGAGGCAGATCAGTGTGGCTTCGTTTCTTCATCAGGGTGTTTCCCTGATGAGCTACGCAACAACTGAGGTTTAATGACTTTGGAAGTGGAGCTTCTGTAAACCTCCTCTCCTTCACCCCATGCCAAGAGCTCCCGGGATGAAGATGCACTTGACCCACCGGTCGCTTATTTGGAACATGCTTTTTACAATCGGATAGAGGACCCCGTTTCCTTTTTAAGTGTGTTTGAAAGACATGAAGCCACCCAGAATGATTTACAGTAAATATTGTTTTTACACAGGTAAGGATAACACCAAGACACCTGCCTTCTCTGACATTTTCAACAGCTGGGACAACTGCCGTCACTGTTGACTGTCAATAGAGTGAGCAGAAACAAAGTGGTGCTTCCAAGGTCACCTTGGTGGGTGTCATTAGGACCTCAGCTTCCAGAGGCTGCGCCCAGACCCCTGAGTTAGTTAAAAGTCAAAAAGATGCTTTTTCATTGTAGAAATTCCCATGGCATCGCTCCTTGGAGATTTGGGAAACCAAACCCAGAGGTGGCCTGGGGGTGGGAGCGGCGGGGGATGCGGTCGGTGAGACAGTGTCACAGTGGGGGCTGCCCTGTGGCTTGGAATGATGCTCATGGGCCTTTCGGAGAGGACAGGGAACCTGGGGATCCATTTATTCTAGATTCCAGCAGATCAGAAAAATACACAAAAACCAGCAGACCCGTCAGAGCCCTGGTCCAGCGTGGGGCCTGCAAAGGCTCTGTCCAGAGGCTCTGGGCAGACTTCCTGCCACCTCCCTCTGTGACGGCTTCTGCTCAGTCATGGGCCAAATGCCTCCCCTTGGCCAGACCCAGCCTTTCCCCCCATAGACTCCTAAGCGGAGACCTGGCGTTTTTTACGTCCCAGCTCTACTTGTCTCCTGGCAGCCACGGAAAGCCGAGTCTCCCCCGCCGTCTGTGTGGAGGGGCAGGTGTGTGGCCGGAGCCCCTTCCAGACACTGTCCACTCTGCGGCCCCACACTGCACATCACTTGGACAGTAGTTATTGTTTGAACTTGTTGAAAATGTTGCTCTGTCAAAAGCTTATTCTCCCGCTGGGCAGGGACATTGTCTTCTCTTTTTATTTTAGTCCTAAGCAATAATGCCGTCTTCTGCCCTTGGTCAACTTTCTGGAGTTGATTGACTGGTGGGACATTTCTACCGCTATTCCCATTTGGTCTTCTCCATCTGCATCTTTGTCACTCCACCTCCCTCCTCCTGAGCCACGCTTGTGGGATTGTTCATCTGTGTGTGCTGTTTAACAGGACCCTAGGTTTTTAATGAGATATTTGTTTTTTAATTACAGCCATGAAACCTGTGCTCCAGGAACATGTAAACAAGCATTTTTAAAAACACAAGGTTTGTTACTCGCAGTTAGGTGTTCTCTAAGGCTGTGGTCCCCAATCCCCGGGCCACAGGCCAGTGACATTAGGGACTGGGCCACAAGCTCCGCTACCCACCTCCCCACCCCTGGGTCTGTGGAAAAACTGTCTTCCATGAAACTGGTCTCTGGTGCCAAAGAGGTCGGGGGCCACTGCTGTAAGGGATTCTGAATGTGCCTTTTCTTCCTTTAAGAAGGGACTAGACCTAAGAGCTTTTCTGCTGTGGTCTAATCAACGTCCTCGCGTGGAGGGTGCAGTCCTACGGAAGAAGCAGAAGGAGAGCGAAGAAGAAAATGCGTTTCCACCTCTGCTGTCCCCAGTCCGACCACACAAAGGATTCTATATCAAGTTCTCTCTGTCACATTAACTGGAGCATCCCCTACCCGCTGCTCCTGCCCCTAGACAAATTCAAACACATCCATTGTTTTACAAAGAAAAATGAAAACCACCCCAAGCTGCCCTTTGCACTCCTGTGAAATTGCTGCGGTGACCCAGCACTGTCTCAGGCCAGCAAAGCCGAGACGGATGCCAGCTCCCAATTAGCTCTGTCTTCCAGTGACGCGTCGGACGGTGACGTGCAGACCCCGGTGCTGAGTGAGCAGACTTGTCCAGCTTAGTAACCGAATCTGATTCCATCCTATCATTATAATAGAACAATCAGAGCAATTAACAATGCACCGGCTGCCTGGCTGTTGCGTGGAAGAGCTGAAGTGCAAAGACAGTCTTAGGAAAAGACAGCTAAAAATCGTCAAATTCCACAACAGCTGGGAATCTGCTGCTCAGATGTGGGGAAACGAGGCATCACAATCGAGGAAGGTGTGGGCGAGTCTGGCTGCCGTTCTGAGCCCAGTGCCGAGGTCTAGGTTCATGCTTCGAACTGCAGTGCAGGGTGAGGCAGCCCTCACCTTGGTGGGTGGAGATCTGTCCACCTCCCTGAAGACCAGCAGGGCAGCAGGACCCTTCCCATTGGACCCAGTGGGCCCGTGGCCTGGCTCCGCCCTTTCCCATGTACCCTTCACTGTCCAGCCACACGGAGCGACTTGTGGCTCCCGCACCCCACAGCTGCTCTTGCAGAACTCCGGGCCTCATGCTTGTGTGCACACTCCCTGGAATGCTTCCTCTCCTGCACTGATCAGTCCCCACCCATCCCTCAAAACCCAGCTTAAAGATCACCTCCTCCAAACAGTCTTCCCTGACGCCACGCTTAAGCCAGACTCGTCTCCTCTGCACCCACACAGGAGTCAGCATCTTATCACAGTCATGACACTCACCGAACAGGACTACAGCTGTTTACTCACAGGCCTGGTTCCCCCCACTGGACTGCAAGCCCCACAGAGGGTAAGGGTCGTGTTCTGTCTCGGTCCTGTCTGCACCATCTGTGATGGTATCTACGTGTGTGTGGAATTAATGGATTAGATCAAGAAGACATGTTACATTTAATATTTCGGTTCCTGCTATCATCTTATGAGCTCACTATACAAGGAAGGGTACATCCTTTTGACCCCCGAGTTCTCTGGTTGGTTGGACAGAAAACACATTACTCTTACTTTGCTCAGAGCTGATCGCGGCAGCCGCCCAGGCTCCGTGGGTGTGCCTGGCACAACGTCGATGACTCGCCAGTCTGCAGAACATAATGTTTTCAGCAGAATAATCCCAGCTACTTATACACGTCAAATTTGGCATCTGTTCTTCTCAAAGCAGATGGAAAGAAGACACGAATACTTGACGTACGTTATAAAATTACAAAGAGAAGAGCCCACCCATTCAGCATCATAACGTGTGTTGGTCGCTGACACTCTGCTGGTACCTAGAGACAGCAGTGAGCGGCGTCCTCTGCTTGTGCGTCCGTCCCACTCAAAGGCCAGTGCCGGCAGGCATTTCTGCTACAGGCGCACGAGGGAGAGTGCACCATGCCTTCTCGGAAAGGCGATCGATCGGGTTGCTGAGCAGCCCCTGGAGTTCTCTTCCACAGAGAAGTCACGTTGGACTTTTAATGCTCGGTTCCCGCCACTCTGAGTCTGGGACAACGGACACAGTTTTGCTGGCTCCTTTGAATTCTGGCTCCTGACAGTGACTAGAAGTTGCTCCATCAGCAACCCACATAACCATGCAGGGGGACGGGTGTGAGTTCTCAGGGACAGGTCATTAGACACAGTGTCCATGTGAGAGGCAGCGTCCTGGGCCCATGGCCGAGCCGAGACCACAGCAGGCTGGTTAACATCGCAGGGCTGTCTTTCCGCAAGTGAAATGAACGGGCTGGACAGGAGGCTCTGCAAGGTCACCACCAGCCCTGCCCTTTAATTGACTCTGCATCCCAGACCCACATCTGGTCCACCCCAAAATGCCAGTGCCCCAGGCCCTGTCAAGAGGAGCCCTGGCACACGATGGGGACATCTGGCACTCAAACCCACCTGTGATGTTCTCAAGGAGGGTCCCTGCTCTCCTGCCTACCCCCGCTGCCAGCTTTGCTCCATAGCACTTAGCACCACCCGGAGCAGCACGGTTTCTTCCCAAGCACGTGACTCGCTTACGCTGCAACGCAGGGCTGACGGCTGCAAGGATTTGTTCTCTGCACCTAGACTGGTTCCCAGCACACAAAATGCTATTAATAAATATTTGTTGAGTGAATGAATGCCCCTCTGCTTTGAAAAGCTTCTGTATTATTCCAGGAGCAAATGATGAGGAAAAACATATTTTTATACCCCAAATAGTATCCGTTACTGAGAACAAAATTTCAGGGGTTCAATTATGGAGTGAATGATGCTGTATGGCAACTATTTCCTAAATTGTCTTGAAAAATCTGGAAAAGTCCATACAAAAGAGAGGGGAAAAAAAGGAGTGGAGTAAGTGTGTGATTGGACTATTACAAATAATTGAAAAAAATGAGTCATTTTCTGCTTTGGTCCATTTCTGTGAGCGTCGATGTACAAAGCTGATTTGAGCCCTAAGCCGCAAACCCGATCCCTGTGTCCTGCGGTCGCCACTCTTCCCTCAGCCTGCCGTCCCCGGACCTCAGGTTTGCACAGATGAGAGGAGGATAAGAAAGTGGATAAACGTTAAATTCTTGGTTCCCTGGAGCCCCATGTAGTGGCTTTGTGAGTGCACAGCGTGATTGCTCTCACATTTTCTAACTCCATGTGTACCCTACTGGGGGGACCAAAATTCTCTGAAAGATGCAGCCGTGACCTCCCGCCAGCAGCGTGACATAAAATGTAAGTTTAAACCCCAGGCTTCTCCTGCCCTGGCCCTGGCTCTCAAATGTCGTAGCAGGACCCAGAGCCGTGGGATCTGAGCCCTAACGGCAGCGATGATTTAGCAGGAGCAGAGCTGCCGCTTAAAATCACTGAGCCTCGGTGTTTCTTATATTTTACTGTACAGAAAATTGAGACTAGGAGGACAGGAAATCAACAAATTGTTGTGTAACAAAAAATGTCGGTGTATCACAATGAAGTGGGAGAAGCTAGAAGAGAAGACAAAGCATCCCCTCAAAATAGAGGCCACATCGTTTGAAAAGAGTAGCTGGGTTTCAGGCTGCTGTGAGTTTTTAGAGAGAATTCGCACATTTGGTCAGGGACTCCAGAGCAAACAGGTTTTCTCTGAAAAGTGACCTGCATCCCAAGTACACAAACAGTAGAAAGGGCTTAGCTTTCTTAAGCAGCTCAAAGAAAACCAGAGTTACTTAATTGCTCCAGAAAAATGACTATCGACTTCACGGGGACGTATTAATAAATGGTTGATTCCCGAGAGTCTGAGCACTTTGAACCTGACGCCTCACTTCCCAGATGCTTTCCACAAAAACGCGGCATTTGGGAGACTCAATATTCAGGCTGTTTGACGTTCTGGGCTTTCCTTCCACCTGGCATTTCAGATTTTGCACTGGGTTTCTGTACGAACTCTAAAACTATAGGATTCTCAGGGGTGGGATTAAAGTGCAATTTTTGTTCATTCATTCATTCAACAAACATTAATTGAGTATCCGGCATAGGTCCGAGTTTTGTGAATGGTTAGTGTCCTTGCATCAATGTAACCCCCCTCTGACCTCGACTGGCCAAGACTAATTTTCCAGAGACTCCTAGTCTCACATTCTTTCCCACAGCTGGGCAACCATC
The DNA here is from genome assembly GCF_041146395.1 of Eulemur rufifrons. Classification (NCBI taxonomy): domain Eukaryota; kingdom Metazoa; phylum Chordata; class Mammalia; order Primates; family Lemuridae; genus Eulemur; species Eulemur rufifrons. The sequence continues at coordinate 67,739,931 of NC_091010.1, forward strand.
TGCGCTTCTTTCCCTAAACCAGACAGTGAATTGGGCCACTAGGTGTGCAGCAGGCTAAAAACCTAGGTTAGAAATATCCATTTGCTATGGGTTGAACGTGTCCCCCAAAGTTCGAGTGTTGGAAACTTACTCCCCAATGCAACCGTGTTGAGAGGTGGGACATTTGAGAGGTGATTAGGTCATGAGGGCTCTGCACTCGTGAACTGACGATTGCTGTCATCACATCGGAACGTCAGATCATCCTCAGAATCCTGCAGCATCCCCTCAGCAATAGCCCCCGGGTATTCATGAAACCCCTGTAGTCTGTTGACAAGCGAGGTTTCCATAAGGAAGGCCCAGTGATGCCTGGACCCCGAGGGAGGGGCCGGTAATGTTCCGTGTTGCCGTCATGGCCGACTAAGCCAGCGCAGCTGAGAGGCGGCACACACGCACAGCATGGAGGCAGCGCCAGGCTCCTGGGCACGGCGGTGTGGCGTTCTCGTCTTTATCACGGTGTGATGCTCAGCTGGCTGGCATATGTCCCTGAGATGATCTCCACACCTCTCCAGTGGCCTCGTGTCACCGTGGACTCTCTCCACAAAATGTGGAAATTTACAGCCCAGGACAATCAGCTGTGTTATTCTCTCAAAAAAAAAAAAAAAAAATACTTGCATTTCAAAGGAAAAGTATGACCTCTGCTGGAAGATCCATGGGACTGACCATTACCAAAGGGAAGGAAGGAAGGAAGGAGGGAGAGAGCGAGGGAGGGAGGGAGGAAGGAAGAAAGGAAGGGAGGGGAGCGCTTGACGCCCACCCAGCCCCCTCACTCCAGAAACGCCAGGCTGATTGATAGTGTCTGTCTGGCCTCTTAGCTTCATTGCCTCTGTTTTTCCTTTCCTGCCGCCCCCGCTGTGCTTCACAAGGGTGAAACCAGCCCTCAGTCACCCTCGGGAAGCAGAACTTCTCCAATCTAATCTTAACTGTTCCCTACTTACCATTTTACAGTCTTTTTTCAAATGAGGTTTTGGTGGAAATTATCCTATTACTGAAGTTTTATATCAATTTTTGTCTTGTTTTGCAGTCCTATTTTGACAGAGAAAATGGGCAAGGAAGAAACAGAAAAATCGTCACCAATGAAGGTTTCCAGAACTCAGTTATGTTTATCTGTAGCTGCTTTGCAATGCTGTTTTAGGCATTTTGACTCACTTTGGGAACAAAATTAAAATAGCCCTCAAATACAAACAAGTGGAAACGGATGATTGTTGTAGAAGATTGAACGACAAAATAAAGACCCTCACATCAGAGAGCTGCCGCCTCCGCAGGTGGGGCTCACGTTTCGCCCACAGTTCGTGCCGGCGTGCCGTGGGGCTCTGCAGATCAGGCAAATAATTAAATTCCGCTTCCTGGGAGCGCAAAATTGATCACCAAAATAGCTTCGTCTCTTCATGGCATGCATCAAAAATGTTTGTTTACAGACAGCTGACAGGCTGCTAATTACCTCCTGACACCCTGCCATGACACACATTCATTTCCCACGCAGGCCCTGACAGCCGTGAAGTATGTACCTGTCACCCCGACGTGCTGAGTAGCAGTTTCCTCGGGTGGGGGCCGCCGACCCTGCTCCCCTTTGAGTGACACGGCCAGGCCGTTCCCCCTCCAGGCAGCCTGAGCCTTGCACAGCCTAATGCATTTTTTTCAGTGATCCCTTCGACTCACGAACACTGTGTTCATCCGGCTGTAGGTTCCAAATAATTGCTGTGCGATTGTATGTCACAGTCCTTGGAAGCTCAGTATGGGAGGGAAAACCCTTAGGACCTGAGCGAGTCTAACTTTAGGCAACTCAGTTTTATTTCAAGTGAGACCTTGAGAACTCTCGATGCACATTTCTATTTCCGATAATAATTCTCTCCTCCGCTGATTTGCAACCTCACCCATTTTAACTTCCTGCCTCCCATTCGTGGTAGCTGATCTAAGAAAGGAGTAATTGAGGAGGGAAAATGGCCTTGGGAAATCCCACCCATTTCTTAGCTTGGTTAGAGTTGTACAGGGAGCTTGTGGCTACTGCACACCTGCCGTGAGCCAGACCTTGGGCTGGCACCACGGGTCTCTTATGTCAGCCATCGCCACTGCATAACACCGTCAGTGACATCTAGGTCTTTTAGAAATAATATTCCCCACTTTCACTTACATTTCACTGAGTATTATATAATAAAATATATCCTGGGCCAGTGCTTGGAGAATTTTAGAGTCAAGATGTTCCTGTAGATCTTACTTAACGTGTTCTCTTCTTCCTTGTGAGTTTATTCATTCATTCAACAAACATTTACAGAATTCCCACCATTGGACAGACCCTGTTTTCAGCCCCGAGACTGCAGCAGAGATGAGGGCCCTGCCTTCAGAGAGCTCACAGTCTAGGGCAGAAGACAGATGACAAGGCACAACCAGATGGGTTCCTTGATGTCAGGAGGGATCAGTGCTGTATTGGAGGGGCGGAAGGGCGCGTGAAGAGCAGGTGTGCTCTCAAACACTGTCTACTCCAGGACAGTCAGTCAGGGTTCCGGAAAGAGCAGGTGGAACACTCAAAAAGGTTTAACTGGAAACCATTTAACAAAGAAACCTATGTGAGTGTGCACGTTGGGTTAAGGGACCACCGGGGATGCTGAGGTCTCCGGCGACGAGCCCCCGTGGGAAGCTGTTACTTCCCTGGACCTGAAAGGGCCTTGGAGAGGAAGGAATTGACAGGCTCAGACGGGAGCCCGCTGGCTGGAGGACGGGATGCTGAGACTGACGCCAAGCCCGAGGGCAGAGAGCAAACGAAGGCTCACCTGCCACAGCCCAATTATTTCCAAGTGATATGTGAGCTAACAAATTGTTATATGGAATTAGTTCTGTCCTCCTACCTTGATGAGTGAATCTTCAAACTGACAAGACAGAAAAATCTCTGTAAAGTTAGCACAGTGTATGTCTGAAAGTCACCTACTCTCGGGACTCAGAAAATAGTACCCCAAAGTGTGACACTTTGACATGTTGAGCACTTTGAACTAAAGCGGCAGCTCAGAGCCGAGGTCTCTGGGACTTCCTCTGAAGTCCGCTTCTCTGAGGAAGGGAAGTTCCTTCAGTAGGAAGCTACTGTCTGTCACTAGCCCCCTCTCTGGAATCTACTCAACCAGAGATGACAAAGGTCTTCATGCCCAGGACACCGTACGCCAATAGCTGTCACCGCCACCCTCCACCTATTTCTTCCTGTAACTCAAGTGCTCTCTAAGCTTCCACTGTCTGGCCCTTCTCGGAGCCTCACGCTCCGTGGGACTCCTGGGCATGTGCGCGTAATACTGTGGGCGCCTTTTCTCCTCCTAATCTGCCAGCCGTCCAGTTTATCCCTCAGATCAAAACTTCACCGGGAAGAGGAAGGTTCTCTTGCCCCTTCATGACAAAACAGCAAAGACAACTGATTTAATGATCATTACACATCTCTGGGTATTCTATTAACAGACCAGCAATATTGGGGTTAGTAAAAAAACATCTACATAATCCACAAATTTCTATATATTTAACCCATAAAATGTATTTTATATACCTTAATTTTAGCAAAATTACAAATTACTTTTTCAGATCAAGCCTAACTTGATTTATATCCCATTGAGATAATGCCAAATTAGACATTTCTCAAGTTACTGCAGGTCTTCAGTTCTTAAGTTCATTTATCACATCCAGTCTGGAGAAAGTCTGCCCTGCTGAGGCAGCAGCAATTGGAATTGGTAGTAACCTTCTTAAGCAATACTTGAATTCAGAAATGAATCATAAACTTGACAAATCATGTTCAAAAATTGAACCGAGTTCTCATATATGTTATATTATCTTTTAAAAACTCAGAATATTTTAAGTTTACCATATAAATCATTCTCACTTATTAAACAACGTCACTGTCTCTTAAAGCAATATCTATCTATCTATCTATATATATATAGTATTAGTTTTTATTTTCTCTTTCAAAGTTTCCAAAGCTGGACTTTTTAAAGAGACCAAAATAGTGGTATGGTTGTTCAGTTTGTTCAATTCTCCCTTTAATTCAGCCAATAGTTTATTTACTCTGAACCTAGTTTCAGGATTATTTTATGGGATTTTCTCCTTTATAGTCATGCAAAATTTTTATCTTTTTTGGTTCTAATTTTCTGATATGCTTTTCAGAATACAACTTTAATTTCATATTTTATAGGCAGTTCCTTTGGATGGAGAATATTTTTCTCAAAAAAAATTTAACTGTATTTTTAATCCTTTAAAAAGTAAAAACAGGCAAACTATGGTCTACTTGACTTTTTTTAATTTGCTTTTGCCAACAACATTAACAGCAAGCAACAGTTCATAGCAAATAACTGTGGATATCACATATTCAAAATTAATTTGATTTTTCATGAAAGACCGGGACTTATTCTTTATTCAAAGACCTCTTATTGTTATTGCCTAACCTTCCGGCACATCTCTTATCTTGTCTAAATTAAACCTAAGTACTTTAATGGCATTTATTTGGCCTTCCTCGGGGTGTGCAAAGCAGTACAAAGTTAAATTTGATAAGTGCCCCATCAAAATGTTCCAGGATGGGCAAATGCAGAACACACCGTTTATGGCCTTAGTGTGATACCAAAGCGTGGCAGGGCTTTGAGACGGAGCAGGGACCCACCCCTCTTAGAGGTCTGCCAGCCCCTTCTCCCAAGTATGGAAATAAAGGGAAATCTTGAGTCCCTTCAGGGGAGGCCCAGGCACCTGGCAGCCTTGCGAAGTGAGTGGCGTCCTGACGTGCACAGGTCGCCAGGTGTTCTGGTTCCCTGTGGCAGCTTAGCATAGGCTCTTGAGTTGTTTTCCAGAATGAAGCCCGCACTTCAGGATATCCGGCCTTTTGGGGCCAGGCCAATGCGTAACCTCCAAGTATTGATTTATGATTTTGCCTGCCTGAAATGTACCCCTGCCTTTGCAAACCCTGGCCTGCAGCCGTTAGAAGGGAGCTTGGGTCTTAAGCGTTAGCTGCCCGGCCTTGCCGGGTGCCCTGCAATACAACTGCCTCTTTCTCCCGCCGCAACTCTCAGAGCCAGGGTCTGGTTTGCTGAGCTGGGCAGGCGGACCGACCCCAGTTTGGTTTGGAGGTAACGGCTTTGGCAGAGCGGAGGCCATGTCCCTGGTAACAAATGTGTCCCTGCTCGATGTGCAAGACTCACTGGAACCAGGAACTGAAACAAAGAGAAGTAAGTAAAGGGCCCTGGGCCCCACAGGTGACTGGCACTCCATTCCCCAAGGACCTCTCGCATCCCGGTGCCCGAGGGCAAGAAGCTGACAAGGGGACTAATCTGCCTTTGCTCTTTCCTGAGAGCTTCAGCCACTCCAGTCCTCCCTGCTCTACAGCAATGTCCATCTCTGCCTCCAAGGTGGCACAGGCCCCAATCCAGGTGGCCTCTGGATGAAGTTGCCTTTCACTGTGAGAACAGGAAGAGACGTGTAGATATATCTCACGGTGGTCAAAAATCAGGTGGGTAGAAGACGAGTAACAAGAGAAGAAACAGTTTTAATCACATGTGTGGTACACACAGGAGCACACAAAGACACATGTGGCTGCAGGAGGTGGCCAGAGACCAAGGCTTACAGTAAACCCCCCTAGGCCAGACAACGGGAAGGGGCTGGGGGCTTCTGGGAGGGGAAGGCCAGTCCTGGAAGGTGAGTCAGGGTCCTCTTGTTATGCAGGGAAGTCTCTAAGTTGTCCAAGAGCAGCTCTTTACAAATGGAAATTTCCTTTATAAATGTAAATATTCTTGATAAGAGGAAACTTGCATCCTATTTTAGGAAGTTATGGGGAGGTAAGGAACTTTTCCTGTGTCTTCTGGTTCCAATTGCCTTTAGCTCAAAATAATCCTATACCAAAGAAGCTTATTTCGAGATGACATATTGTGGTACCCTGCACAAGTGACAGAGGCACTGTGTGTTCCTTATACGTTTGTGTGCACATGTTTGGGACATGTGGGGCTGTCTGGCGCGGGGGGGGGGGGGGGGGGCGGGCACAGCAGAGGTCCCATTTGCTCAGGTTTGTGTTTGGTGCAGAGGTGACAGGCACTCAGGGAAGCTGTCACCTCCAGGCAGGAACAGGGGAGGAATTGCCAGCAGAGGGAAGGAGCAGCTCGGGGAGGAGGGATCCTGGGGTGCAGAGCAGGGCTCTGGGGCTGCAGTGCTGCTGGGGGTGGGTTACCAAGACAGCAGTGACCACACTGTGCTCACGCCGGCCTCAGGGAGGGCCTCTGGCCTTCACATAGCCATGACACAGTCTGTATGCTCCCAGCCTAGGCGAGTGTGAGCAGGAGTTTCTATTCAAAGGCAAGTAAAGCAAACTCTCCGGCTTGGAAGAAAGGGCTTCACATTCTAGGACACCTGGGGAGGGCAGGTGCAGAGGGTTGTCGGGTAAGGAGCCCAGGAAGGGGGAGGGAGAAGGATGGGGCCAGGGGCAACAGAAGTTCATTTCCTCCCGGCTCCTGGGGTGGCCGTGGATGTCCCAGGAAAACCTGCTCAGAGTTCTGCACAAATTCCCAGGCAGTTTCCCCAGCACAGGACGCCACAAATGCAAACAGGTGTGAGGGGATTCGATTTTTCTCACAGAATGTGCCTCAATGGAAGGGAAATTGAAGTCTTTTATTTTTGCATAATTTTGTAAATTACACACATTTTGCCAATTCAGCCCAGATTAGTCTTTTCCTGACTCTGATTCCTATTTCATTTAAAGATAATACTTGACATGCAGCTCTGGGATTTCCAAGCTGCTTGGGGGAAACAGGTTTGACTCTGCCGTCCACCTCTCTTCCTGACTGCGTTGCAGGATCCAGCGTGGGATGGAAGAGCACCCTCGTGTGCACACGGGAAAGGACAGGCGCCCCATGGCGTGTCGGAGAGGGTGGCCGAGGCTGCACATCCACTCAGTGTATCTGAGCAACGTCAGCTGGAAGGAGATGTTTATCCCAGAGCTGCAGCTCTCGCAAGGATGCCTGGGCCTGTGCGTCCCCCACACTGGGCCCAGTGCTCAACCCACCTCTGTCTCTCGAAGGCCAGAGGTCGTGTGTGATCTGCATCTGCAGCTGAGGGCCCGCCCAAGCCAACCAGGGAATACCGCTCGATTGGAACCTGGCCCTGAGGCTCCGCTGGACGGACACCTGTCCTTGTCAGCAAGTTGCTGTGTGGTGAGAAGCACACAGCAGCCAGACAGGGAAACCCAATTCTTGTTGACTCCCGGGAGATCTTAAGCAATTCACTTCCTCCTGCTGTCTTTGTTTCTACAGCTGTAATATCAAAAAATAGGACGACCAAGACCTGCACCATCCAACATGACAGCCACTAGCTGCATGTGGCCGTTTAAATTATATTTAAGTTAGTTACAATTGAATAACTGGCGGCTCCTGTATTGGGCCGTGCAGATTATAGTGCATTTCCACCGTCGCTGGAAGCCCGGGGGCCGCGCTGACCTGGAGGTTTCTAAGGCCCTTCTAGGTCCGGTGCTCCAAGCGGGGGAGGGCGAGCCCCGCCTGCTCCTTACGGGCTGTGGTGGGTGTCAGGGGTACATTCGGTGCTCATGGTTGGGAGTGAGCGTCAGGAGATATTAGCTTTGTTACTGTGCCAAGTGTTCTCAGGGACCCTTTAGGGCGCTTCCCAGGAACAAAAGCCCTCAAGTGACCTGGAAGAGTTTTCACTGGGCCAGAGAGTGCTGGCCTGAGATGGGGAAACTGAGGCCCAGGGAGGCAGAGGGTTGGGGGACCAGGAGAGGCTGCTGCTCACCAGCCTCATGGAGGAAGGGGCAGATTCGGGAGGGACGGGAGGAGTGGTCCTGCGACCTGAGGGCGTGTCCTGAGAGACGGGTGTTTGAATGTGACAGGCCTTCAGTGACGACTGTCGCTGACCATGGAGAAGTCTGCCCCGTGCTCTGAGTGGACCTTCCCAGTGTCCCTGAGTGCAACAGACATCCCAGGAGGCAGGCAGAGAGGCCCGGGGCTCTGTGGGTCCCACGTTGAGCCCTGTCTGGTGGCCCCCAAGAGCAGCTCGGCCGGGTCAGCCCATCCAAGGAGAAGATGAACACACAGGCTCTGGGACACAGGACCCAAGCTGGGCCAGTGGCACCCCTTCCTCGGTGGCAGCTGTGACGCCCTCACACCAGCTGGAGAGAGGGACACTTTACTCAGTAAAGCACACCTGCCTGTCTGGCCCTTCACTTGCCTACCCGGGTGTTTGAGGGAAAAGTCCAGTTTGCATTCCAGACCCGCAAGCTGCAGATAAAGGAGGCTCCTTCCGGCCCAGGACGTCCAGAGATGCCCTGGCAGAACCTCGAATTTCCAGACTCCTCATTGCACACGTCTCCCTCCCTCTGGCTGAAAACTGGAATTCCACCAGTTTATGCTTCATCTCTTGGGTTACAAGTGTATATCCCGTGGTGATTTTAAACCATGTTCACAAATTTGTTATTCCTCTCTGCAAGAGGTGGAGCCTGATTTCTCTACCCCTTTATGTGGGCTGGACTCAGTGACTCGCCTCTAATGAGTAGAATGTGCAGATGAGACTAGGATCTAAGGGGCATTAAGGAATCTTGGGAATCTTCTTTCTTCTCTCTTTCGGGTCACTTGCTCTGGGGGGAGGCAGCTGCCGTGTTGCGAGGAGGCTCCAGCAGCCTTGTGGAGAGGTCCGCGTGGTGAGGAGCTGAGGCCACCGGCCAACAGCGTGTGAGTGCGCCGTCTTGGGAGCAGATGGCCCAGCTCCAGGTAGGTGACGACACCCCAACTGACACAGAGACCCCAGGATAGAACCATCCAGCGAGCAAAAGCCAAGTTCCTGACCCACAGAAACAGTGTGAGAGGAATGTCTCCTGTTGTTTTAAGCTGCTAAATTTTAGGTCAGTAACTAATACAATGCTAATTTTTTTAAAAAATGGTTGGTCAAAATTAGCCTAGAACGTTCCTTTGAACATTCCTTGGGAAGGTGTCACACTGAAGCATTGGAGACCAACACGCCCTCTATTCCCGCAGAGACTCAGTGTGACCGTGTGCCCTCCAGAGGTGGGCTGCATGGGTGCCCTGATGTCCCCGTGCCGGCCCAAGTCACTGGCTGGCACGTCATGGGGCCACATGGAACAACAGCTCGTCCACACCTGTGGGGACCAGAACCCACCTCCCTCCACGAGAGGACTGCGGGTTCCTGGGCCGTCTCCCTGCCACACACACTGCACTTGGCAAGAGCAAGCACTCACGCTGTCTTCTCTCTTAAAAAAATTTTTTTGACTGAGCCCAGGGAGTTGAATTGACATAAATTAAATGTTTGCTAAGGATGACTCTACTGCACTCAACATTCATTTTAAAATGTATTTTAATTTATTTAAATACTATAATTCTTACAAAGTACATACTCCTTTATAAACATCAAATATTAACACATTAGCATTCACCAAAACATTCATGTTTTTCTAATTATTTGACTTTGTATGATAATGAGTAAATATCATAAATGTGGGGTTACAAAATGAATGCTTATGAAGCATTTCCTAGGGCTGCAGTAACGCAGTATAGCAAAATGGGTGGCTTGAAACAACAGAAATTTATCGTCTCGCATTCCTGCAACGAGCAGTTAGAGATCAAGCTGTCAGCGAATGCGCGCTCCCTCGGAAGCCTGCAGGACAGAATCCTTCCTCGCCAGCAAAACGTGGGGTTCCTGGCTTGCAGCTGCACAAGTCCACAATTTCTGCCTTTGTTGTCACGTGGCGTCCTCCCTGCGTGTGTCTTCACGTGGGCGTCGTAGAAGGACACCCGTTGCATTGGATTAGGGCTCATCTTAAGTAACTGCATCTGCAGTGACTGTTTCCAACTACGTTCACATCTGAGGTTCTGGGAGTTAGGACTTTAGCGTACCTGTTTTGGAGGAGGCAGGGATGACTGAATTCAACCCATGGCAAACACTTTTTTTTTTTATGTTCTGTAGTGAGAAGTCATGCTAGGATTAAACAGAAAAAAAAGACACGTCTGAGCTATGAACCCTGGGCCTTACGAAAGTCTCCGTGGCGTGGAGTCGGCCCCACAGAGGACTCTCTGGGACATGTGTGGCCATTAAACCTTAACCTCACATATCAGTAACATGCACGACTCACATGTGTACACACACAATTCACGTGTATACATGACTCACATGGGTGCACATACAACTCACATATAGACACGCACAACTCACATGTTCACACGCACACATTCACACACACACACACGCACACACACAGTCTCTTGGTAAAGCACGGGCCCATTTTTTTCTCCCAGCGGGAGCCCTTAGCCACTTAGGGCAATGCTAAGCATGATTAACAGAGACACAGTCAGAACTCCCCATAATATCCTGAAATTAAAAAAAAAAAATTGCCAGCCATCACGGCGCCAGCAGATGCCCTGGGGGCAGGCGGTGGGGACGGTCCTCAGCCCTCACAGGCAGGGAGGAAGTGGGAGCCGGGAGTCCATCTCTCTTGGGTGTTCAAAGCCTCTTGCGGCTAACGGCTGACGGACTGGGACTTTCTGAAAGACGGATGGTGGTGTAAGAACAACTGAAATGTTGTTTGACAGATGGAAAAATGTGTCTTTTACTAATTCAGACTAAGTTTTCGTGGCAATTGTACTCCACTGTCACGGGGGTCTCTCACTGGAGTCTCCTAATTTTTAGCACAAGTGAAAGGCACCTCGTGATTCCTGTGCAAAGGACATATTCTGCCCCTTACGTCGGGCACTTCCTCACTCACGCGCATATGACAGCCCCGAGAAAAGCAAGTACGAAGGGAGTTATCATTTTCTTCATTGAAGTGACAGACATATTTTAAAAATCACAAAATCTCATCATCGAATTGGGAAATGTCTGGAGGAGAAATTCGATTCTTCATCATTTCTGCAGGCCGGCGGGGACAGCACAGTTGAGCTGTGCTGGTTGGTGACAGTCAGTTTCCTGTTCAAAGAAATGTAACAGAAAGGAGCCTCCAAACACTCTCATTTTTCTTCTCTCTCTTTGCTAACAAGCTTTCCAAATTCTCAAAAAAAAAAAACAGCAGTCAAGAAATGCTGATTGAGTTGTCACGCTGAAATTATACAGCAGATAGATCCTTGGACACTTGCCAGGAATCGCACGTAGAAAATACCCTTCGCCGGGTATTTTCCTTGGAGAACAGTCACGGCAAAGTGGGCCTCAGAGGAGGTTCTTGTGCCATCTGTGACGGAAGAGATGAAGTAGCCACCAGCGTTGGGCAGGCAGGAGGGCTGGGATCCAGGTGGAGGTGAAGTGACTTGAAATGCTGGGCCTGAGTCCCCAGAGGTGACAGCCTCCTGCGCGTGAGTCACTCGATTTAGGAAGACATAGGGCTCAAGGAATCCGCTGGGTTTGCCCGCAGTTGGCATTTCATGGCGCAGAAGCAGGCAACCCAGAGCCACCGGAAGCAGGTGTGCGCCCCCCAGACCCTCCTCCACACCGAAAGGGTCTCTCCCCTCCCCCCCAATCACAGCTTTGAAAACAGCATTCCTAGGCAGGACAGTGCCCTTTGGTTTCATTTTACAGTATCCCTCAGTCCTTGAGTTCTTAGCTCTGAGGTATTTGTATTAATTTCATAATGATAAAACTGTATCTTGTTCTGTTAAAAGACAGATCTCACTGTGCCCTACTTCTCACCTACCAAATAGTTTTATTAACATAACATCTTCAGAAAATGAAGATCTTTGCTCTGGAGGGCATGCGATTTTAAATGTTCACTTTGTGTACATTTTCCCTCGTGCTTTATTAGCTGTGATATCCTTAAATATACATTAAAATGCTGTTAAAATGCCCCTAGTCTCTCAATTGGTGATGGCAACAGCAGTTCCTCTTCAAAGGATTAGAAACAAGGAATGACAAGAAATTATGGATGGGAGCAAGGACTGCTTTTATCTGGCTGAGTCGACAGTCGGGCAGCACAGGTAAGCGCGTTTCTCCTGAGCAAGGCAAGCCCGGAGTCGGCGAGGAGCGACCCCGCAAAGTGCTGCGTGGGTTCCCGCAGCAGCGGCGGACCCTGGAGTCTCCCTGGCCGGGCGCTGCTCCCGAGTCTGCAAAAGACAAATGAAGATGGATGAGGCCGGGCTGGCAGTTTCCAGTCAGGTTGATTTAAGGTCCGACAACGTGGCCGTTCTGCAGGCGGCCAGGTAAATCACAAAGCACAGGTCGATAGGGTGTCGGAGGGTCCGCCTGCGCTTTCGTCCTGAAGCCATTTGTCTCCTAATCGTGGCCGTCCATCAGGGCCAGGGCGGGAGCCACGGGGTGGCACAGCCTCAAGCCAGGTTTATTGTCTAGACCTTATTACATAGATACAATTTTATTCCCTGGAGGACGCAATTGGAGAAGGAATTTCCATAAGCCTTTTAGGAGCTGGGTGGCGTTGCCGTGCAGATTGGCTATCGATGGTTTGTTCCGGCCGATGGCACAGACCTTGCCAAGTGAGAGTCTTTAAACAGTTAGGTGGCCCAGCCTGGGCACCGCCGCACGCAGGTCTCCGGCATCAGGTGTATCCCCAGCCCAGCAAATGATGGGGGGCAGCGGGGGAGGGTTCCGAGATGTGAGGCCAAGGAAGAGCCCCGCAGCTTTGACATCTCTGTCCATCAATATTTGTTGCCACGTATAGTGCAGTAAGTAAAACGTGGAGTTCCAAGAAGCAGACAGGGAAAAAGCTTCACAGAAGCACCTGAGAGCCATAGAAAATAAAATATCTTCAAATTACACGCCCTAGATCGGGGCCAGCCTTGGAGAGCAGGCCGTCCCTGCCGTCAAGAGCGTTTCATTTCTGGGCTCCTCTCCACCTCTCTCCGTGCGAGCGATGTTGACGCACGCGGAGCCCGTGTCCACTCAGGGGAATGACATTTTGGGAAAACACTTGGCTCGAGCCGACTGGAACGTTCCCTACAAGTGCGAATGATCCAGCCCACGCTTTGAAAGGCCTTGCGTGTGCCGTGCACACTGGTAGTGACAGCCAGCCCGAATCCTGCCCACTAGGGCGATGCACCTGGGTTTGGGCGGCAACGGCCCCCTGCGGTTTGGCTGGGTTCGGCCCTCCGTCCTCAAAGGTGAGGGGAGAAAACGGACAGCATTTGCTTGGGTGTGTTTTGCAAAGGCACAGTTAGAACCAATTCTGCAGTGATGAAGCCAATTTGAATGGATGGCCTTCAGTCCCAGGGGCCAGGGGAGGGGAGAGGCCCGCAGGAGTCTGTGCAGGGGAGGGCGGGGTGCGCAGTGAACGCAGCACCTGGGAGAGCCGTCAGGCACAGGGAACGGCTGCAGAGAGACGAGTCAGATGCGAATTCAAAAACGACCTCACCCCACCTGCGTGCCTCCCTCGCACCTCACTGTTTGGCCCTTACGGGTCTCTCCAAACGGGGTGCTTTTCCACTCCACTGCTGGCTCACTGTGTGACCTTGTGCAAGTTACAGGACCTTCCTGTGCCTCAGTTTACCCAGCTGGGGAACAGGGATAACTACAGTACCTACTTCATACATTTATTGTGAGGATTGATTGATGGATATTATATACAAAATGTTTAGAACAATGCTGGTACCCAGCAAATGCTATTAATACATACTTATTGTCGATCATCATTATTTTCATACTGGCATTAATCAAACAAGAAAATGTCATTGTTGGAACTGATCCTTAATTATATATATGGAGAAACAGGCACAGGGGCCACAGAAGTGACCTGCCCAAGGCCACAGGGCTAGTAAGTGGCAGACCCAACCCCAGGCTCGAAGCCCACACTGTCTGGGGACCTTCCCAGAGTGGCCTTCCTTATCCACGCAGCAACTCTGTCCTGGACTTTCTGAACTTAGGGAGGCTCCAAAGAGAACTGGAAACATCTTTTGGCAAATAGCGCAGACTCATGGGCTTGTTTCCTTGGTTCATGGTGAGGGCTGCGAGCTCCGCACGCTGGCGACGCGGATGTGAGGATGGAGAAGAGCCGTCTAGTCCCGTGCGTGGGGTTTCCCGAGATAGAGGCACCAAATCTATCTCGGAAAAGGACAAAGGCCCAGCACACGGCTCTCCCGGGCCCTTGAATCCCTGTGCTCCACCTGCTTAACCCAGGGGCAGCAGAGGAAGAGATTAGTGGGGCGTTGGGGTCCCAGGGGGTTTCTGTTTACAGGACAAACACGCCGAGATCTCTATCACGTCCTGTCATCCCTGGATTCTGTTCTCGGTTCACCAGGTATTGAAACTGATCTGGGAGATGCTCAGGCTTCATCTTCTCACGGCAGTTTATTGGGGGTGGGAGAAGGAGCCAGCACTGGGAGGTTCCTTGGGGGCTGTCGGGTGGGCCGGGGCTCCTGTGCCCCACTCAGGGCTGCAGTGTCACCGGGAACCGGGAACTGGTTGCTCGTAGCTTCACCCTGGAATGGGGAGTGTGGCTTTTGCAGGAGAAAGCGTGTTCTGGGAGGGAAGGTCTCATGGTTTCTGGGCTCAGACCTCATCTGGCCCCTTCTCGCCCCCCGAGCTGTTCCTGGCACAGCCGGCACTGCCGCTGTCTTCCTCTGCCGTCAGCCCCCAGCTCCAGCCAGACCGTTCTTGGAGTCTGGTGGCTTGGCCGACTGCCCTCTGGACAGCCCTCTTACATGTCCCCAAGGTGCCTAAATGCACATGTCCCAAAGAGGACTCCTGTACACTGGCCCAGACCTGGACCTCCCTCAGTGGCCCCCTAGAAATGAAGCCCCCCATGCTACGCCCTCAGAAACCTGGAGAGCATCCTTGTCCCACCCCCCGCCCCCCGGCCCCCACCCTCCACCAGTCTGTCCCCAGAGCCTGTCAGTTCCATCTTCTCTGGTCTTCCCTCCACCCCTGGAGACTCCAGTAGCTCAAACCCTGGTCCTCTCCCTGGGCCTGGTGCCATGGCCCTTCCCGTGGGGGCAGGAGCCATCTCGGTGCAGTGGCTGGTGCAGTCACAGCGGGAGCACCTGAGCCACACTCCATGGTCACCCCGCCTCACCCAGACCCCTTAGCCGCATCTGGGGGGCAGGCCTGTTGGTTCTTAGATTGGAGGGAAAGGGGTCTGTCAACCTTTCTCTATAAAAATAAAGTTCCCCAGGGTGAATATTACTGCAACTATAGGATAACATTGTTTTTTATTAAACATTAAGGTATAATGTATCATTAAGCACACACTCAATCGTGCTGAATCCACAGGGACCGACTGGGTCCCCCTGGGCACCCCTGGGCTGGACTCAGGGGCACAGGGGGAAGCCACCCGGCCCCTGTGCCCTCCAGCTCGCAGGCCAGGCGGGGCGGGAGGACAGCGGGCAACTGAAGGAAGAGCCACGGGGTGGGGGCCCAGAGCTGTGCTGGGGTCCCCGGATCCACGGTGGAGCCCTCCCTGGCGAGGACAGTGGATGTGTCACGGTGTCAGAGGGTCTCCGAGAGACCTCCGTGTGTTTGAGACACATCCTCTCCTGCTGGTCCCAGCTCTGCGGTGTCCTCTGTGAGCGGCTGCGTCAGGGTCCCTGTGTGGCCACACGTCTCCGACACCCACTGATCACCTTCCCCAGTGTCACTTCAGGGCTGTACACCTTGGCCCTGCCTCCCAGCCACCGCCACCATGACGAGGACTGGGGGGAGGGATGCTCATCCTCCCCTCAGTCACCAGGTGCTGGGAGTGTGGGGATGCTACGGAAAGGGGGTGGTGACACAGACGGCAGCTGGGGTGGGGGCTGTGATGGGGGGGCTGCAAGAGGGGACCAGGTGGGCACAGGGAGCCCAGGAGCAAGGCCCCTGAGCAGGCCAGTCCTCGTGTCCCTGTGTCCCTTCCCAGGGCTGGCTCGGTGACCTCTAGGTTCAGAGTGGGCCGGCGGGAGCAACACACTGTACCCAGACGGTGGTGACAAACTCACACAGCATCCGCGTTTCCACGCTGGCTCGACACGGGGTCCGCTGTGTCACAGCAATACCGGCTGCTTTGTGGCCGTTGGTGTTAACTTGTGTTAATTTAGAGAGATAAAAAATGTACATTTAACTCCTTAAAGAAAGGACACCAAAAAATAAAAACGGATCTGCCTTCTCTCCTCGAGCTCTGTTGCAGAGGACAACAGTCTCATTGAGAGAATGACAGTCCCTGAGAGCTGGAAATTTATGGAAAATCTCTACTGAAAAAGAACCGAAATGGAGCCCGTGAGAAATACTTGTTCACAAGGAAAAAGGAGTTTCTCCCTGGGGCAGTGGCATGTTTGGGACCGGCCCTGCGGAAGGCCAGCTCTGCCTGTCAGGAGCAATGAATCCTCCCAAGCCCTGTGATCCCATCGAAGGGCCTGGGCGACCCCCCAGGGGGCCGGGAAGGAAGTCCTTAGCTGGAAACGTGAACAGGTTTCCACTCTGGGAAGGATTTAGCAAGACTCTGTTAACCTAATGCCCGAGCTCCGGACCAGAAAGACCGGCGATGCCTTCGGGAACATTCCTTTCGGGGAAGTTCCAACCTCATGCGATGCTTCCTGACTGCTTTCTTTAAGAAAACAAATTAATTGAAAACCAGGGGAGCATGTTGCTTTCCACTCCATCAGCCCTTAAGAGGAGCCACTGACAATCAATATCAAATTAAAACTCCGTTATAAAAATAAATTAGCAAACAGCAACTCCCAAGCACTTACTGTTGACTGGCAGTGGTTGTTCTTTCCTTCAAAGTCCAATAAAACAATCAACTTTTACATCTCAATCTAAAAGCCACTGCCAGGGAGCTGCACCGGGTGGGACTCACTAGACGCAGAGGAACAAACCTGTCCCCCAGGGTGGGGACGCCAGAGGCAGGGCGGCTGCCACCTCCCGAGGTCCTCCAGGGGCCTGAGCGCAGGCGTCTTTGCTGGCCGGTGAATGTGCTTCCGAGGAGGCAGCAGATCTGAGTGGGCCGGTTGTCAGGGGTCCAACTGCGGCTACGTCTCTAAGGGCACAGAAGAAAGAAGTTTTTATAAATGTCACTCTCTGAAATAGATGAACATTCAAAACCGAGAGCCAGCACAAGGCCAAACATCCAGAGCATGCGTCGCCTTTAAGTTAAGTAGGAATGTGGTCTGCAACCCCCCACTGCTGATTTGGGGGCCTCGTCCTGTCTTTTTGTGGCACCAGACACCAGTGGGACCTGGCAGGGGACAGCCTCTCCTGGGCTGGGCGGGTGGGGTGGGGGCCGCTGCTCCTGGAAGCCTCCAGCCAGCCGTGGTGGTGGGGAGAGGACAGGCCCCGCCTGAAAGGAAACCGGCCCACAGTGAAAGACGAGGGGGGAGGGCGGCCCAGCCCCCAGAGCAGCCACCCGAGGGCACCCACGGGCTGCAGCTAGAAGGGAGACATGGGAGGACGCAGCAGAACGCCAGGGACGGCCGCCTGGGCACAGGCTGGCTGCTCAGGCCAGTGGAACCCAGGGCACCAGGGATGTTTCTGGAGCTGAGGCGCCAGGGGAGGCGGGGCTGGCATCACCCCCAAAAGGGACAATGACCAGGAGGTCCCTGGGGCCTTGGGCAGGAGCAGAGTCAGACTGAGAGGACAGGACTGCAGCCCGTGCCACCAGCAGGGTGAAAGGTGGGGAAGGCAGGCGCCCAGCAACTCCCGGAGACGCTGCCTTGAGGAGGGTCCGGGGACATGGGGAGCGGTGGCAGGGGTAGGGGGCAGGCTGTGGTTTAGGAAAGTGGAGAAGAGGAGGGAGGTGGGGGGCTCTGCCCACGGTGCCCCAGTGGCTTCTCTCTCTAGAGATTTGCCGACCAGACCACAGGAACGGCCTTTTATAATTCCCACCTGGAGCTGGGAGCTTTCCCGGGGGATGAGAGGCGATGCTCTCTGCTTTGGCGGGGATGCCGTGAACCCGCGGAAGCCGGGGGTGAAGAAGGGCTTCACAGAGGAGGGCCCTGGGGTCGGGGCGTGCAGGGAGGCTGGGGCTGCCTCTCCCACTCCCCAGATGGGAAAGGGCAGGGCAGGAAGTAGAAGCACCCACGGGACCGTGCCCTGCAGGTGACCCACGGTCTGAGGCCTCCAGGAAGGGAACATCTTAAGGAGATTGAGCACGAGGGGCGGGGGAGAGGCTGGGAAGGAGAACCTGGTGCAATGACACTAACTCCTGCGAGGACTTTACAACAGCTCCCAGAAAGTGGGTCTGTGAGCATTTCGAGAGGAATGTATCCCTGTTTGGAGGCAGTGTGGTTTCATGGAAAGTGAATTACTTCATGGAAGCGTGCTGAATTTAACGAATTTAACTTACTTTGTGCAAAAAGGATCCAGCACCAGGAGCCCCCAGTGGAGGGGGTGGGGCTGATCGTGCCCAGGCCATGCAGGTAAGATGCTGAGGGTGTGCACTGACCAGGCCCTGGGGCCTTCCTGGAGGAGGCTGCACATTCTCAGGGCCTTGAACGATGCCCTGTGGAAGAATTAGGGAGCTTGGGTTGAAAGAGTAGGTGAGTGAGGCTACGGGGAGGAGGGAGGATTCCCAACCCTTAGGATCCACAAGGACATGGTAGGCTTTGGTTTTCAAAAGGATTTCAGCTAAAATCAATGGCCTGGTGACACCGTGAATGGTGTTGGGACCCTCATCAGTTTGGTGTCAGTGGAGGCTGAGCAGATGACCTTCCACGTCATAGAGGATGACATTACTCTGCCTGCTCAGTGGCTGCTGCTACAGTGAGGCCCAGTGGGTCTCCTCTCAGCTGAGCCCACCAGGTGACGGTGCTTTGCGGGGCAGGGCTGCGTGCTCAGGCGCAGGGGTCACAGGAAGACCCAGACGTCAGTACACTGGGGAAAGGGCCAGTTTAGCTTGCGGGCAGGTTTCTGGGAGCTCTAGCTGCACACATGCACCACGAGGCTGCACGGGGGAGGGGGCAGGCAGAGCTCTGTGTGACAAGTGCATCTTCAAAAACACGAGGGTGGGGGGATGCATCTGCGTACAGCAGGTCTGGTGCAGCTCCCCACCCGTCCTACATACCGAAACGGCCCCCAGTTCGGACTCAGGACCGGTGTCTCCAGTCCCGCCACCTCCGATCAGCAATGCCCGGGCAGGGGCGCCGGCGCTCCACGCGCGGGCCTATGCTGCCCTCTGGTGGTGTTCTCATGAAATAGCGCCGCGGCTTTGGCACCTGGTCCCTTTGTGCAGACGTGGAATCAAGGACCTTGTGAGTCCCCGAGGAAGCTGTCCTCACCGGTGTGAGAACCAACACCCTGCTGCTATAACAAACACGCTCTAACGCCCCCACAAGGAAACCCACAGAGACGACCAGCTACCTATGCTCCAAATTTCAAAAGATAAGTGTAATGGCGTCACGCTGTGCACTGTTAATACAAGAACTAAAGGAGAGTAGTTAATACGGGATGGAGTTTTTCAATGAGTATTTCAACGAGCCCAGCCAAGACTCACCGGGAGCACAATTTCCAACATGCCCACTAGGAGGCGGTGCTGCTCCCACCGAGGAAGGCCTGAGGGCCCGTGTGCAGCTGTGGGCCCTAAGATCGCTGCCTGCTACTCCCTACCACGGTGGCGGGAGCGCAGCTGTGGACAGTATGTAATCACGCGAGCACAGCTGCGTTCCACTAAAACCTGATGAAAAGGGGCTCCTGGCTGGCTGGGGCCCAGATGATGTAGTTTGTTGACCCCTGATCTAGAGCAGTCCCTTCAGCTGACAGAGAAGGAAACTGAGGCCCAGGTGGGGAAAGGGAAGTTGCCCAGGCTAGGAAATAAGGCCCTGGACAAGGATACAGAGGTTCTCTAGAGACCTGCCAGTTCCCACCATCATGGGCAGATGAGAGGAAGTCGGCATCCGTCGGTAAGTGCCGAGGCGCGGAAGGTAAGGGCCACGTGGCCGTCCCCTGTGTGTCTCCCACGTGCCTACAGACATGGGGCTCAGCAAAGCCACTGGCACAGTGGCCCCAGCCGGAAGCTCAGCAGCTGTCCTCAGGGTGAGCCGCAGAGTGTCACCTGGGGTGGGAGTGGTCTGAGGCTCCCCCTGGGTGGGCTTCTAGAATAATCTGTCTGTATTACTCATTCCTGGTTTTGTGGCAAACGTTTTATGCCTCAGTGAAAGTCCTTTTCCTACCATGATGAGTGTCTGAGCGCAAAGCCTCTTCACTCCTCTCTGCTTCTCATCCTTTGCTGACAAGAGGTGAAATTTTCAGGGCTTCTTGGAAGATGTGTGGCTTTTGCGGGTCTGGGAGGTGAGAATTAGTTGAGTTCGACTTGAGAAATCCTGATCGTCTGCTCGAGCTGTTCGGAATAGTAATTCTCTTCCTTTTAGACGAGGATAAATAAAATTACCCCAGGACTATAAAAATGTTTCCTGGAAAACACTGGAGATGTTTTTAGGTTCCCGCGTGTAACATATTCACTGTTAATGTTATTCACAGCGTGCTTTTCATGGAAACAGATTAAGGAGATTGTTTGAGGTTTAGCCAGAGAAGCTCACTGGGAGACCAGGCAGGGAGGGAAAAAGTGAGCTGAAAACACAAAGATGAGGCAAGAGCCTCCCGCAGAGCTGGCCGGAGTCGGCCTGGCGCTTTGACCTCCGGTAGCTCAAGCGCCATCTTCCTGGACCTCGGTTTGCTCGAGTGTCAGGCGGACACGGCGGCAGTGCAGCCTGACTGTGCCCGAGTGCTGGTTTAGTGAACAGCGCGAGGAAGGTGCTCGGGGCGTGGGGGACAGCAGCCCCGCCACGGACCGCAGGGCCCGAGTCCAGGCCCCCGGCTGCCGTGGCGAGGAAGGAAGGGCGGAAACTCCACTGCCATGTTTTCGGTAATATTTGTTTCTTCCATGTGAAAAATAAATAAATAAAAGACGGTCAAAAGATGCAAATGTGTACATGGAGACATCGTGTTGCACACCGTAAATATATACCGTTCTAATTGTCAATTAAACATACAGGAAGAGAATATCACACTTAAAATAGCTTTATTGAGATATAATTCACACACTTACAGTTCACCTATTTTGAGTGTACAATTCGACGATTTTAGTATTTTCATAGATATGTGCAGCTGTGACAACTTTAGGACACTTGTCACCTCACAAAGAAACCTGGACCCGTTGGCTGTCACTCCCATATTCACCCCCCCTCCCCCACCGTCAAGCACCTGCTAATCTACTTTCTATTTCTCCCGGTTTCCCCATCTGCAAAGCTCCCGTGGATGGGATCGTATGATATGCGACCTTCCATGACTGGCCCCGTCCCTCGGCAGGCCGTTTGCAAGGGTCCACGTTGCCACACGAGCCAGAGCTGCACTCCCTTCCACAACGGGATAGTGTCCCGCCGTGTGGACGTGCCACTGTGCCCACCCGCTGGTCGGCTGAGGAACATTTGTGTTGTCTCTGCCTCTTGGCCGGAGTGAATAATGCTGCCAGAAACACTCCTGTACCAAGTTTCTGTACAAATGTTTTCAGTTCTCTTGGGCACGTGCCTAGGGACAGCTCTGCTGGGTCGTGTGGTGACGATGCAATAACTCGAGGAACTGCCAGGCTGTTTTCCAAAGAGGTTGTCCCACTGCACGTTCCCATCAGCGATGACCAAGGTTCTCCTTTCTCCACATCCTCAACCAACCTGCCGTCACCTGACCGCTGGATTCCAGCCAGACTAGTGGGTGTGGAGCGAGATCTCACTGTGGTTTGGATTCGAAGTTCCCTAGTAGATGCTGACATTGAGCACAGACTCAATAGCATTTAAATTCTGAGTGGTGGGAATACAGGTGTTTGGCATATTATTATCTTTATTTTCTGTATGCTACTTTGTTTAAAAATGTTCTGTTTACTATTGTTCTCGATTAAAATGATAGTGATGGGTTTGGGACAGGGAGGTGTCCGTCAGCCTCGGCACAGCCCGGCCTCCTGGCTCCGTGCTGGACTGCTGGGGCAGTTCTCCACGCGGCCTCCAGCCCTGCCAGGACCCCGGGCAGCTGCCTCCCCAGACAGTGTCATTCCACGCAGTCCTGTCGTGAGGCCCCAGGAGTGGGCTAGAGCCTCTTGAACTTGCTTTCCAGCCTCCAGGACTGTGAGAAATAGATTTCCATTGTTTCAGACACACAGTCAATGGCGTTTTGTTATAACAGCCCAAAGGGACTAAGACAGCTTCCGTGTCACCTGTGTGCCCTGGGCCAGGCCCTCCCCTTGGATCTTCTGTCACCGCCTAAGAACACCCCAAGGGACACTGCCATCACCACCCCCTTTACATGAGGAAATTGAGCCGGCCTGAGGAAGACCCAAGGCAATACCCTGAGTCTTCTGGGCATCCTGGGATGTGCTGGAGCCAAAGCAGAGAGCCCCCCACTGCCGGGGCAGAGCCGGGGTCTCACCTGGGGCTGTGTGACCCCAAGCCTCAGGAGGTTCCACTCCACTCTACTGCTTTCTGTACAGCAGTGTCAATGCCTGAAAATGCACATTTAAAAATGTTTCTTATATTAGCTTTTATTATCTGTATCGTTTAGCTTAGGAAATGATCTATTTCTGCAAACACATCTTTCACAGGGTCGCTTAGCCAACTGGGCTGTTTAAACAGATGTGCTGGGAGAAAACAATGATGTATTTTGAGAAAAGTAAGTAAATAAATAAATAAAATGTTTCTTGTTCCTCTCTATTATCTTTCTTTATTTCAAAGAATATAAGGAAAGCGCTTCAGCCCACTGCGCAACCCTAGCACGGGAGCCTTGACGTAACCCCAGCTGTGTCCCCAGCACAGGAGGCTGAGGGGGGACAGAGGCAGGAGGTACAGGTGCACCAGGGCCCCAGGGTGCCTGCTGTGTCGCCCTCCGCAGGGCTCCCTGCCAGCCTCGTGGGGGAGGTATCTGGGGCCTGAGCTTCCGTGGACTTCTGCGAGGCAGAGTGAGAGGCTTTGCCCAGCGCTTTTCTAATCGGATACGAGTTGACGTTTTAATTTGATGGCACATTCAGTAGCTCCAACAGGGAGAACGTGCTCATCCTTTCTGTCTTCTCCGGAGTCACCGCACAGGATGATCATGGCAGCTGCTGACCATGACCTCCTCCTTTGGGCACAGGCTGGACGCCAGGCTGCAGCAGCCGTGGACGACAACGCTGAATCCCGCCCCGAATGCTGGCTGTTTATCTACTTTGGCTGAAGGGCATCAGAATATTTTGGTGCAGATGAAATGGTGCTAAGCCTGAGCACTGTGTACTGTAGTTGGCAGCATTGCACCCCAGTGAGAGTCTTGGGTGAGAAAGCGGGATTGTTCCTGGGAGCAGGTGTCCCGCCGTCAGAAGCCCATTTATCGGTGGGCTTTCCCTGAGTCTCTGGTCTGCACGTTCTTCAGAGGAATTGCAGGTGCCGCCATGAATGCTCCCATTGACATCCATGGGGCCAGCGAGCCCTTCCCTGCAGAAAATCCCCCCTGCGTCATCATCCTTGGATCCTTGGCACTGTGGTCTCAAAAATCCGTCGCTGTCCTTTTCCATTTTCGATGCGACTCCTTTGAAGGTGGCTGTTAGACATCCTTTCTGCTCAGATTGGGTCCCCGGAAGGGCCAAGGCCCACGCTGTGCACGCTCACAGTGCCAACAGCTCAGACAAGTGGTCTCTGAAAAGCTCATCTATCTTCCTCCTGCCCAGGCCCGAACCTGCATTAAATTGTCGGAGAGTGACAAACAGTGCTGTGGTGCGTCCTAAGTGACCGGGAGCCCATGAGCAGGGGCACGTGCCGCTGGCTGTCCGTCTGTAGGGGCTTTTCTTCTTCCTTCATTGCCAGAATCTGTCCTCATCTAGAGGATAAATGCCCCCAAATGCGGCCCATCCGTCTTCAGCACGCCCGGCCAGAGTAAGCCCATCCTTTTTACTCCCAAAGACGAGCTGCAGTGCAACGTGACGACTAGGAACAAGAAAACCCACCAGAATCGCCTTTTCCAGACGCTCATGAAAGATCCAATGTGACCGAGTCTTAGATGTTTAGATCTGCAGGAAACTCAGGGATCACAAAACTCCTCTGCCATGCAAAAAAGGAAACTGAGCCCCTAAGAGGAAAAGTTACAGCTGAAGATCACACAGCTGGTTAGCTGGAAGTCCTCATCTCTTCCTCCCACCTCCGACAAGGACGACTGGCCCTAACCCTAACCCTAACCCAACCGTAACCCTCACTAACCCTCCTACCCCACCCAGGGACCACTGGCCAATTCGCAGCTTCCCTACAAACTTCCCTGCATAGTACACATAGTCGCCCTGGGGGCTCCTTTCTGTTCAAGCTCCCGGCGCCTTCCTTGGGTGAGTGGGTCCAAAGAGCCCGATCCCCACAACACACACAACATGGAAAACTTGCAGGGTCATCTTGGAAAGACACCACTTGACACCGGAGATTATAGTAAATTAGCAAGGAGTCGGCCACGCTATGGCTGTTGCAGATACAGCCAGCGTTTGCCTGACAGTGATTTCAGTGATCTCGTTGTATCCTGGTGACACCTCTGCAGTAAGGGGTGGTTTGTCTCATTGGAATTTGTCTCATTGATTGGAATCAAACCCAGCATGAATTATGGCTCCAATTTTACCGTCTTTCTGTGATTCTGGCTACTGCTCTAAGACCCGCAGACCCCATGACAAATGGGCTGATTTTCCCCATTTCTGTTCTCTTCCTTTTAAAAAAGAAAGTGCTGTTATTTCTAAATATAAAAGTGATACGTGCTGATTGTAGGAAATTGGGATATTGCAAGAAATATTTACTTGGTTCCTGTGTGATGGGGTGATACGTACATGTTTTGTTATAATATTTGGTCTTAGTCCCCAGTTCCTGACACGAGAGCTCCTAAGACCCTTGGAATCTCCAGAGTGTAAGGGTGTCCTTTGTATGCTGAGATGCCAGAAGGACCAAGGCGTGACTGGGGTTGGGACTTCCAGCCCCACCCCGTCCCCGACCTGCAGGGAGGGAGAGGCACTGGGGCTTGACTTAGTCAACAATGGCCAAAGATGTCACGGATCTCACCTACATAATGAGGCCTCCATAAACCCCCTAAATGATGGGGTTCAAAGAGCTCCTGGGCAGGTGAGCTCACCGAGGGCCGGGAGGGTGGTGGGAGGGTGGTGGGAGGGTGGGGGAGGGTGGTGCACCTAGAGGTGGCAGGGAAGCCTGTGCACCCCCACCCCACATGCCTTGCCCTGCACCTCTTCCGTGGGGCTGTTCTGGAATGATATCCTGGTAACACGCTGGTAAGAGTAGGCAAAGTGTGTCCCTGAATTCTGTGAGCCTTTATAGCAAATTATTAATATCAAACCCGAGGGGGGCTGTGGGAACCTCTGATTTGTAGCCAAGATGGGCAGCGTGTGAACGACCTGCGGACCCACCACCCGTGACTGGCATCTGTGGTGGGGGACTCTCGTGAGCCTGAGCCCCTTAACCTGGGGAGTCTGCCCCAACGCCAGGTAGAGAGTGTCAGAAGTTACCCGAATTGCAGGACACCCGGCTGGTGTCTGCACAGAATTGGGGGGCTGTTTAGTGTGGAGCACACACCACCCATGTCAGTATAGAGGCTTTTTTCTTTTTTCCCATTTATAAATACGAGACAGTGTAAGGAAATAATAAAGCCCAGTGCCCCTCTCCACCCAGAGACACCTGTCTCTACGTGTTATTTGTAGTAATACGTAATGGCTTTATTATTATTTTCAAATAAATAAAAATAATGACTGTGAATGATTATGCATTTTCATTCCTGCCGTGGTAAAATATAAACATTGATAAATACAGTCACATAGACAATAGCTCCTTAGGGCCCTAATCATTGCTAAGGTTTTCACATTTGGTGTTCATATAAATAGTTCTTTAAAAAGTAAGCTCTATGAAATTAAAAGGAAAAAAAAATCCTTAAATATTCCCGAATCCACTATCCTTTCTTTTATTTTTCGAATGAGAAAGCAGAGACAAGAAAGCCAGGCCTCTGCTCTTTGTGTGGGCTTCCTGTCCTCCCCCATGTGGCAAGTGGGTGGTCTTAGATCTTCCCCACCATCTCACTCAGCGCCCGCTCAAGGTCGTGGGGTTTGTGATGGAGCCCAGGCCACCTCTTCCTCTGGGAGGAATTGTTTATGTTCCCCTTGGAGATGCGCTGCAGCTCCCAGGAGCTCTGTGTTACACGTCGCCTTGTCACGTGGATTCGTCACATGGATTCGACACCTGTCCGTCCTGCGAAACCTCAGGCCCCCGTCTGCCACGTTGCTGGGGTCCCAGCTCCTGCCTCCATGTCTTAAGTGCAGTAAGTGCTCAATAAACAGTTGTTCACCGACTGGTCACTAAAACCAAGTCTCTGAACACGCGGCGTGTGCTCTCTCCACCCTGCCAACTGCCCCCAGTGCCACGATCCCTAACTACAATTGTGATTGGTGTCATCAAGCATAGGTTAATCTATCCTGAGTCCATGAACTGTTTGGGAAGACAGGGACAATAACATGCAATGTGCCGTGTCTGGTGCAAACAGTCGCTTTTAACCAAAAGGTGAATGTTGACCTGTTTATATACCACAAGAACCCAGCTCACTCGGTTACTCAACAGGACGCAGGCCTGGGGCAGCCGGTCTAGTACTTGGACGCGCACTTCAGACTTTTTACAACCCTTTTATGCATACAGCTGGTGCCACTGTCAGGTTATTGGCTCCAGCCGGAGGCCTCTCAGGAGATACTGGCAGGTGGGTCTGCATTGGAGCCTCCGCCAGGCCTCTCCCGTGTGGGATGACGGTAGTCTACTCGCCCATCTAAGCCTCAGTGGCTCATCTATAAAATGGGGCTAATTGTAAAGCACACACACTCTGGTGAGGACTCACTGCAGTCTCACATGCACGGCACTTACGGCGGGCACACCCTGAGGCCTGGCAGGGGAAACAGCAAACATTAGTGGCTGTGGTCACTGCCACTGGCAGAGCCGCGAGGACCAGGATCCGTGAGGACCAGGATCCGCACTCTGTTTGGGAAGATCCGGGGTGCACTCCACCGTGTCTCCGCACCGAAGGAGAAAAGGAGAAGCCCCCTATGGGGACGGTGATTTGTGTGAACAGAACACTTTACAGAAGTGACGTGTTTCAAGGTAGACAGATGAGCGGGTCATTCCACCAAGGGTCAAGGTTAAAAATAAAAAGTCTACCCTCCTCCTGGCAGGAGGGGAGCCAAGACGTAGGAGGGGTGCTCTTCTTTAAAGGAGTTTGTTTAAAATGAATGGTCATAAAATACAATGCATATCTACCTGAAGTGTCTTTTTTACTAACAATTTAAACATTTTGAATATAAAACTTTCGCCATCTAAAGCCTGTCATGAAAACAAATTGTTTTCTTCTTTTAGACCAGGACATTGTCTGAAATTCTAGCCAATGCTGTAATTATTTTTCAGTCCTTGGGCGACAGGAGAACACACAGCAGGACCACAGGGACAGAACCAGCGGCTCTGCCAGCAGGGCAAACGGTGCCCGTGTGTCTACGGCACCCTCAGTGCCACCTGAAGTTGCCCGGGCACCCACGTGTCTCAGGTCCTTCTCCAGCACAGCTTTGGTAAACCGTCGCCCCAGTCACCAGGACCACCCCGGCCTTGGCTTTCTCGTTGAAGGACCACAAATTCCTCCTCCGTGCGGGGAGAGCCCACCGTCCCCAGCTCGGGTGGCACCCAGGCCGCCCCTGGATGTATCGGAAACAGATCAGAAGCTTGGCCTGAACAATCTGCTTCTTTCTGCTCTGAATGAGCAAGACCCACAGTGACATCCATGAAGGGGTGAGACGAGGCTTTAGCTGCTCTGCGGCACAGCAGGAACACCGCACTTCCTGTCTGGGACAGAGCGCCTTCCACCCCGGCCTCCGCCCCTGCATCTTCCCCACCCCCGGTGCACGAGTGTTTGTGGAACGGATGGGACCCAGGAGCAAGGGGCCTGAGACCTGGTTTCATTCTGCTTTGCCACTCACCAGCTGCCCACTGCTCAGCAAGGCCACTAACCCCTCTGGGCTTATGCTTTTTGTTTATTGCTTGTTCATTTGTAGGACCAAAGCACTAATGTGGCCTGCAGTAGCAGAGGGCGGTGGTGTTGGTCTCAGCCTTGCAGCTCTGTGAAAGGGGAGGGTGGCCCTCGGCTATCGGCTATCGAGGGCACGGGCTCCTTGCTCACGCTCACAGCAGCCCCGCGCACTGACCCTGACACCGTTGCCCCATTTCACAGATGATTAAAGCCGCACAGATGAGGCTTATTGAGATTAAGTAACTTCTCTGAGTCATGAGTAGCAGATCCCAGGCGGCCTGACTCCAGAACTTCCCTGCTTAATCCTACACTGATTGTCATTTCTATTATTCATGGTTTATTTTTTATTCATGAGGAAAGGCAAGGCCAGAGGGAGGCGGCGACTGCTGGTTTCCCACGGCTGCGAGATGCCGGAGCAGCCTGCCCCGGAGCCTCCACCGCGTGCCCGAGTCCTGGGAGGTGGGGGCCTCTGGGGAGGAGACAGGATGGAGGGTTAGATAGCAGACACCCCCTCAGTTGTTGTGAGGGGTCAGCCTTCCACACCACTGGCCGAGTGACCTCATCTGCCCGAGCCCCTGGGTCAGAAGAGTCCAGAAGGGTGCTGGGGCCGAGGAGGCCCAGCTTCACTCCAGGCTGGAGTTTCAGCGTCAGAAAGGCCCCAGACTCCGAGCCATACTGCCCCTCAAATGCCGTGCCTGCATCCCTGACCAGCGTGCAGACAGACAACAATTTAGGCAGCTGGGAACCTGGCTTCAAGTCTACGCTGCCTGACTGGTTCCGGGGTAAGAGAAAGAGGCGTGCTGGGCAGCGTGGGGCAGGCAGGGAGTGCCCACTCTGGGGCTTTGCTGGGCACCTCCCCACCCTCTGCAGAAGCTGCAGCTTCCCAGGGCTCTGCGAGGCTGAGCAGCCTTAGAAGGCGCGAGGCCACTGATGTGTCGACCTGCGACTCCAACTCAGCCTACGAGGGGCCAGTCGTGCACGGCCAGGTGAGGCCAGCTGAAGGATCACTCTTTACACGCTGTGAAGTGTCATATCCAGGGGGACATGCTCCCTGCCCTGCCTAAGCCACAGGGCTTGTTGCCATGATCAAATATAGTTCCAGTGACGGTAGCAAACCTTCCCACGTGCTTCCCAAACCTCAGCTCATAGACCAGTCACTTTGACCTTCGTGTAAAGCACTGCTTTCTCTACAGTTATCACCAGAGACTATGTGAAGAACATAATAATTTATATAACTTATTTATTTTGCAAATAGGGATGAACCCAGCTCATGATAACAAGATGAGGTTAGTTAGGGGTCATATCATGGCCCCTGAGACATTCTAATTCTATAGAAAGTTCAGCCTCCTTCAAAACAGTGTTCCAGATGACTCCATTACACCAAATATAAGAGAATGCACATTTATTAAATAGTTTTAAAATAGCAAATTACTATCCAATGGTAATTTTTTTCTTTGAAAAACATGTTAGTCTGTCTCTCTGTGCCAACTAAACGACCCATCTTGTAGGCTGGGGCAAGGAGGCCGTACAAAGTCTCATTCTTGTGTAACAGGATTCCTACTGAATATGCACATTCGTTTCATCACTTTCTACCTCCAGCCGGATTAAGAGAGCCATTCTCGACTCCTGTGTTTTAAATGGGTCCTTAAAGGTCATCTGTGATACAAAGATTAAGACAGTTTGTCCCCGGAGGAAACCAAGCTCTGCCCAAACGCTGGGATGAGTGAACGCAGTGCTCTTTCCATCGTGCGATGCGGTTCGCAAGGACGCGCCATGTGAGCGTCTACTTAGCAATTGTCTGAGTGGGTTGTCACCTCTATCTCTTCCTCTTTATTAACTTGTCCGCATTATCAAAATCGGATATAAAATTCAAACTTGTAAAGAACATAACTGTTTCTATTATAGAGTCACAGAATCTAGAAAAGTTTCACTGTTGATCAGATTTTTAAAAATATGTTCAGAGTTTCATAATAAGTTACAATTCAAAGTAACCTTGAATTAGTAGGACTCAGAGTGGGAGGTAGTAGAGAACCGACCTTCCAAAGAATCAGCACGATTTGTGGCTACGTACCTGTTTTAAGTGGAATTTTGTAACCGCTTTTTGAATGTCTGTCCTGACTGCCCGACAGTGAACTCCGTGGGAGCAGATACCCAGTTAGCCGCACTGGGCTAGCTGTGTCACGTAGACCCAGTGCATATTTCTTGAATGGAAAATATTATTTCTAAGAGAGCGTGCTAAAAAAATAATAAGTAAGAAGGTCATTAGTCCCTGA
Organism: Eulemur rufifrons; assembly: GCF_041146395.1. Classification (NCBI taxonomy): domain Eukaryota; kingdom Metazoa; phylum Chordata; class Mammalia; order Primates; family Lemuridae; genus Eulemur; species Eulemur rufifrons. The sequence continues at coordinate 67,770,131 of NC_091010.1, forward strand.
AAGCTTCATAAATGATATATTCTTTGTCCTGTAAATTTACACCCAGGAAATTCTGCTCCTTTTGGCTACGGTTCCATCAGGACGTGAAAGGTGAACCTTCGGAACCCTATCAATGTTCAACCTGGCTGACTTGTGGAAGAGTCAGGCTCGAAAGATGGTCAAAGTGATTTCCTGGGAAGATACCCTCCTGGCAGAGGGGACTGAATTCATTTTGGTGCCTTTTTAAAAATTTTGCTGGTTGCCCACTGTCTTCTCATGAAGCCAGGAACTGCTCCCACCCAGGCTGCCCCTGAAGGGCTGCCGGGAGCCTGTGCTCTGCGTTCGCCCCGGCCCTGGCGTGGGAGGGGGTGCCCGCCACCCAGGGAGGGGGGTCTCACCGCCTCCCTCAGTCCCTCAGCCTCGGCGGGCAGGAGTCTGCTGGTGGGTCGTACCCTCGCCTCTGACCAGCTACACCAACGTCTACACCACGGCGACTAAGCAGAGGGCTGGTGGATGGGGTGGTTGCTAGAACTTGCTGCAATGTTTCATTTCCATTTTGACTGAATTCACCAAAATCCCGTTAAACCAAAAACATAACGTTTAGCCTCCCTGGCATATAGACCACAGGGCTATAATTTTTATCTTTCTCTGATCTTCTCCCTTCTAATCTCTCTCTTTCAAAAACCTCATCTTGGAACCTCAAAACTGTGTTTGAGGATCACATACCAGCACGTTCACCCACCCCTGGGCGTGAGTTACGTCAGCCACTAAGGGTCCCGGGGCCAAGCCGTTTGCTCCGAAGTCTCTCCTGCCTGCAGCACCTGGTCCTGCCTGGAAAGCCAAGCTCTGCTCTGTCTGCGCCTGAGAGTCTTCCTTCACGGGGTGGAGCGAAAATGCACGTCCCTCCCGCGGAGGATGGTAGGTGCTACAGTGCTCTGACGACGCGAAGGAAAGGCGCAAACACAAACTTTATTATTTCAGAGGCGAGACCAGGTCGGGAGGGTCCACACACTCATCATCGTTCTACTGCTTTGAGCACTGCAGAGACTGACCGTCTTCCCCGACCTTATGGGAAAAACTCTCTTCAAGGACACAGAATCCATGAAGAACATACCGTCACAAAACACACAAGCTATCAGGAGTGAGTGTCACTTTACCACGCCGGTTGCCCGGGCAAGCTGACCAGGTTTGCTCCAGGAGTAGAACAGACATGGCGCCAAGCGGCGAGGGTGGAGCTCAGAATAGAATTCCGTCCCTGGGGGCAGACTCCATCGGCTTTCTCTGCTCCTGCTTCCGCTGGTGTCTGGCCCTCTGGTAGAAAATGATGACGACCACGGTGAGGAGGTTTAGGAGAATGACGAGCAGTATGAGCCAGAATGAGTGTCCGTAACGGTGGGTCGCCCCTTGACTGCTGACGGTGGGATAAAGCGTCTGGACCAGCGCCTCGGAGAGACTGTTGGACTGCGTGTTCCCCACAAACAGCATCATGGCCACAAAAATGAATAACGCTGAAAAGAAAATTAAGTTTTGTAAGTGACATGGTGATACATCTTTTAATGTCACTCATTCTCTTTATGGAACACACACTCTATGGGCATTTGTTGAATATCCACACTGGCGTTTATGCTATTTTAAGCATTAGTGAGAATGTAAAAGAAATGTAAGACACAGACCAGATTTCTAGGCATGAAATGCTGAAGATTGTGCAGGGCCGTGTGTGAACAGGAGCAAACCCTCCAGCTCAAATCATTTCAGAAGCACCTGCTGTGGGGCCTACCTACCAAATAGCCCACCCTCTGGGGGAGGGCATGCCGCAGGTGTGCTGGGTGCAGGAGCGAGGGAGCGAGTGGACAGCAGCATCCACAGGTGTGTCTGCGGAGGTCTGGGTGGATGGACAAGACTTGGGAAGGCTGAGGTAGGACTCAGCATCACAGGAGGAAGGAGCAGCTTCAACGAAGAGCCAGGTGGGCAGTGAGCGGGCGGCATCCGGGACTGTAAGAGGTGAGCTCGGCTGCCTGGGAAAGGTCCCCCATGTCCTCAGCACTGGACACGGAGATGGGACAGCCCTGGAGAGCCACAAATGCCAGCTCAGGAGCTTCAGTTTCATTCCATATGACACCATGGGGCATAGCGTTTAACCAGGAAAAATCTCCTTACTGAACTTATTTTAGAAGAGCATTTACTTTATTTTTTTTTTAATCCTCTGTTTTTCATTCTTCACAGCATCCTCCAGTAGAGAACATTCTTTAGTTCTCTAAATGTTTGTAGACTTTGGAGAGCCACTTTGGTCCAGTTAGAAGAATGTAGCTCTGGAGTCAGAGAGGGCAGGGTCGAGGGCCCAGCCTGTAGCTTCTCGGGCTCTCTGTCTTCATCTTCCAAAGGGGCTGATCTGGGGGCAGAAAGCAGATTCCTGGGTGCCTAGGGCTGGGAGTGGGCTGGGAGGAGTGATAGCCGGGGGCATGGGGTTTCTCTATGAGATGATGAAGAGATTCTGAAATTGACACCCGTCTGAGGACATACTAAAACCACTGACTTGTACGCTTTCGTGTCTCAATAGATGGTGTGTGAATCATATCTCAGTAAAGCTCCATCAGACTCGAGAGGAGCCAGCTGGGCAGTCTCCCCAGCGGGTCTGACTGTGCGTGGGTGGCTGCTGGGGGAGCCCCCGGTCAGAGGTCATTCAGGACTCCCCATCCCCTGACTCGTACCCGGGACCCGATGGACGTTTTGGCATCAAATGTGTCCTGCCGTACCCCACACCCAGGGAAGCTGCCCAAACGGTCCTTCAAAAGGCCCTAATTAGAGGGGTTTTGTGTGAGGAGAATGTTCACAGTCCTTGATGACAGACCTTCGTCCTCACTGTCGTGGTTTTATTTCTCAATAATTTGTATGTACAAAAGCCCCGGCCCTCTGACGCTCTCTGGGCGCCTCACGGCCTTAATTATCCTTCATTTTCCTCTTGTGAAGTTTCTTATAAAAGCTTAATCATAAAGGGGCAGGAAGAATACAGGATTAAATGCTTTTTCCAAAGTGGGCTGCCCAGAGCTTTGATTCCAGCTGGGAGGGGCTGACACACAGACGCGAAATGCTAGCGCCAGTCCCTTCTGGGGACAAGATGCCCAGAGCCTCTAACCGGCCTCTCCAGTCCAGCTTTCAGGGATGGGGGTTCACTGGGGAGCGGGAGGAAGCCCTGGGACAGATGAGGGGCTCCTGAAGGCTTGGGGACACTGACCCCTGTCCCGGCCTGTGACTGTCGGGCCCTGTGACCTACTGCATGACTGTCTGCTCTCTGGTTCCTCGGCTGAGGCACAAATGTATTTAGAACAGACAGTCTGCAACATTCCCTCTGGTTCCAACCCCCTCTCAGTCCACGGCTGTATCCGCTGACGCCAGGGTCCGTTCACGCCAGCGCGGTGCAGATGGTAGGCTGCGCTCGGTGGGCACAAGACCCTGGGAGGCGACACTGCTGTTTTTCTCTTCAAAGCAGAATGTCAGAAACAGGCCGGGAAACCCACTTCCTTCCCCACCCAGCATCTGCCAGCCCAGAGCATTTGTTCAGCCCGGCCGGCAGGGTCTGCAGCTCCTCTCTGGCCCCAGGACTCCCGGGGGTCTGCGTGTCTGCGTGCCCTGCCCTCACCTGCCCGCCATGGCATCTCTGCACACAAGCCCTTGTACAGGCTGGGCCTCCTGGAAGCATTTTCACTAAATCCCCCCAGGCTCAGAGCTCCTGCAAAGATCAGGAGTCCCCAAAGGGCAACTCAGGGCAAAGGCTGGCTTGTCACAGCATTAGGACCAAGAGGCCCCGAGGGGCATTTGGAGAGGCCAAAGCTGCGCAAAGCCTCCCCCAGGCCCGAGTCGGAACACGACAACCTCTCTGATTGTTTTTCTGCCCACCTCACAGCCTCTGTGTGTGTGTTAGAACTTGCCCTTGAGCCGGGAAAGGAATGTGGCAGGAATTCTCTCCCTGTCAAATAATTCTTTGTTGCTAGAAGTAGGCAGGGATGGGGGAGGCTGTCTGGCCTCCGTGTTTCATGTTTTCTTCCACAAACAGGCGTCGGGCCCCTGCCATGTGCAAAGCCAGCCTACACTCAGCTGCGCGGAAAAGACGTGGGGAGGCTGTGGCCTCGTGGAAGACAGTGGCCGGCTCTGGGCCTGCGGGCTGTGGACACAGCAATGCCCGGCCTCTGGGTTCCACCAGCCCCACATCTGGCCCTCTGCTCTGGTACCGGGGCCTGCTTTTCTTCCAGGAATGCACTCCTCCCCCTCACCCCTGGGGCTGAGCCAGCCCAGCCCCAGCTCCAGGTGGGCAGGTGTCCTTGGCAGAGAGAGGGACAAAGCAGGAGAAACCTGGCTGCCCGCAGGGGCAAGCCCTCGAAGACAGCCTGGGAGGGCGGAGGAGCCCCCTGGCCCTGCCTTCTGGGCAGGTGTGGTGGCTGTAGAGCCCGGGTCAAACCCACTGAGAGCCCAAAGCACAGTGAGTCGAAGCTGGATCCACTTCCCATCTCAGCACCACCCTCATCCCAGCACCCTGCCCACGAGACACGCAAAATAACCAAGCAACACCCAGGGCTCACAGGCAGCCCCCAAGAAGAGTGTCAGCCCCAGATTCACTTCAATGACATTATTTGTGGTTCTGTGACACGACCACGCAGACCTGTCCTGTTTGGAGCCCAAGTTGGTTCTTGTTAGATGGAAGCAAAAAGCAAAGTGTGTGCACAGGTATATGTGTGTGCAGGTGTGTGCTTCCGTACACCACATGGGGCCTAGTTTGGAATTAGGCACAAAACAGGAGCCCAGTGAATTTTTTGTTGATTTTTGTGCATTTTGTTGGATTCCTTACATTAGATTCTCAAAAGCAAAGGCTGGCTTATGTGATAAGCCTCCTCACCAGTATGTTTAAAACAGAATTCTGTTTCCAGAGATGCTTAATAAATGTTGTAAATTGACAAAAAAAAAAAAAAAAAAAAAAAAGTCCCAGATCCCAGGATAAGAGCCAGGTTCTCACAGTTTCCACGTGTGAATGTGACTGTATGTGCTCACGTGTGGGAGAGGGGGGCAGAGAGAGGGAGACCGGCAGGGGTGGTTCTCCGTGCAGCCCCGAAGCTTCTGGGGACACTCACCGCAGAGCCCGTTCCAGGTGTACACCCCCACGGGGCCCAGGCACGTCTGGTAGGGGTTGCTGACGCTGTTGTAGAAGGTCAACCCAGAGCTCAGCAGCGCAGCGAACAAGCTGAGAACCAGGAACACGACAACCAGCAAGTGCAGAGTTTTGGGGGAAGAATTATTCAATATCCCTAAAACTAAAACAAAGTTTGGTGAGTGCAAATGCCAGCTCTAGCCTGGCCCACCTGCCCTCTCAGGTTTTTGAGTTAGTGGTTGTCACATGTCAGAGATGTCACACGCCTCTGAGTCACGCAGGAGCAAGGCCCACATCCCCACCGTGGGCCTGTCGTTGACTCTGTGGTTGGATGAATATGACCACAGTACTTCAGATAACTCGACATCTATCCCAGTTTTAGAGTCTCCCAGGGAAGAGTGCGCCCTCCCTGACACCCGCGGCGGGGCTGGACTCGCCAGCTGCGTCACAGCTCGTGTCCTGTTTGCTCTGAGCACCGACTCTGCTTCCACCTGGAGCTGTTTACAAGGTGGGTCGCCCTGAAAACCTGGGCACAGTGAGGAGCCCCTAAGTCCTTTGGCTTCCGGGGTAACCGTGAGCCGGGGTGGCCCCCGGCAGAGGAAGCCGGGAGAGAAAGGACCAACGAGGTGCAGGCCGGTGAGAGCGAAGGCTGGTGTGGAGACAGGAGCCTGACTTCTGTGGTGCAAACCGTGGTGTCAGCTCTGCTTCCAGGGGCCACGTCCCTGAACCCAAGGTGGGGGTTGGAGGCTGGAGGCGCTGGGCGTTCGGCCCTTGGGTGAGCTTCAGACTTCTCTCCGAGGTAAGTTCTTCCCAATTCTAATAACTGCATTTTATAAAATTTGCATATTTCGTAAGGGTAGAGGAGCCCCAGATGTGAAACTACACGCATGTGAAATGAAACAGGGGTGCCCTGGCTGCCAGTCCTCAGTTCCTGCTTTTGCCACTCTCAGGCTTCTGCCCACCGCCAGCGCCCCACACCTGCTCCTTTGTTGACACACGGTGGCCTGGCCAGACCCTGCAGGCCTGCACCTGCCCGGGAGCCAAGGCCGCAGGGCGTAGGAGACCCCAGGAGGCGGCCAGCACGTTAAACAGTGTGTACAGAGATGTTCCACGAAGTCACAGGATGTGAGGGGACAGTGAGTGGGAGAAAGATCTCAGAGTCCACAGTAATATAACAGCAAATCATGGGACTGGTGAGGCATAAAACCACAGCAGGGTGGGGAAGAACGAGAGAAAGGCTCTCTCTCCGGTCCTGTTCCTCAGGTCCCCAGAGAGGGGGCCATGGAGACACTCAGGTCCTTGCCCAGAGTGGCTTTAAGAACAGAAGGCAGAGAAGCTGGAGGTGGGGGGTCTTGTCCCCAGGCTGGGGCTGTGAGACTTCAGCATTCCTCTGATGTCCCTCCCCCAGCTCCAGGCTTCCCTCTGGAACCACAGTGTCTCAAAGAACAGGGCGTGGGAGCCAGGAGACCCCAGGGTGCTGTGAGCGCCCATGGGAGGGGCTGCCAAGTCCCTTCCTCGGGGACAGCCAACGCTTTCAAGTGTCCTTTCCTTCCCCGTGTCCCCCTTCATTGTTTAAACAGGCCCCATTGTGTTGAGCCCAAATCTGCATCTCTACAAACTGTACCCAGGGGCCCTAATTCCTGCTTGGGACTGACACAAAATTCACTTGTTCCTTTCCTGCTTGGCAGCCTTTCCAAGTATTTGAGGAGGGATATGGCGTGACTAACGGCCCACGTCTCTGGAGTGTTCCTCGCTGGGAGGGATTCCAAAGCCCCTGCCAGCCCAGCACCCCTGCCCACACCTTATCCCAACTCTGTTTCTCAGAGCATGCTGGCCGGGTGGGCACCGGACTCTCGGTGAGATGTGACAGTCCCTTTGGGCAGGGGTATGTCCCCACTCCATTTTTGAACATCTTAATTCTATTTGTTCATCTTGTTTTATTTAAATCGGCAGCGCTCCATGGAGGGAGAAATGTTTCCTCCCACTGGACAGAGTTGGCAGGAAAGAGAGGTGGCCGGCAGGTCTGCAGCCGGGAACCGAGACACATCCGCAGGAGCTGGTGGCACACAGGTCTGAGGGTGAAGACCCGCGGCCGGAGAGAGCAGCGTCCTGAGTGGCACAGGCCTCCTGCGGGAGCCCAGAGCAGAAGCCGTGACTAGCAATGCAAGGGCCTGGGCTGGGAGGGGCAGTGGGAAGCTGCAGGACACACAGGGATAAGGGACAGAGAAGGGCAGGAGAGGGAAACGTGGACACCGCCTCACGTCCTTCACCATGGCCACAGGTCCCTTAAACGCCTGTGGCAGAACGGAGCAGACAGAGGGAGAAATGACCACTCCGCGGCAGACAGTGGTGACCTCACTGCCCTGGCTAGGGGACACCTGCTCCTCAGGCAGGACTCGGACTGGGAGCAAAGTTCAGCTTGCCCAGGTACGGCTACTTGTACTCAGTGGTGACGGGACTGTTTTGCAATTTCTGTTAATGACCCACAGAACGTGGTTAAACTCCCAGCATAGCCCCGTTGCTATGCATCGTGGGTAAGAGCTCTAATAGGCGTGGGTTGTGCCAGCCACCACCTGCTGCCCGGGCGGGGAGGGGTGGCGTAGGAAGAGCCGGCCCTCTGGGTGAGTGGGGTGGGGGCCACCCGGGCTGGGACTGTCGCCGTCCCTGCCTCTCTCCCCTGCTCACTGTGGAGGTGCAGGGGTTGGGAGGCTCACGTTGCTATCATTTAGCACACACCTGTTTTGAAACTCGTGGAATGTGACATCGGAGGACACACCTGTTCAGAGGGGCAGGTCGGAGGTTGCAGATGTTTCCCCGCTTAGTCACCATGCGGAGGAACAGCTTTGCACTCCATGCCTCCTGGGCACCATGCCTCCTGGGCACGAAAGGGGAAACTCCGGCATCTCATCCTGAGTTTGCTGGGGACTAAATGGACTTTTTCCTTAGCAAAGTTTGGTAACCAATAGGAAACAATTTGATTACTTAACTAGAAAATAGAAACTTCAGTGTGAGACAAAAAAGTCCTGTGTCCAAGGCACCCGAACTGGCTTGAAGTATTTCTCTGCATTACACACTTATTAAAAGCTAGAAATGGATGCTCGTTTGCAAATGGTTAATGTTCCACTTTCTCAGAGTAAATTAGACAGTGGCGATTGAGTTTAGCTTTGTTTTTGACTTTTGGTAAGATCTCATAGATGTGATTTTTCCGAAGGGAGTCAGTTTGGAGTCTGTTGACTCATACTTTTCCATGTATTAAGGTGACAATTTATCTTAATTTTAACTGCTGCATTTTAAAATTATTTTTCAGCTTTCTGAATTCCCTGCCACATGGGTATGACAGCTGTATCTCCCCTCCAGCTCCTGGCTCAGAGCTCAGACAATGAAAGCTGAAAATTCGGGGAAAGTTAGCAAGAATGAAATAACAATAAGCCCCATAGCATCTGACAGCTGCTCTCTGCCTACAAAATTAGCAAATACATTCCGTTCTTTCTCTTCCTTTAGGGGGCAGGCATCTGAATCAGGAAAGCCGCTTCACAATTGGAACTAATTGCCCGGATTCTGGCAGCCTCAGGAAAGAGCCAGAACAATGTGTGGCCACAGAGACAGGGCCTGGCCAACAGCGTCCGCAGCTGGGAGGCAGGAACATGCAGCGGGTGGTGGATAATGTACAAAAATGAGAGTCATCCGGACACCCGGGCTCCCCACTGGCCCTCTGCCCATTGAGTTCTGGTTTTCTGTGTCCTCGGACATTGAGGGAGAGCTGGTGGCTTTGTGGGTGGGAGGGAACAGCCTCTACTCCCTCCTTAAGTACCTGGTCACCAGGGAGCCCAAGCAGGTGCAGCTCCTGAACTCATGGCCCTCAGTGAGCCACTGGAGGATCTCGTCATATCACTCCAACCTCTGGGCATGGCCGCGGAGTTCCCCGGAAGCCCTGGCTGGTGCCCCGGCCTCTTGGAAAGCTGCCAGGGTGCTCTTGGGGAGAAGAGTGGCCTGGGTCCGGGGGGCACCTTTTTTGCCCTCTCTACTCTCCACCTCCCAGCGTGGTCACATCTCTGGGGGCAAATGACGCATCATCCTCTCCAGGAAACGATCCTTTTGTGGATGTGGTGGGAGCTCTTTATGGATTCTAGAGAAATAAACTCCACTTGTTTTTCTCTTTGCAATTAATTCGTTTCTGCAGCAGATTTATTTTCCTAATTATTTTTAGCTTGGGCTAATGGTGCCATCTTGAGTTCCCTGAGAACACATGGGAGGCGGAGAAAAGAGACCAGCAGGCCAGGGAAGCCAGAGGGAGGAGAAACTCCCGCTCACTGCAGTGGAGCGCGGTGCAGATGCAGCCCTCCAAGGCCAGCCGGGTTCCAGGCTTGCTCTCAGCCTGCCTCGGTGCATTTGCAAGGCTGTGTCCAGAGCTTTCTCCACTAAACTAGTTTAACTTCAAGCAGGCCACATCCAAGGAGCTTAAAAACAACACCCAAAACAGTGATGCATATTGGCCGATCTGGCACCCGGCCTTGGCGGAAGCTGGCGGTCGTCAACCCTGAATCAGAATCACCCTGTATTAGAATCACCTGGGAAGATTTTTTTAAAAAACAAACAAGTCAGGGCCTCACCTCCTGAGATTTTTATTCAACTGGTCCAGGGAGTCAAGCGCCGGGATATTCCACCAGCATCCCAGGCGATTGTACCATCAGCTGCAGGCAATGCAATTGCCACAGGAACAGAAATATCTCTCGTAGAAACTTTTTCTGTCAACATGATTCTATAAAAATACATGTTCCGGTCAGTGCAATAGGCTGAGTAATTCTTGAAATGACGTTCGCAGGAACTCCACATCCTCGCGAGTGATTCATTTGCCGTTATTGCCAGCGCAGGAAACATTGCACTCTGTGCCCTTGGACCTTGACTGCATTCCCAAAACACAAAGTTGCAGGAATGACTTCCGTGTAAGGGTCCTGTTTACGTGGCGCCCAAGACCCGGAACCAAGGAGGAGATGGACTGTCCCGAGCGTGAGCTTGTGTCCCCCACCAACGCGTTCCTCAGTGTTCTGTCCTCCATGGAGGCCTTGTGGGCACGCGTCCCCACCCCACCCTTGCTTTCATGGAGACTCGCACACACCGTTGTCCCGGATTTAACTGATGACGGTCTTTCTCACGCGAGGTGGGACCCAGATGCGATTCCTTTCAGTATCCAAGCCTCTCACTCACATAGAAGCTGTTCCTGAAAGTTCTTTTTTGAACAGAATTCAGATCTGGAACTTTGGGAGCAGCAAGGACAATCTGCTCATGGCTGGACATGCAGGACCTGTCACTTTTCATCTGGACATTGGACAAACTAGGACGTACACCATCAGCTTGAGCTGCCCAACAGTCTAGTTACCCACTGGAGAACTTCCTGGCTAGGTCTGGCCAATCATCTTCCCCACCACTGACCTACAGATGGCTGAATTATTCCGGCACTTTGAAATCAGCCGTCACCACTTCATTCTGCCCTTTCATTTCAAAATCTACAGTCGGATTTGGCACAATGCGATAGATCCTATGCAGAGATATAGCAGAGCTTTGCAATATTTTTTACCCTTGGGGAATTTTTGGTGTGACCTCATCTTGGCCAAGAAGTTGGCATGGTTAACTAACTTCTTGATTGGAGCAGTCAATCCACCACGACTGGGCAAGAAAGCAGCACTTAAACAGATTTTATTGTACTGCCAAAGATCGGTTTCTAATTTGAAGTAAGTCCCGTGTGGTCCTGAGAAACCAGTGGGACAGCATCCCTGTCTCACTGTAAGTACTGCAGCTCTGCGCTCAGGGGAAGCGTTTGTGGGGTTATAGCTGAACACCGCCAGACAGAGTCCGTGACTCTTCCCTAAGAGAACCATTTGCAAGTGTATCAAGTTCAACGATTACTACAGTCAAGGGCAATAAAGACCCCCTAGGCTCCGAGGAGTCCTCAGATGCCAACCAGAGCAATATTGCAGAGCCTTTGTTAACTGGGCGGTGGTTCACCTTTTTCAGCACCAGGAGGTTGGGCAGGGACTTGGAGCAGGTTAGAATGTGGCTCCCCAGCAACAAAGAATAAAAACAGAGAGCCGGGCAGTAGCAAGGCAAGCATTGCACCTCCCTGTGTTCTGCAGCGGCTGCCGTGCCCGCTTGGCCCTGGCCCCCTGCGGGGTCTCCGTGACTACTCTGCCTCTGCCCCTCTGACATCACCACACTCCACGGCACGCAGGGCTTCAAAGCCAGGCCCTGACCCACACTGGCCTCCGCTGGGCCTCTGCTGGATACAGACAGCCAGGGCTTCCTTTGAAGCCACTTATGTCAAATTACTGGTTCCAAACAGACACTACATGAAAACCAAAAAACGTGTAGGTTTTGTCTATTCTTTTCATTTTTTAAAAATGTGTCCAGCGTTTCAGAAACTAGTAAGTACACTTTTTGGTTTTGAAAATGCTAACTGAAAGTATGACCGAGTCTTTGAAAGTCATAGTTTCTAGTTGCTATAAAACAAATGTTCCTCATCCTCTCGGGAAGCTGAGGCTGATGGCAGAGGGGTGTCACCGAAAGGCTGCTGGAGTGTCAGGGGAGGCGTTGCTTTCACTAACATTCAAAAGACAAAGTTATAACTTGGGAACATAACCATGTTGCTTTGGATGTAAGAAAATCATTTCTTTAACAAAGTCATAAACAAACTAGAGCTAGAACCTAGAGCTTGTGTCTAAGGCTCAAATTCCCACCTTTATGCATTACACAAGGACTAGATATTACATTTGTACAGGTAGAAAATGATGCATATTAGTAAGTCAAGAGTAAAGACTACATAATACCTGATAATGCCTATATAATACCTGTATACAACACTGTTCAAAACAAAGTCCATTTAATGTGTTGCATAATTTACAATGTTGTTTGAAATTTAGAAAACATAATGGTAGATACCAAACTTCAAAAGTCAAAGAAGTAGCTAAATCAACTTATCATTCTCAATGAATCTTTCATTTCCCATCCATTGAGAGGAGGGCATTACTATATAAGGAATCAGAAAAAAAATTTAGGAATAAGTAATAAAAAATCAACAGAATTAATGGAAATTTAATATCATTTCCAACAACAATTTTGGATATTTTAGAGGTAAGAACGCAAATTTCACTCAGCCAAAGAAATGAATTTGAAAAATAGAAATAAGAAATGGACCACGTTTACCATTTTGTTGTTTGAGTAGATGCCACATATGAAATTCTGGACAGAGGTGCTTGTTCCAACTAAAAAGCCATAGTCGATACAGTTAAAAATGCCTTTCCTACTGGCTATTCAATACCATATTGCTGCTACATATTTTTACTTAGTTATGTACTTGTCAATAAACTTGGTAGGAACCTTTTAAACACAGCTGAGCTAGAATGACTTAGACTGCTGTACTAACAGCCAGCCAGGGCTGAAGAAGCTGAAATAGTGACTCAGAGAGTTTGCAGAGTTATGAGTTAGGTTCGTATCTTCTCAAAGCTCGTAAGTAAATTATTTTTGAATGTTTATTTGATCCACAGAATAACGTGAATCTTAATTAAATCTCACATACCAATTAAAATAGTTTATCATTTACCTGCAAAATATTTGTCTGCTTCTTGAAGTCCCTGAGTCAATTCTTGAGTGCTCTTGCCATGGAAAAGCCCGTAGCTGAGAGAAATGGTACCGTCTGAGGCAGAGTCTCTGAAGGTAATCGTGCTGGTGATCCAGGCTTGTAGCCCAAGAAGAGAGCAAATCACGACGAAAGCCCCCAGGCTTGTGAAAAAGGTTGACAGGAACGTAATTGTTTTCTCTGTTGTAGGCATCCTCTCAGGAAAATAAGTTCCCTGGGGCAAAAGCACAAAGATCTTATAATATTTTGGGGCCTTATCACTTGGAGTCCAGTATTTAGAAATGGAGTCTAATACTTCATTGTAAAATATAACAGCTCATTCTTCATAAGGAAGGGTTATGCTAATGAACACTGAACTATGAACATGGTCATAAAGTTTTACAGTGGCTGAACTTTGGTCCTGAGTGAGGGGTTGCTATGGTCACAGCCAACCGGCATGAACAAGGGCTTGGCATGGTTTTCCCAAGGACTTCCTCAATCACACGATTAATTTATAATCATTTGTCACGTGCCACAGAAGCAAGGTTAGCCAACCATGTCAGGACAGGACTAGAATTCCTAAATAAGAAGGGAGTGGAGGAGTTGTACCCTCAAATGTTGCTGATTCTAGCAGTCAACAACACAAAGCCCCAACTCCTTCAAGAATAACTTTACTGGTTAGTGATTGGAGTCTCACAACTGTTCCCAAGGGGGCCGTAAGGAGGGTAAGCCTTTGTTAAAGGTACCATGGAGGGAAAGAGAAAAGTTTATACCTCCTTTTTACTAAACATTTTCTCTTTTAAATTAGATCCTATTTGTATAATATTTAAATTATAACTTGAGAGGTTTCATTTTCATCGATTTTTAGTACTCTGATGAAAGTGGTTTTGACCATCCTGCTTTTGGTCTTTAAGCCTGTATCCTCTCTGTTGAGTGGTTAATCATTTACAAATGGTCATTTCTGGTCCTCAGAAAAACTCCCCCTCTTGGCTAACAGATCATTTCTCAAGATGATAAATAGACATTCACAACATCCTTTGCATTCCTCTTTTTATCTTATTCTTTGATTATAAAGTAATATCGTACACGCGTATTGGCATCCTGTACTTCTCTTGGCTAGCACCTAACTTCTTTGTGGAGTTAGCCAATTGTCTTTCCTGTTAGAGTAACTCCATCATGTGCTCCCGGAGCTGGACAGCTGGATCCCAGGGGCTGCCAGAGAGCCTGGCACAAAGGAGACACTCAGTAAGACGTGCTGGATGAGTTATTGGAGATATATACACACATGCTCCACTATTGTGGACATTCATGCTGTTTCAATTTTTAACTTATGATTGAAAAAGAACAATGCATGAACGTCCTTATGCATAAATTTTTGTTCATATCTCTGATTATTTTCTTGCTTAGGTTTCTGGAAGTGAGTCAAGGTATGTGAATGCCTTTTGCTGAAGCTGTTGCTATGCCTTGCTCAGGTGCTCATTAGAAAAAGTACTAATTTACCCACCATGCCCTTAACACAAAGAGTGTGCACACTTTATACATCCTCACAACATTGTACTACAGTGTTGCATACTTATATTTTTTCCATTTCAGTCTATTTATTTTGACCACATTTTTAAGGGGTGGGACAGAATTTTTTCCTTCTGTCCTTTTTCCCAGTGTGAAAATAATTTTGTATCATGATACAAATATTATATATGCTCATTACAAAATAGTTTTCAAATGGAACTAACAAAGAAGAAAGTAAATATACTAAATAATTCACCTTGGAAGAAGTAATTTTGTTTATAGTTGGGCAAAGTCTTTCATACCCACATCTGTATGCCCGTATGTCTTAGTCCATTTTCTGTTGCTGCAACTGAATAACTGAGACAGGGTAATTTAAAAAGAAAAGGAATTATTTCTTACAGTTTTGGAGGCTGGGAAGTCCAAGGTCAAGGGGTGGCATCTGGTGAGGGCCTTCTTTCTAGTGAGGACTCTCTGCAGAGTCCCAAGGCAGTGCAGGACATGGGATGGTGAGTGGGCTGACCATGCTAACTCAGGTCTCTCTCCCTCTTCTTATAAAACCACTAGTCCCACTCCCAAGGTAGCCCATTGATCCATTCATCCAGTAGTCCATGAATAGATTAATCCACTCATGGGCCCCACCTTTCCATACTGCCACATTGAAACTCATCAACATGAGTTCTAGAGGGGACAACCACTCAACCCATGGCACCATATACACATTTATATCAAAATTGAGTCCTACTCCTTGCTCTGTTTTATTCTTTGCCTTTTAAAAATCTCAACAATTTGCCATGACACTCCTTTCATGTCAATAAATTATGTCTATCATTGTACAAAGTAAACACTACTTATACAAATCCTTTTTGGCACATATTGGGGTTATTCCCAGCTTTTCACTGCTGTCCCCATAATGTGGTGCTACTCCTTATATGCTCACTGTTGTTAACCTTTCTAGGTATTTCCTTGAGTTAAATTCTTAGAAGGAGAACTGTTGAGTCAACAAATATGTGCACACCAGCAGAAAGCTTGTCTGAATTTAAAGTCCTACCAACGGCCCTTTGCATTAGTCATCAGTTTCCACAGCATCCCCCACGTAGCATTTTAATCATTTACAAGCTGAGAGACAAAAACTAGCTGGTTGGCGTTACTTTTTTTGTAGTCATCGAGGGTTAACTTATTTTAATATGCTTATTACCGATGTGCATTTTTATTGGCACAAGTTTTCTGCTTACAATGTTGATTTATTTAATATATAGAGTTTTTTTCTACTTAGGATTTTTTTGTACAGTAAGGATATTAAGCCTTCGTTAGTTCTGCATGTCGTGTGTGTGTATATATATATATATATACATGTGTATTAATATACATTCATTTTATTGTTTGCATTTCCATCATATTTATACTTTTTTATATACGTGCAGATTGTTTTGCTGACTCAAGTTAAAAATATCTATGTAATCAAATATTCCATTCATATACTTCATACTTTCTGCATCTGGTATCTCAACTCCTAATTATTAAGGCTATTTACATATAACAAGCAACTCAGATTTGTGTAAAACGGAAAAGCGACACATCTTATAAGGATACAGGGTTATCTCACAGTATCCAAGGTGAGGTGACAGTGAGAATTCAGGAAGTTACTAGAACTAGAGACTTCTATTTGCTTCTCTGCTGCTTTCTCTATATCTATTTCATTCTCCTGGGTTTTTTCTAATATTAAGTTTTGTTTTTACTGCTATTCTATTGCTGTCCTTTATTTTGTTTGCCATTTTCTAATTTTATGAAATAAATATTTTATTTCCTTAATTATTTTGTTTTTACATTAGTGAATAAAATTATTTAAAATCATGAATTTTCCTCTCAATATAGCTTTGGCCAGGTCCCCTAGGCTTTTATACGTAATCTTTAAAATGGCATTTAACAGCTTGAAATTGCAATTTTTGTTTTGTCTTTGTTGAGGACAAAGTTTGTAAACTAATTATATGATGGCATTATTTATACTTTTGTTATTTATTTCTAGTTTTCTGCAATTTTGATCAAAGGATGTGGTCTTAAAATATCCACTCTTTGGATTGTATTGATATTTTCTTTATAATCAACTTATAATCAATGTTTATAAATGTTTACAATATTTTATGTCACTCTATGCTATTCCATTTAATGGATTTATTAATACCATCATTTATTTAACAATGTTTCATTTTGGCCATTTTGGGGTAATATTAAATTTTTTGCTTGTATAAATTTGCTTGAATATAGATTATAAATTAGAGCCTTAGGATAAATCTCATGAGAATAATTGGTGGTTCAGACAGATATTTGTAGATTTTTGATGCCAAACGCAAATTGGCCTCCAAATTATAATCCCACCATCCATGTATGAGAAAGCTCTTTTTTCTATAGTTCTAGAAAACGTTGTCTATTAGGTTTTTAAATTGAGGTGATTTTTATAGGTAATGTTACTTTAAGTTACAAATCTATTATCTGCTTTTCTGTTACTATAGTTTTGACTTTTCTAGAATTTCATAGAAATGGTATATTACAGTAAAGTAGTCTTCTATATCTGGCTTTTTTTTGAGATTCAACTAGATACCAAATTTGTTTATCTATTCAGCAGTTGGTGGACATTTTGGTAGATTCAAAATATATCAATATGTTATATTATATTATATTAATTATAAATAAAGCTGTTATGAACATTTGAGTACAAGTCTTTGTGTGGATATATGCTTTCCTTTCTCTTGGGTAAATAATAAGGAGATAAATTACTGGGACATGGTAAATATATATTTAACTTTGTAAGAAACTGACACATTGTTTTCCAAGTGGCTGCACCAAGGTACATTCCCACAAGCAATGCACGGTGGTTTCAGCTGCTCTGTGTCCTCACCACTGCTCACTACTGCCCGTCCTTCACAATTTGGCACAGTAATGAGTGCCTAGTGGTATCTCGCTGTGGTTTTGGTTTGCATTTTGCTAACATTAATGATGCTGGACATCTTTTTACGTGTTTGTTTGCCATGTATATACTTTCTTTGATGAACTGTTTAAATCTTTTGTCCATTTTCTTGAATTTATTTGTCTTCTTTTTGTAGCCTTGTAAGAAATTCTTTATATCGTATATTCTAGATACAATATTTGTTAGATATATATGTTTTGCAACTATGTGCTCCCAATCTCTGGCTTGCTTTTTCCTTTTCTTAATAGTATCTTTTGAACAGCAAATATTTAAAATTTTGGTAAATTCTACTTTACTAATCTTTTCATTGTGTGGATTATGCTTTAAATGTCATTTAAGAAAACTTTGCCTAACCCAAGATCACAAAGATTTTTTTCTCCTATGTTTTCTTCTAGAAGCTTTATAACTTTTGCTCATATATTTAAGATTATGGTCTATTTCGAGTTAATTTTTGTACATTCTATGAGATAAAGGCTGAGATTCATTTGTCTATATGTGGCTAGGCCATGGTTCAGGCTTCATTTGTGGAAAAGATTGTCCTTTCCCTAATGAATTGCCTTGGCATCTTTGTTGAAAAACAGATGATCATATTTGTGTGGGTCCCTTTCTGGATTCTTTATTACAAGGTCTTTCTTCCCAGCCCTGCGCAAGCTCTAGGAATTGTTTGATACACTGCTTTTAAGTGGCTGTCTTCCCGGCCTCAGCAGCTTCCTCTCAGGTGCACGCATCAGTCTCAACGAGAGAATCGGGGGGCCCTCTGCAGACCCACAGAGCTTGCCTCTGCAGCCCTCTCCTCTCCAGCACTCACCATTGGTTCCAGGCTTTGGCCCCCAAACCCTGGTCTCTGTCTCTCCAACTCCAGAAGACCACTGGGTCCTTTCTGGTTTCCCCTTCTCCACCACCGCCTGGAAACTCCCTCCCTGAAAATTCCCTGGGGCAGCTGTCTGTCTCACCTCATTTGTTTCTCTTCTCTCAGGAGTGACAGCCCTGGGGACTGTAGGGCCAGCCTGGCCCCTGCTCCTCCACCACAGTCGAGGAGGAAGTCAGCCTTGACTCTGGAACGACCACGTGGCGGCCACACTTTCTTCCCTCAGAATTTCGTACCCGCTGCTTTCCTGTCCTGTTGCACTGAATGTCGCTGTGGAAGAGTCTGAGGCCAGCCTTACTTTCTCTCTCCGTGTGTGAGAACATGGCAGCTCTGTCCAGCCTTTGGTTTGCGCTGACACATTACCAGTGAGTCCCCCGACATCCTTCTTACCGTATCTGGGCCCACTTTAGCTTCACTTCTCCAAACACCAGTCTTTGGCTTGATGGTTTTCTACCACTTTTTCCCCCTAAATGCATACATTTAGGGGAAAAAAGTATACAGAGCTTTGACAAAACACCTAAGTCAAATTGTCTGAAGCGCACGGCAGTCTGGGGTAAGGAAAACCTCACGCGTAACTTGACGCAGGGCCTCAAAGAAGGTCACCAGCACCTAATTCTCTTCCTCTTTCGGTTGTGTTTCTCTTGGCTCTGTTCCCTAGTTCGTAGACTTCCATCCTTGTTATGAACCTTTATCCCCTCAGATTTGAAATATCTTGGTGTTTTATTCACTCTGATGCTCCCACACCCACAGACCCAGAGCTGGGCAAAGGGCAGGGAGAAGTCTTGTGCTTCAGATTCATCCCAAGTTTGAGTTTGGGGAGGTGGAGCTGGAGATCTGGCTTCAGGCAGCTCTTGGCTGGGGAGGACAGCCATGCAGTTAAGAATCTTTACCTACTAGGCTTGGTAATGTCACAGGGCATGACAATGGGGACAGTTTCTCCCCTCAGTTAGGCGCAGGAGGAGGCCTGGGACTCCGTCCAGTACAAGAACTGCATGAGGGGAGGGCAAGGGCAGACCAAGGCTGGGTGTGGGGGACAGAAGGACTGTGATGAAGAGACCACTGCAGGAGAGAGCAGTCTGAACATGAAGCCCTCACAGACAGGGAGAGAGCAAGTCCAGAATCTGGGGTGAAGAGTTAGTACCTTTTGGTGCATCAGCATATTAACTTCAGTGGCCGAAACAAATGAAGTAGCTCTATAAGTACTAGCATGGAAAAATATCCATATACTAAAATTTAGGTATCAAAAAATTCCTATGTCTATATGTTTGTAAATGCCTAAGAGTCCTCCAGAAGGACTGAGGAGAAACCAGGAGCTAACTCTGTCTCAGGAGAGGAGAAGTGATTGGGAAACAAAAGGTGGGCAAGACCTAAGTTTTTCATTGTTTCCTTTATTGAACCTTTTGCATTTTGAAAGCCATGCATATGTGTTCTCTATTTTTTTTCTTAAAAAAAGCATAACGTTAACTGCCACTCAAATAACATAACTACATAACTCTACTATATACACTAATTGAAATTCTGAACACTACATAACACAAAATCTGAATTGCTACTTATATGTGTAATGTATACCAATTAATTCATTTATTCAGAAATCACTTACTCAGCACCATTTAAGGAGCTTACTAGATGCTGACGATGCAAAAACAGCTGAGACTCAGCCTCTTCTCTGGGGAAGGGACACAGAAAGATAATTACAAAACAATGAAACAACTATTTAAAATAAAGGAGGAAAATTCAGTAACAACATGACAGAGTAACGGATGTCATACTTATTCTCCTACCATTTTATGTATATAATACATATATATGAATATATATAAAAACTGGAAAAAGCACACGGAGCAAAATTTGTTCTGTCCGTCAGCAGAGGGCTGTGATCCCTGACAGAAAGGAAACGCACGAGGTGAGCACACACAGCTCGGCTTTCTGCCAGGGAAGCTTTCTAAATCGCAACGTGAGAAATAAAGCCCAAACAAGCACAGCTCTGTGTCTGAGAGGAAGAACAGAAATCAAAGTTTATGGCTCCTGGAGAGGCTGGAATGTGAGGCAGGGCACCAAAGCAGAACAAAGCTGGGCAGAAAGGGAGCCCTAGAAGTCTGCACGGGACCCCTTAAGTCTTCAATCCCGTGCTATCCTATGCACTAACCAGATGAGGCTCTCTGAAGTTGTCACCACACATCTGCTGGGGGCCGTGAGCTTCGTGGAGACTCCAGAGGTTGTTCTGTGCTGGGAGACATCGAAGCTCCCATCGGCCAGGGTGGAAAGACCCTGCCAAATGCTGTAGGATTCTGTCCAGACCTCAAAAAGACTGTCTTACACCTAGCCCTGGAGTACGGTTCTACAGACATGTCCTAACAAAGCTAAAACTCATCTAGTCTCTCAAGAATCTTGCATCCAAAAGATGATAAGAAATTACAAGCAATAAAGAAAAATAGACATGCAAAGGAGCAGGGAAATGATCAGGAACAAAACAGTCAATAGATGCATGCTCAAAGATGACAAGGATGTTAAAATCAGCAGGCAAAAAACTTAGAAGTGTCATTATAAATATATCAAAGGGTTTAAAAGGACAGATGAATATAATGAGTAAATGTGGGCACCTCTTCAGAAAAATAAAAATTAGTTTTTAAATACCCAGATGAAAATTCCATGACCTAAGAATACAATATCTGAAGTGAAAAATTCACCAGAGGGACTTGGAAGAATATTAAGCACCGCGGAAGAAAAGATCAGTCAATTTAAAGATGTAGCAGTAGAAAATATCCAAACTGAAACACACAGAGTGAAAAAGGCTTAAAATGTAAAAAGCATCAGTGACTTGTGGGACAATGTTAGAAAATATTGTGGGCGTATAACTGGAGTCCCAGAAATAGGGGATGGGGGAAAACATTTCTGAAGAAATAATAGCTGAAAATTTTCCAAGTTTGATGAAAACTATAAATTTATAAACCAAGAAGCTCAACTAATTCCAAGAAGAACAGACATAAAGAAAATTGCACCAAGAAACATTTTAACCAAATTTCTAAAAAGCAATGGGAAAGAAAACATTTTTAAATCACCTAGAGGACAAAGATACACCACACTACCTACACTACTGATACAGACAATAAAAGATGGATCTCAAAAAGGTTTAGCTGCATGAAAGAAACCAGAAATAACATACTATGAAATCCATTTATATGAATCACAGATCAGGCAAAACTATCTATTGTCATGGACACCAGAACAATGGTTGTCTTTGGCACGAGTTGGGGGACTTTTTGGGAAGGGACATGAGGGAACTTTCTAGAATGAAGGAAATGTTCAGTATCTTGAGGAGAACGTACTTCACTAGTTTATGCACTTGTGTTTATATATTGAACAGATCCCTTTGTATCTATACAATACATGTGTATTAGTCATCAACGAGAATCGATCCAAAAAAACCAGTTAAAAGGTTGTGAGGACCTTGAGGAGCACAACTATCCTCTTTTCTGGGTAAGCAGAGGCACGTTCCAGCAAAGGATTTCAGTGGGTAGAAACTGGGAATACTTGGACATGACTTGGAAAAAGAGGAGGAGAGAGAATGGTTGTTGGGTGATGTAAAAATAGTGAGTTCTGGACCTGCTAGAGTTGTCCATTCTGGTACATTCTAGGGGTCAGAATAACCATCCCGACTCCCTCTTTGTGCAGACGGGTCCTGAACAAAATCACGAAGGACCCCGGTGCTTGCCCCACCTTATGGCCAATCAGTCACCGAGACCTGATTTCTGTCTGCTAAAGTTGAATAATTTTATGTTAATATTTCTCTGTAATGTTTAAAATCAAATTCTTCTTTGCTTTCCACACATTGATTTTGCCTTTTTTTTTTGCCTTTCTGGGTAGCATTTCTGGCCTCAGCATTTTAATTTTAATTGACATCTACTGAGTGCTTTGAGCGTGATGAGCATTATCTGAGTTTCTGCAGAGAAATCCAAAGGCCAGGTCCTCAAGTAAGATAGGGACAAAACGTGGAAGGACAGTTAACGTCGCAGTCACAGGAACACTGCCCGAGCTGCATCGCAGGGGAAGGGGCTACGCGGCGTGGTGCGGTGGGACTGACACTCAGGTATCGGCCGGGCCTGAGACGACCACTGCGTCAGCTCCAGGGAGCTGTGGACTTAGGAAGGGTCCTAGGATAGGACAGTGGTGAGAGCTGCTCAGGACGGCCAGAGGTGGGGAGCTGCCCTGAGCCAACGAGGATGAGGATGGGGGATTCACTCTGACGTCGAAGGGTCCTTGAGCCCAAGAGAGGCAAAACGAAGATGGCAAAGAAGGATGAAGGGGCCTCCATGTGGGAATCAACACAGCCCACGCTTGCGTGTGACAACGACAAATGTCTGCAGACTTTAGAAGAAGTTGAGAGATATTGCTTAATCCCTAAAAGAATCTTTGGGGTCCAACAGAGAGGAGATCGCTAGGAGAGGAGAGCCATCTGCCTCCCCATCCTGTTCCTAAGGCTGTTCACTCTCCGGCAGCAGATGTCTGACAAAGGCAGCTCGTTTCTTTCTTCGGAGATCACAGTCTCTGCCTCCCTAGCCCTGCAGTGCTAACAAGCACAGCCATGCTTATCAGAGCTTTGAAATTATCGCCTTCATGTACAGAAGCCGGGCTCTACAGGCAGTGACAGCAGGAAACCCCAAAGCTGGGTGACGTCACTGGGCTACCTGGCCCCGCCCCAACCTGGGCTGCTCCTTGGGGGCTCAGTCAGGAAGGAGCTGCCCACTCGCTGGGCCCCAGGGTGACAAGGCTGCCTGCTGCTGCCTGCTGGGGCCCGTCCTCCTCTGCTCTGCCAGCCTGACGCCTTCAGGGAGCACCTCCTGGTCAGCAGAGCTGCCTCAGGAGCTCAGACGAAGTGTGGAGACAAGCAGAGCCTGGGCTGCTGGAGCTTATAGCATGGGGCGGGGGGAGAGGGGATGGTGGACGCCAGGCGAGTAAATAAACCCATGAGTAATCCCAAACCGTGACAGGGGCTGTGGAAGAGAGTGGCAGAGGGGAGGGGTGCAGGACGACGGTCCAGAGGCCATGATCCATAAGAGGCAGCCAGGTGCACAGACGGGAAGATCCCGGAGCAGGAAGGAGCTTGGCTCTGGCACTGAGAGGAGGGAACCAGGGTGGGAGCAGAGTGAACAGGGGTTAGGGGCCCGGAGCAGCCGGGGAGTCAGGCAGAGCCTCGCAGGAGTTCGGGTTTACCCTGAACAGAGGTTTGAAGCAGGGGGCTGGTGGGACCGGTTTACACTTCGTAAGGGCACCCGATGACGTGTGAGGAATGGATCCTCTTGAGTGGGTCGGAAGATGGGGGACCACTCAGGCACCTGAGAGGCAAAGGCAGTGAGAGGAGAGAAGGGGGCGCATTTGAGGTGCACAGAGAAGCCAGATGGGAAGCAGACTTGGAGAGCCACTGGAGGGGGGAGTGGAGGTGGGCACAGGGCCCACCATGGAGAAATGGAGTAACAGCAAGAGTCAGGGCTGGGACGCAGGGGGCAGCCCAGCCGCAGCAGGAGAGGTGCGTGCACACAGCGCACACAGATGGGGTGTAGAGCTCTGGGCTTGACAAGGCCCTCCCCCCACGCCTGACAGGGTCTGGGCGGGGCAGGGGAGGTTGGCCTCACGCTCCCCACTTGCTTCACAGCCCTTTGCCCCCTGGGGAGGGGAGCTACACTGGCCCAGGTCACCTGTGGATGCTCAGCCAGGAGGGGCCCACCGCTCTGCAGACTTCAGGATCTGTAGCTCTGTCTGGAACAGGCCCCAAGCGGCCTAAGAGTTGGCTGCCAGCTGTTAAGGCCAGGTGGCTAACACACCCTAAGTCCACTTCCTCACCGCTCCTTCACAAGCCTCCCATAGAAGGCCCTGGCCCACCCCAGAGGGCGTGGCACAAAGGTTCAGAACCAGACCTGATGGTGTCCTTTCTGCTCCTCCAATGCAATTTCCTGCTCTCTGAAGCCTCCCTAAATAGTTTAAATGAATCACCTGGAAAGAAGTTGCCTGGGACAGCAGGCTCAGACCTCTCCTATGTTGCTCCTCTTCCTCTTCTTGGTGTGTACTTAATTTTGCCAGATGTTGCCTAAGTGACAAGTGAGCCCTCTTCAACACCCACCAAGCAGGCGTCCTTACTTTTACCCCCTCTTTCCAGAGCAGGCCACCAGGCTCAGGGACTTCACACCTCTCCCAGCTTCTTCAAACCAGAAGTGGTTCGGAATGCCCTGCGCTTCCCTGCACCTGCTGTAAGACCCAGAGCTGTCCCCAGCCAGGCCACTTCCTGGTGCACCCGGCCAAGGCCCCAATAGGAGGGGCCTTGCCCTTTCTTTCCTGGTGGTAGGATG
Source organism: Eulemur rufifrons (assembly GCF_041146395.1). Lineage (NCBI taxonomy): Eukaryota > Metazoa > Chordata > Mammalia > Primates > Lemuridae > Eulemur > Eulemur rufifrons. The sequence goes on from NC_091010.1 coordinate 67,794,539, forward strand.
CCTGTCACACCTTGACACCCTCCATATGCACCTGGGGCCGAGCAGAGGGCCCGGGCCAGGGGCTTTCTGGAAGGAGCAGGAGCCTTGAGTAAGAAAGAGGACGCCCAGAGTGCCTGGCTGCTCCAGGGCCTCAGGGCCACCCGCCGGGCGGGGCCGCACCCCAAGAGGGGGCGGGCGCCCTGGGTGCGCTCCCCGCGCCGGGCACCAGGCGTCGCCGCCGCTCCTCGCTGCGCCGGGCCCCCGCCCCCGCCGCGGAGCCGAGCCGGAGCCCAGCCGAGCCGTGAGGCGGCGGGACCGGCCAGCGGGCAAATTTCCTGCTCTGCTGCGGACGGCGGACGGCGGACAGCAGGAGCGGCGCACGCGGCGCCAGGACCCCATTGCCTCCGCGCGTCCCCGCGACCCTCCTCCGCGCCCGGCGGGGACCGCTGGACGTCCCCGAGGGCGGCGGGCGGACACCCAGGAGATGCGGAGCCGCCGCGGCGGCGCGATCGGCGCGACTGGACCGGCCCCCCTGAGGTGAGGGCGCGCGGGTGCGGGCGGGTGGCCGTGCGCCCCGGGGCCCGGGCAGGCCGGGGACTCGGCCTCTGCCACCGCCGCGGGAGGGAGGGGCTGAGCCCGGTGCCGGGTCCCGAATCGGGTCCGGCCGCTCCGGTGGCGCACCGGTACCGGCGACTGGGGATCGCGCGACCCCGGCCACCGGCCCGCAGCGTGACCCCTCCCTAGAGTCCCCAGCTTAACTTGGCGAGCACACCGGTAGCTCTCACTCTCCCTCTCGGTAAACAGAAGAAGAGGGTGTCTGCGGGTGGTGACTGCGCGGGGACGGCGACAGGGCGACGAATGTGAAAGCGGGCGAGACAGAGAAAGGCTGCCAGCGGCTGTGTTGGGGCCGCGCACACACAGGGGTTGAGAGCGGAGCCTTTGGAGAAAGTGGTGTCAACTCCAGGAGGGTCGGAGTGCCGGGGGATGCTGCCAGGGGCTGGGTCCCCTCCCTTCCCCGGGAGGGAGGAGGAAGAGGGTGCTGCCGGGCTCGGAGACGCAGCAGGGACACCCTGGCAGGTGGGCCAGGTCGTACTGGCCCGATCTGCAGGGTCGGTGACCTGGCAGAGCTCCTGGGGCCAGAGGCCTCGCAGCGCCAATGCTGCGCGCTCCCGGGACCATCTGGGGAAGGCCGGGCAACCCTCAGGATGGCGAGGCTGAGCCAAGCCTGCTGGAGACATGCCGGACCTGACCTAAATTCCTTCCAGGCATGGCAAACCTTTCCAGAAAGGTTAGACAATTATACTTGCGGAATTATGATAGGGATTTGTCTTGAGTTACCACCACTCTACTGGAGAGTTTCAATCCCTGAAACTCAAGGAAAGAAGATGGATCTGTGCTTGTATTTTAGAGTGAATGAGTGTGTAGCGGAGTTGAATGAAACCCAGCAAAGGACGGTCACATGCTCCGAAAATTACCATGTCCATGTCCAGTCGTCTCTGCTCTTGACCCCAGATGCCCTCGACCCAGGATGTCTGGAGGTCTTTGTGCCCCAAAGGTCAATGAAGTTCTGCTTCTGCAAAATAAAAACCCATGCCCGTTTAAACGGTGTGTGTGTGGGGTGGGGGGGTCTTCCCAAAACTGGACACTCAGCCAGAGGACGGCATGGCGGGTGCCTGTGGCTGAGGCAGGCCTCTGACCGCCATGGTCACTCAACCCTCAGGGTGGGGACAGAGCTCCTTGTTGCATAGGAACAAGGCTGGGGGCCGGGCTTTCCAAACTCAGGCTTGAGACCTTTGGGGAGCAAAAGGCCAGAGGGCCAGGCCCAAGAGGTAGGGGCCACCCTCCCAGTGAGAAGGCCTGGCACAGCCCCCAGCACCCAGGCATGGCCCTGCCCCTGACCGTGATCTCGGGGACAAAGGTCTTTGTTTATTGGCATTAGTGATGTCTGGGAATCAGCACCACCCACTTCCCCACCCCAACAGATTTTCCATGTGTGGATGTGAGCTAGGAGCTAGATTTGTCTCTGGAAAAGGCCAGGTTGTTGGATGAATCAGATGGTTTTAGATTTAATAACATATTCCCTCATCACCCTCAGCCAAAGCAGTTGAGGGAAGTCCATGATGAGGGAGTTGTTGTCTCCCTGTGATGCTTCCTGGAGCCGCAGGCACGGGCTGGGGTGGACCGTGAGGATAAAGCAATGTGGTCAAGTCCACAAGCCACACTCACAGGCCACTTCTCACTTCTGAGCAGGGATGCCTGGCATCCACGGGAGCCTGGAGGAGGTCTGGAGCTCTGTGCCCTAAAAAGCAGCCTCCTTCCCCCAAGGCCTACATGGGTGCAAATTGTTGACCCTGGGAGGAGATGTGGATGTAGTGGGGGTGATGGCAGAGGCAGAGGCATCAATTGGTCAGAATATACTCCTCCAAACCATGCCTCAGTCGGCCCACTTTGCTCCATCTCCACCACCATTATCCCAGTCGAAGGTGCCACCATTTATCCAAATCCCCTCCCTCCAGGCCAGAGGCATATTTCTAGCCCAGACCACTCCTCTGCAGTTCTCATGCCCACCTGCCCACCTGATATTTCTCCTTGGTTATCAAATGCCCTTCAACTCATTGTGCTGGAGTCAAACTTGTGATCTCCCCCTCCCTACCCAACACTTTCCCAGTGTTTTCTTCTTCATCCAATTGTACCCACCTCCACACTGCTTCAGGAAGACACTCTGGACTGTAGTTTCTGTGAGGACAATATTGTATCTTCAGTGCCCAGCCAGGTACCTACCTGTTGGACAGGTGAACAAATGAGGAAGTGAGACCTAGGAGAACAGGTGCTGATGTGAGTGAGTTTGTGTATTTTTAGTGGATGTCGATAGACAGCCACACATCTCTGTTGGTATACATTGAACTTGAATCCTGGAGAGATGAGCATGGTCCATCCAGAGGTTATGTGGCCAGTTCTACCCACATGACCACCCAGGGAGGCAGGTCTGGGAGCAGCGAAGCAACACGGTCCAAGCTGCCCCCCTCCCTTGTTGGATCCATCATTTTCATTTACAATGTTTGAGTTACACTTATAGAGATTCTGTTGCCAAACCAGAAATGAATATACCCATTAGGACTGGCCTTCTTAATATTTGAATATCACTAAGAAAAAAACAAAACTGTGTGTTCTAAGATCATCTCTAGTTTTCCTTTTGGCTTTTCTCCTAGAGAACCAGTGGCTTGGTCCTCCCAGAAGCCCCTGTGCTTTCCAGATCCCAGGCCTGGGCCCTGGCTTTTGGTCCTGAGCATATTCAGCTTATTGGCCTTTTAAGGTGAAACTGACAAATGTTGCCGTGGTCAGCTTGCTGCTTAGGTCCTGCTATCAATCTCCTTCCTCTTTATCTCCATCTTAGGGGCTCCAACCTACACCCCAAATGCCTCAGTATCCACAAGGCCTTCCTTCCCCCCTACCTTAGACTAATCTCGATTACTCTTGGTTCCATAGGAAGTTATTTGTGCCTGTCACAAAGTTCTGGACTCTATTTTGATTTCCAGCTCACTTGCTCAAATAGTTCATCTCCACCAGGCAGTCAGTGCTTTGGGGGCCGCGGTGTGTCTCTCAGAGCTTGCATGTTGGGTTGGACTCAGATTCTGACAGAGAGAAGAAAAGGAAGCTGGCTTGGTAATCCCCAAACAGGGGTCTCCCAGCCCACATCTGGCAGCAGTCCCCTCCCCCTGCTGCTCACCTGGGTCTAGGATTAGCAACATTCAACAAAGCCCTATTACTTCAGGTGCCGCTGATGATCTAAAGTCATTGAGTCATTAGGCTAAATGACTCAAAATTCAGGCCTCAGCGTTCTCTTCTAGCACGGGAGTGGTCATGTCTGCTTCACACGCTGCTGCAAAGGGGACAGATGGTGTATGTAAACCACAAGACACATGGCTGGCACTCAGGAAACTATAGTTATTATTTCCCTAAAACACCTAGTGCTATGCATTGCA